>NC_056540.1:18490000-18822500 GCF_910596095.1 Thunnus maccoyii
TATTTTGTAATCACTGAAATACTTTAATTGTTTATTAAGTAATGAATATAGGATTAATAATCATGAGAAAACAAAAACTAAGAATAAGATAAGATAATTATTTCAGTATGCATGTCTTCTTTGGTCTTCTGTATAATGGATTCAAGTGTACTTAAAAGACTTTAGGCCCAGCAAGTTGGGTAGTCAGGTTTATTCATCGCATTACGTCTTATTAATTACATTCATTATCATTTTTTGCAGCATCTTTCTGTCATGCAACAAAATAGATCACTTACTTTATAGCATTTAAATACACAGTTGCATCTGCAAGTTGCATTTTATGATCATGACATTTCATTCTGTGTGTTTGCTGTTCAAAACATTGCATTTTCCACTCTATCTGAGTGGCAGGTTTATAGCATCATAACCCACATGAGATCAGACAAAACATGCACCTGCAAACCGGTTTTGACAATGATGAGTCAGAGATGGCTGCAGGAAGCATATGGGCTTGTAGAAGCACTTACACAGCTTCTTAGTAGCACGCTGAGATTCTCCATCAGCTTCCACCAGGAAGTTGCATCTACCAACCTGCAATGGTGACACTTCAACACAGCCATGGAACAGACTAATTAACAACAGCAAGAGTTGGTTTGTATAATTATTCTGCTCCTTGGAGCTTGCATTTTAGAGACATGGGTGTCTAATGATAAAACAGTGCCAAATGCCAGTTGTTGGTTAAGTACCCTCTCTTAGGCCAGGCCTGTCATTAGTAACATGAAGAACCCGCTGGTGTGAGACAAGGCGAGGTGGGAATCATGTAATGCAATGGAATAAACAAAGAGTGGGTCAAAGGCTCTGCAGCAGCCAAAGAGAACATATCACAACTTTCTTTGTGTTGGAGTTGCAGCCCACATTGTGTTCATTAACGCAGCCATTTTTCATGATGTGTGAGACACTGTGTATCAGACTTCATAACAGTATGTCTTTGTAACCCGCATAGCACTTTGCCTTATAATGAAAGCTGCGCAAAATCTAAAGTTGAATTGATGTTCAAGGAGGTGCTACAGTATGAGTTGTCTGGAGATAAGAAATACATCTAAGATTATATCTAGGGTTGTTAGTGTTATTACAGTAACACACTCTATCCATGGATAATGGAAAAATATTTTACAACCCTTACTGTGTGAAGAATATAAGAGAAAAAAGAAAGTGACTTGAGGAGATTTTCAGTTCTATTTTTAAATAGAGCAGATGCATAGATTTTCAATATAAATGCCAACTGCGTGGATATGATGTTTTTCATTGTGTGTTTATTATATGGAATTATTAAGTCCTGTAAATTATTTTATCAGCTACTTGATTCAAAGACAATAAAACAATAGGGGCTGCATAGCAATGTGGTGGAATTGTCAGGAAGAGTGAGCACATTTATGGAGATCTGAAAAAAAAAAAAAAAAAAAAAAAGAAAGAAAAAAAGATCCCAAAGCCAAGAATGGGAGAACATATATCACAGATATTTCATTTAGTATGCCACCTAAAAACAACATTGGGGGGTTTCCCACAGAAAATAAATACGAGACTGATTAGAGAAACATTGACAACATACAGGGGAACTCTACCAGCAAATGGATACATTTTCTCAATAGTAAGTCAATTAAAATTGTCATTGAACCTGATAAACTCTTTTGGATATTCCATCTTAATAACAAAAGGTCAGGTTCCACATCAGAGTCTTCTTTATGTGTTTATACTGAATTCTGATGTTAAACACAACAAATTATGAACAGATTTTAAAAAATTACAGCACTATACTGTATAACTGAAAATATTCAGCTAACATACATACATGACATTTTGTAAAAAAAAAAATAGGATTTGAGTACAAATGAGTTAAAACACACATTTTATAATGTAGCAAATGAAAATGTGCTGAGGTATGTGGAGAGGCACCTTTGCAATTCCCTGAAACTGTGGGGGTCTGAAATAATGGGTCCTTGGCGGCGCCTGCACTCCATCTCTGCACTCCAGCAGATCGACACATAAATGCCATTGGACAGCTCATACTTATTATGCTTAGATGGTTTTGGAAATGAGACCCTGGCTGTTTTCTCAATTTGGAGCCTTAAGGCAGTGATTTAAAGAGATAAAGGGGCTAAATTCAGGCACAAAAGCACCGTCCAATCTATCATTGACACGACCTTGACTCACAAAGCAAACTGAGACATGAATCTAAAGGGGCATTTCCAAAGTTAAGTGCGCTAATGATACAAAGGCGGGGTGCTACAGGTCCTACATCTCTTATAAGGGATCCCTTGTAATAACTGGATCTTAACCGCTAATGAGGTCACTTGAGTATACAGCGCGTGTCAGTGTAAAACCATAACCTGATACATGGATAAATGGATAGCCATATACACACTGACACTGACTGAAAAAAGTCCAGATTGTACAGTAGCCATAGGGCAAAGCAAGCAAAAAAGATTTAAAAAACCCATTCAAGTCTCTTGAACTGCTTTGAGAGATATAATTAAGATGAGCTCTTTCATATGGTTAATATCTAATAAACCCTATTCATGATTTGACCACCAGATTTTTTATTTTTATTTTATTTTTTTTACTCAGGCACACACACACATACACACATGCGGTATTCTTAGAGTTTAACCTCCAAAAGAAAGAACCTTGGAGAAGCACACTGAATATTATGCATCATTAATTTAGCTTAATGATTCAGATGATAGTAATATGGTCTGCTGATGTGATAGAACTGCAGGATTTTGGATGGGAGGCGGCCATAAATTCAGACTGTGAAAGGCTATCCTTTTCCTTAATGAAAGTACAAACAAAATGTCCATTTAGAAATGTTCTATTACATACTCAAAATGCATCTTGAAAGCCATGGACAGAAATGCACATAATAAAAAGTGATGAGTGCTATAACTACTCACATTTAAATATTTTCACAGTTAGATATAGATTATATGTTTTCTTGCACCATCTAATAGTTACACCAGAGAACTATTAAAACTAAAACAAAATGAGTTCTTTCTGTAAAAAAAAAAAAATGCACCTCTTGCACAGATTTTTTGATAAGCACCTATGGCAATTATAGTGAGATGATGAATAACAAACAGTATAACAGCAATACATTTATTGGTTGTTAGCAGTGGATTTCTTTACATATTTTCTCTTGAAAGCTTCTGATATTTATTCACTTCCTTCCATTGTCTGTCAGCCTCTGTGTCCCTGTCAGCTGTCCTTTCCTTGACATCAGCGACAGCCATCTTCTCACACAATGATCTGATTAGACAGTGTGTGCCAAATTAAAGAGCAACAACATTGGGCAGACTGTCAGACAAGCATGTTGCAAGACATTTTAGATAAATATTATAATGTGCCTCAAATCAGGTCAAAATACAATACAGAAAAAGTTGTTGCTTTAGCTAATTTCTGTTTATAATGTCAATATATCCAGTCTTCACTCACAACTGTGTAGAATTCAGTTTAGTGATGTGTTAAAAATAACATTGAGCAATAACAAAATACAATACCAAAAATGAAGTAACAAAATGAAAATTAAAAATGAAATGGTTATAAATACTGTATGTATTTGGAAATGTATTTTCAACCAAAACATCTGTGCAGCATACAAATGGTTTTCAAGCTGGCAAATTTGGAGAATGTACTTTTTGCTTCATGTTCCTGAATTTTAGTGAACAGTGAAATTAGAGAGCAGGCACACTGAGTATATGTGCATTACAGGGCTTTCCTTACAGACTGGAGTAATATCTCTGCCCCCTTTTTTTTCTCCTGTAGCACCATTATTTCACTGCCAACATGGTGTGCTAATTGCATTTGTAATACAATTTTAGCGTACAAAACACAAAATATGTTAAAATATGTACAGTTATTTTAAATACAACTTTCATAATGAGGAATTCTGGGAAGACCCTCCTGTAAGATTAGAAATGAACACAAAGAAATGCTAATTTGGTCATGGAAAATATGTTTGTTCTGTTGTTTGTATTTGGCCATTAAATAAGAATGTTAAGACAATTAGACCATTTTGAAATATAATTGAGACAACTGAGAAAATTCCAATAGAGATCTATATGACTGGAGGCAGTCAGACCATCAGACCAGTCTAGCAGGAGTCTAAAATGTCTAGCAAAAAACAACATGAGGAAATCTCATTATGTACAGAATGTAGGAAAACCAAGAGGCACTTTAGCTACAAGAATAAATGTACTTTTCTTATTAATATGCAAATCTATTTGGTAAGATGCCTGAAATTGAATCATATCTCAACCATTCCACACAATGTACCGTACCTGTGATGTAAACTGTGAAATCAAATACTTTGTTTGAGTCATGGATTCAACAGTTTATCCTCATTAATGTGTGAATATATGAGGTAAGACAACACAAAAATCTGTCAATCTACACTATAGGGCACCAGCTATTGAAATATGAACCTACTATCATGTATCTATCAAGTTGTTGTGTTAACAAAAATATGATCTACACACAGACAGACGCCTCCACAATGACATAATGTCTTCCAAATCGTGTATCATGCTGACACAATATAAAACTGACAGTATGTCATGTGTCTAGCCGCTATACACACTAGAAAACAAACATCACACTGAAGCAGAACTTCAAAATAAATCTCTTGTTAGTGTCAGTTAACCTTGTGACCTGAGAGACATCCTCTACTCTCAGATGACCTGTGCTGCAAACTGCACACAGAGGCTTTCAGTTGTTTGTTCAAGCAAAGCTTTGTTTATGTATGTATCACCACAGAGCTGTCAGAAGAAATCACTCTCCAAAATTCATATTTTGCTGAGGCGTGTGAGACAAAAGTCTGAATTCAAGGAAAAGTTATTTTATAACCAGCAGTTCAAGTCAGATAGCTCTTTGTACCTAGCTAATGTACGTTTTATGTGATACCTGTGTAATGATGAAAAATGAAAAAGAGACAAATTACAGATTACAGTTACAGATTTACAGATTTATGGTCCACACAGGATTACAGCTCACAACCTCTCCAAGATATCAGGGTAACAAGTCTTCCAAATTAAACAACAAAATTTTTGTTTGGTCCATATCTTTCAGGATGACATATATGAGTGTTTTCTGAACTGATGCCACTATCTATAGGACAACAGCACTGTTTTACAAATAAAACAATTTTCTCGTCTCCCAAAGGAGAAAGCTAACATATAATGCAATATGAGGTTAGCATCAACTTCCTCTGGAGGTAACATGATGCACCCAGCCAGTGAAATCAAGTCCAGCATTGAAATGCCCTCATTTTTGACAACCCAAGTGGCACCGCCACGAACATAGTTGATGAAATACCCAGCGGCTATAAAACTGTGCAAAAATGTAGATTGCATCCTAACTAAAATTGAGCAAGACAGCAAGCTTCACCACCGCCTCCTCTCTGGAGCTCGGTATCGGAGCCCAACCGTCCAGATGTGAACACCTTCCTCCCAAACAGGAGCTACCGTCGCCTCCACACATTTTGTAAAGGTGCTATGGGCTAATGAAAGATCAAACTGTGGCACCAGATATTCATAGGCTGTGCCCTCAAATACAAACCTTAGAAACCGACTGTGGTCCGGATGAACCACCACACTGAAAGTAAGTTTCAGTGAGATTGATTATATACCAATCCCTTGGACCAATTGCATTCAGTCAGTGTCTCAGTGTAAGCATTTTGAACTTGTTTCTAGATAGTTGTTTAATATTCACAGGTATAGTATAGGCCCTTGTCCAAGAGTTATTTCCTCCTTGAGTACTGTCACACTGTGTAGATTACAGACAAGAAGCATGAAAAAAGGTTGAGCTAGGAATTGTAACTGGTAACCCATGGCAATGGTTCTCTCTACCAATAGTGAGACTGCGCATGCACCTCATTGTGGAAGGTGAACTGTGAGCCGACTGATCTGCAGCACCATAAGGAGAGGGCTGTTACCATCTGTTGTGCCGGAGGAAAATGGCTTAACTTGATTTATTGGCTTTATTTGTCCTGCAGTGCTTTGAGTACAAAAAGCTCTGTTTATTGAATATACCGGATGAACATTTACAACATTCATACAGTGAACTAAGGGCACTTTTATTGAGGCACTAGAAAAGTGACAATGAGGGCTACAACTTTAGGTAACAAAACTACAATTGTGTGAAAAAAGGGGTTGGGTTGTGCTTTGGAGACTGTGGAATGGGAGTGCAACACCTTTTGGGACTGGACTGTTGATCAAAATATGGCAGACACCTCTTGAGGCAACAGGTGAGGGGCAGCAGTGTCTTCCTGCTGCTAGTCACTGAGTCCTTCTGGAGGCATGGTGGTGGACCCTTGTACCAAGCCAGCTGGCATTGGGTTGAACTGGGAGGTTACTGCTTCACTGGCTGGAAGCCTAAACTCGCAACAGCTCCTCACCATCAGACTCAGACACTGATGAATTTCGTCACTCAGCAGACAGAGGGCCATGTTGTATGACAGTAGTTTTCCCCAGCACTCTTTCCACCAACGTGACCCACCTCTCCAGGGTAGAGCACCAGAGCTGGCGACAGAGTGCATATGACTCAGGCTCAGCCCACACTCTCCTAGCATGGACTGTCCACAGGCAGATGGGACCTGCTTCAAGCTGGTGTTTTTTGTGCAGAGAAAAGTCATATTCCTTAGGGCAGGGGAAGATGGAAGACTTTCCCATTGCCTTCTTAGCTGTAGTGCTCAATTTAAAAGTGAATTAGCCTATATAGACACAAAGCACTCTGAACAATGGTACTCTCTCTCAGCATGGTAAGGTGTTCTTAGCCAAGAGAAGAGTGTAAGATTCAGTGATGACTGTGACAGGAGTATATATATATATATGTTCAGGTGGGGCCTCGCTTACATCACCTCAGGTAATTTGCACAGACTGCCCGTCTTTATAAAAACATAATGTTTAAATTAACACTTCATTAGCCAACCTTCATCATCCCGGCTACAATAATAACAAACACTGACTGTTGGTAGGAAACGGGAAACAAACAGTGGTCCTCCCAATGGTGCTGGGCTGTGAAATGTGATTGTGATTACGTGACACAATCTGTCCGAGAAAGCATGTTTCCCGCACATAATCATTGTAAGAGGATTTGTTTCATTAACATGTTACATACATATGCATACATTTTCTGAAAGTTGCAAACCCCCAGAAATGACTCTTTATTACTTTATTATCAGAATCTACTCCATTCAGTACAATAAAAGTGAGAAATCTAGAGGACCAGTATGATTAAATTATTTTATCCCATTAATGTGTGTGGAGCCAACAGAAAATCAGCAGGCTCAGCCAGCAGAAGTCTCAGATGTGCATGAGAAGGACTCTCGAGGGCATGCTCTATGGGCCCAAAATCTCATAAGTGTAAGGAAGCCCACTGAGGCTCTTTCGGCATATGTGCTCAGTGAGGAACTGTCATAAGAATGAATGGGGTGGTATCCAGTTCTCCTTAATACATCCATGGGTCCCCATGTTAAAGTCTGACATTTTGTTGACCCATCCATCCACCTTGACCTCCTTCTGCAGACTTTGTGGCTCTATAATCTCACAGTACTTCCTCTTTTACCACTGACAGACAACAATCATAATTTCTATGGTCACTAGAGTGCTTTGTCACTTGATCATATTATGTTATTTTTGGGCATTTGCCCAAATGACTAATGCCCTCATTTTTCTTGGGAAGACACTCTCATCAGGGCTTTCTGAGCTACATCAGCTCTCACGCAGTGAATCACAGAATTCAGAGAACATCAGTTATACCATAATGTACACGAGAACAAAGATAATAAACATAAAGCCTGGATCTCCACATTATCACTCTGCATGCTGCTATTTTTAGGTTACTTAATTTTGTTATTTTACCAATGTGAATGTGTTCATGACTTAAAAACAGTTCGAGTGACTGTATAGGGGTGGAAATGGTGCACATGAACAAGTGTACAGACTCTATCTTGCCTTTTAAGCATGAATCAGATTAAATACCAATGTTAAATTAAAATATTATAAATATGAAAACTTGGTCATTACCTGAACATCAAACATCCTGTGTTCTATCCCCTTAAGGTGTGTATTTTTATGGGGAAATACCAGAAATTGTATTGCCAATGAATTATTTATATTTGATTATTTTTCATCTCTGAATAATAAAACTTTTTTAAACATCACCATTGCATATTACTGTGTAAACCATAATTACAGCTAACATCCATGTTCAGGTCACAATGTCATTTTATGTACAAGAAGGCTGCATATAATACAGAATGTGTATTATGCACAAGACTACTATCCCATTAATTAGGAACACACTGTGCTTGTTTGTAAAGACTATAATTGTAGTGACTTGAGCAGTTCCCGTTGATGTCTCCCCCAAAAGCTGACATGTAAATTATGTCCTTGCTCATGCCTAACATGGAATAAGTCGGTTGCCACTCCGCCTTCCTCAACATCTGGCCCAGGACAGGTGGCTCAGGCATTTGTCCTCTCCATAAAATATAAACATGATGGTGACAAATGGTGACACTGACAGATGTAGTCAAAGAATATTTAATTGATAAAGTGTCATTCAGACAGTAAAAAAAATGTTGAGAAGCCTTTAAGAGCACAATCCAAAGATCTGACAACAGCCCTCCAAAGTATGTTTACAAAGACCAGAGAGGATGATGAAAAGAGAGCAACACAGGAGACATCTACTTTTTGCTGCTACAACAGACATGTGGTCTCGTGTTAACATGACTCCCAACATGAGTCTGTCCACTATATTACAAGAAATTGGTCCCTAAAGTCCCAATGTTTGGAAGCTCCGTGCATGCAGGATGTCTGCACAACAGCTCACTTGGCTGAAAGCCTACAGTCATTGTTGTCTAACTGGGACATGGGCGAAGGAGAACTGGTCTGCTACACTAGATAAGGGTACAAATATTGTGGCTGCAGAGAGGGAACTGGGATGGCCTTGGCTCAGCTGTTTTGGCCATAATTTTCACCTCTCCATTACAAGTGATCTTGCCTCTGAATCCAGAACAGGCCATGTCATGGGGAAATGTAAAAGTTTAGTGGACATGCTCTTAGGCAGCTGGTGCAGGAAAGAGACCTTGTAGGCTCAATGGAAACCAGACCTTATGTAACTCTTACTTACTTTCAAAAGCCAATATTTGGAATATATAAATTAAAAGGAGAAAGAGAGAGGAACTACATCATATTAGTGTTTTAACGTTAGTGGAACATAATAGTTAACATTTGCTCCTCATATCAGTAGGTTAACATCAAAGTTTAGACAATATCACAATATTTGTTGGTCATGAGTTATGGCAAACGCAGAACCCACAGAAGCGAGCTGTTTCACATTCATGCTAAAAAATAAGATATTGTTTAAGCCTTTCCAACATTAAAAGGGACAAAAGTTAGTACCTGGAATCCCTTTCAAATGTAAGATTTGTTCACACAAGGCTGACTATGTAGGTGCTCTCCCTCTCCCTTGACTGAACTCACTTTGCCCTACTTTACAGGCAGATATGGTACACTGATTTTATTTATTTTTGTAAGGGGAAACAAACGATTAGTTGAAAGAATGTCGAACAATGCTGTCATGATAAAAATGACAACACCGATGCCTTAAAGAAACTGTGGTGGGTTTTGTGTAGACCCTCTAAAGATTTTCAAGTAATGTGGATTTTCAGCACATGTACTAGAACATATGTTGCGCGCTATAAACACATAGGTGAAAAGAGGGACTGATGAGATCTGCACACAGTTCAAGGTTGTATTTCAGAATTTCTATGTTGACAGAAAATACACAACAGAGTTTGGGAGTGCAAAAGAGCCTGATAACAATGTTAAGTGTAGATTAGTCTTGGTAATAAAAGGAAACACTTCAAAGAAGCATTTTTTAGGAAAAGTATTGCATACCTATGTGCTGTGCCTATGTACTGAATTGATACAGTACATTCCTAAAGTCAGGTTATACTGGTGCAAATGAGAGATAAGTACAAATGGGAACATCTCTAACTTAATAACCCTAATGAGAACACACTTAAGTATTGCATTTACATGCTATGTAATGAATTAGCATGTTATATGATGTTACATGGTAATTTGTAATATTCTAAATAATGTGCTGACAGATCAAATGGTTTTACTGGTATCATTTGTTTTGGTTTTTTTTGTCTGGAGTGAAGGGGCAGGAGCTTTATCTACAAACCTCTCTGCCTTTCTTAAGTTCTTTGAAAGTAGCTATTTCAGTCAACAGTCTGCATTTGTGACATATCAACAAGTCTGTTTTGTTTTGTTTTGTTTTTTACATAAAAAGATTCTGCAGTTCAACTTTAAGACTTCCAAAAAATATATTTTAGTAACTGCATTGTGTACGGTACATTTTCCCTTTAGTTTTGGAAACAGCATGACTAACAGCTCAGTAGTCACATATAAACAACATTTTTCATGGATCACTCACTTTTGTGGATGCTGCAGGAAACCTTTTTAATTATCATAATTATATTTTGATTCACAATCCTAAATTGGATATGTGAATTAAAGTGTTTTAGGTCACCCGACCAGGTGCCTTGAAAGTTATGCACAACATGAAGCTAAGAGCTCAGGAATTTCTTCCAGTCGGCTGTAGGTGTAATTCTTTGTCATTATACTGCAGCTTGCAAGTAATGACAGCAAATTTGTCACATCTGCATGGTCAGACAGTTAACTGACCTCGTGGGCAACAAGCTTTATTAAAGCTGTTGCTAATTTCCCTGAAATGAACTTGAGATCAGGCAGGCTGATGTGAGCCGGTAGCTTGACACTCCAGTGTACAAAGGGTCAGGAACTGTAAGCTGCACTACGCCATCACACTTTAAATCACTATGGTAATGTTCTGAGACTGAAGCTAATGTGAAATATGTGTAAGTCAGTTAATTTTTAATGCCAGTTTTAGCTCAATTCTGAAGTTATCATCATCATCATCAAGCACTGGCACTTTGCTCCATTAGGCTCTTTGCAAGAACACTCAGGGTCATTTGAGATTTGCTGACATTAATAATGATATCTTACAACAGGATAGAATTCCCATAGGGTTTTAAAGTTACTTACCTATAGTAGATAGTTTTACATGATTGTCATGTGACATCTTGGAAGACATCCTATATAATAAATATTATATAGTGTTTTTTTATATGAGAATACACTCAAAACATACAGTACAAACAACTCTTTCAGAATGAAGTGTTCCTTGTTCTTTGGAAACATAACTGTCATAAAATAACTCAAATATAACTGAAATATCTAGCACCCAACATGTCTGTCTGTCTGTAACAGTAAACAGAGTTGTGCAAGTTCACACAGATTAAAATGAACTAGTTCACGTTCATAGTTCACAATTTTGAAATTTGAACTAAGTTCACAGTTCCAAAAAATGAACTAGTTCACGTTCATTTCTTCCTGTTTTTTCTTTTAAATGAGCTCCCCTGAGCCCCTCTTTTACCTTACCCTTTGTTAATGATTTCTTGTGATCATCATTCACTCAGATATTTCACAAGACTGGTCGGATGCTTCGACTCGATGTGTTGTTTCAAATTCGTTGCCGATGTGGCTGACGTTCAGACTTTTTTTTTTTTAGACCACGCAGGCACAGTTTACATAAATATGTGACATTTTTCCCGTTGGAATCTGCACTGATTTGCTCATAAAACACCTTCAAATATTCATATGAACTGGCTTCAGCAGAACCGGTAGCTATGTCTGAATTGCCAGTTCCACAAGCCATGCCAGATGCCGTTATTCCTTGGGTGCTGTTAAACACAATGCATGAGCATCATTAAATCTCGTGGGAGTTAACGACACTCACATTCATGTTCATCAGTTGCAAATGGATACGTTCAGTTCACCGTTCACCAAAAACAATGCACTTTTTGAACATGTTCATGCACAACACTCACGGTAAACAGGCTGCAGCAGAATGATAATGCATATTCTTCCATCAACATGTGATTCACTCAATAAGCTGACTGATGAATGAATAAGGGAGATAATGTACAGTATGATATTCAGATAAAAATGTTCCCACTTAATATCGAAACATCAAATGATACATATTGCATATGCCATGTAGAGTTTACATTATCTTCCTGATCAAAGGAATTTCTTTAAGTAAAACACTTTTTAAAATATTATTGCTCCATTTTCTGTGCTCTCCCTACATCACTCTCTTATATACTCTTTTTCCTCATCAAGTCCCTAAAAACTGAACGCTGCAAGTCTTTGTTGCTGCTTCAAGCATTTGATATGTGTGACTGGGAAACCATAGCTTATCCTCTCTTGCTGGAGCATTCAAAGCACAAGCATAGTCTTTGTGTGTGTGTTTGTGTGTGTGTGTGTGTGTGTGTGTTCATGTGTATTTGCATGATGAAAACAGTGGGAGATAAGGAAGTGACTGTGTAAAGCTAATGCCACAAGGGGCGGTGATGTGCCAGTCAAAACCAGCACTCACCTCTACAAACATTTCAGAATTGCTTTGCAAAATTACAGTAATTTTCATTTAATCATCTAACGTACTCTTTCAAGAATTTGATGATGTACTTCAGAGAGTGAAAAAATACTTATTTCTTGGCTGTTGGCTGTTACTTCTAATTCAGCTTTCTCAGTGAGTGTTTCAGTTTATTTGTAGACCTTTTAGTAAGGTCTGAGAGGTTTCTGCATTGGACACTACTGTACTGTTGCCATACCAACCATATACTCTACACACTTGATTTATATACTCACCAAGAGAACAAAGGGGATACAGTGTGCTTGATGTATTGTTTTAAGAATGAACACATGGTGCTGAGATTTGCTCAATTTTCACTAATTCAAGTGTGGTGATTTGCATATTTACCAACTAAATGATTTTGAAAATGAATATGCAAAGCGTTCAGCAGCACATTAATTTTCTATTCACTATCTGTTGTGCTATTAATTTACAACATAAGTGAGTTGTGATGCCTTAAAAGGAAAAAAAAAAAAAAAACATTTCCAATCATCCCTAAGGGGATAAGTGTGCAGTATGAGCATACTGGAGAATTAGGCAAAACTCCAAGTCAGCTCTCCTGGGCAGGACTAATCATGTTTCTTTATTACTCCCCAAAAAGCAGTGGTGTAATATAAGTTACAATACACCATGATGCCTCTCTGCATGTAACCACTTAACATTCTAAAATAATAATAACACAATTTTATGAATTAGTGCTGACTTATTTTCCGGTCCTTAATTATTTCCTTAATGTCAGCAACAGTATGTTGCATGGGTATTTTCCTCAAATGCAAAATATACAAACACATAAGATACCGTGCCATAAATGTTTAAGGTACTGTGATGAAGCCCATGCTGATCTATGCTCTGTGACTTTATTTCAATTAATGAATAATTCAGCCAGATGAATTTGCACAATGTTGCATCAGAAATATAGTAATAAAGAGGAAAATTCCTTGAAGTAGAAATAACCCAGCATAAATGTTTCAGTGCATGCTGGGCGCTGGATTTCCACATGCAGGCAGAGTCACCACTGACATAAGGGGGTGTCTGGGTCTCACACTAATATCAAGCTCTAAAATATTTGAATAATGGAAGAAACAGAGCCTTCCTTTCAAATCGTCAAAGTGAGTTTCTGTCAAGACGGAGACATCGAAAGCCAGCCAGTGAGAGACAGAGGGAGAACTTTGGTCAGTATCTACTCTGACAGGAATGACATTTCTATTCTTGTTTGCTTGACAGAAACCTATTGTTACTGGCTTTTCACACTGGTTAATGCACAGCATTCCTATCAAAGAACATAAGCTTGATATTTATATCAGTCAAAACAGTCAGTTACTGTGTTCAAGCAAAATGTTCAGTTACGAGAAGCTGCACGTTTCCTTTTTTCACACAGACAGACAAAATGGCATGTAGTGTATGAAAATATCCCTTAAATGAATTAAGTCATTTTAAACTTGTCATTTGAACAGGGCCCGATCAAAGGATTGCCATAAATGAACAGCTACACCTGAAAGAAGTTTCCATTCTTGTGTTTCTTTTTCTTTGTTAACTTTATGACCTCTTCCATAGAGCCACATACACTCTCATTTGTGCATTCAGTACTTTTGGGTGTGCGCAACACTTAGCTTGAGTGCATGGGGCCAGAGAACAAGGTGGAATGGAAATGCAAAGGATAGCTAATGGAACCCCTGTTCTTTAACATATTCATTTTTAAAGAGATAGATTGCCAATGCAGCTGCAGTATCACAGCCAGGCTGCCTGAAAGCCATTACAATAATGCTACATTTTCACAGATTATTTATTAATCTGACAATGAAAGGTGCAAGAAGCCACACTGGAGGAGACACCAACCCTCCATTCTGTCTTCTGGCGGAAGATAGAGTGAAGGTATAAACCTGCAAAGACTCTTTTCACCCTGCGCCCATTCTGGTTGGTTTTCATTGTTGCCGCTGTCAAAAGCTGACAGGCCTGAAACACTCTAGACAACAGTATCCTCCAGATATGTGCCCTTTCTGGTCTTTGGTGAAAGCTTGGAGGGACTATTAGAGATGTGAAATAAACTTGTGTGTCCTTGATGGGTGACTTTAAGGGGGAGGCTTCCATACTTCAATTACTTTTGCACACCTTTTATCTCCAGGAGGCTTAGGTTGAAGTGAGTGAGTGAGCAGGTGCATGCATTAGTATGGGTTTGGTGAAACTAATATGGAGCTTTTAGTCTAAAATATAATGATTTACACTAAGAGAAATCCCCAGTCCCCTAACTGCATGGCACCAAACACATTTTTTGATTCTGAAAGCCATTTATTGAGTCAGAGCCTAAAATGCACTTCCAACTCAGGAAATACTGTACATACAGTACTTGCATCATGATGACAAACATTAATCCTAATGGTGTTCAGTCAAAAATGTGTAGGACACAGCATCTAGTGAAAAACGATGATATTTTTTTTGTTATTTCAGTCTTGGTGTGTATCCGATGACTGCAACAACGCTCAATGAATCAATACACTCAATAAATTGCTGAAAAAGGAGGGTTAAAATAAATATCACAACAGCTAAACAAATTAGCGGTAGTTTTTTAGTCAGGAAATGTCAGAGTATGAGCTGTGCTTTTCTTAATTGTGCTGAGAGTGTAGGAGGGTAGGAAGGTTGGAGCGTTTAGGAGATTCTTTTTTAATTATTTAGTTAAACCAGCAAATGTGTTTTGAGATTGGCTCACAGTTACTGGTCATTCATTGACCAAATGCCTGACCATGTCCAATTAATTAAGGTGCCATAGTATGGAGTAATGAATTAATATGTCATTCAGCATGCAGGCTGTTATATGGTATGACAATTGATAGAGTAAACAGCAATCCAATATAACATCCTGCCCTTGTGTTCTCTGCTGGAAAGTTTAATAACTTCTGATACAAAAACAGCAGAAAAAAGAGAAGAAAATACTTAAAATACTTGTTGAAATGATGTGACATTAATCTGAGAATCAGTGTGTTCACAACACAGAAAGTGGAACATGGACACAGATAAAAGAAGTTAAGACATCTATCTTATCTTGCAGCATGGTTATTAGAGACAATATGAAGATATTGTTAGTCAATAGTGTTTCTTTACACAAGTGGGCCTGGGCTGTTGACTAAAATCCAATCATTTGCTGCACAAAGGAATACACATACAGTACAGATAGAGGTTACTGCCATGAGGAAAGCATTTCTAATCGTTGATATTCTGAAACATATTCCACACAATTTACATACCCCGCTCCCCCCTCCAAGCTATAAGACAAATATTACACAAGACCAGCAGCCATGGTGGTTGAGGAATTAATAGAGTTCTGCTGTTGTCAGTAGTGTTGCATTTTTGCTGGCCATGCTGCCGCGGCTTGTGAGGAAAGCTGAGACTGATTAAATTTGATAGAGGGCGAAGAAAGGGAATATGTACACAAAGGCACACAGGGAAATTATCTGCAGGGGAGTTGTCAGCATAGAGAATCACTGTATGTTGGTCAAAGTGATTTTGTTTAAAGTAATCTGAGAAATACAGAAGGGCTTGGTAGCTGGGCTTTGACTTGCGCTGATATATTCATAAGGTAGGGGAGGGGTGGGGCGATGGGGATGCTATGAATTTTTACTTCATTGTATTTTTCAAAACAGAATGTGAACGGAGGCTGCCCTATAACCTTGCTTTCACCACATTATGTATTTTGTGTATGTACACTGAATGCTTGATCTCCTCCTAGCCCCATTTGTCAATGAATCAGGATTCACAGAGAGATCCAATAAATAACACCGGTCCATCATTGAGCAGATTAGGTGTCAGCTAACTTCCGCTCCACCCCACGTGCCATGTAGAAGCCTCAGGGGGCCTGTGTCCCAGGAATGATGGGTAATAAAAATGAATCATAGATGAAGGCCAGAGACAGGGTGCTACAGGAGGAGTCTTGATGCATTAAACAGGAACAGTCGATATGTCCTCTTGTGATAATAGAGCATACAGGAGCCGCCGCCAAGCTATTTAACGCTTGTCAATCTAAACCACAGAGGGTATCAGGGCTACAACAGCAGCACTGAAAATGTTTCATTTGGAAGGTTAGGAATGATGAACTTTAACTCTGTTTAAAATCAGCATTTTTTCAAACCAAGACAACTACAACGGTATTAAAAGTAGCTATCAGTTTGTGAGGTCTGCTTCAGAAAAAACAATGGTGTAAAATCTATTCTGCATCTTGGCCCTTCCTTTTATAAAACACAGTAATGATAAACAAAAAAGAATTATATAAGAAAAATGCTGATTTTCTTTCACATGTGTGAGCTACATTAGTAATTAACAACAACACAAACCTAAGTGCTGCGTAGCAATAAGATTTAGAGCCCTGTGACTTTCCTATCTCAGTAGTTAATTGCTTCTGATCTCACTTCCTTCGGTCATCATTCTGTGGAAGGCTTTATGCATAAAAGCCACTTCCTTGTTCCACCTTTCAAGAATAATTACGTCCCCTGCACACTGATGGATATATTAAGAACAGAGGCAGAGAAAAACCCCACTAATCCCGTGCTTTCTCACAACCACTCTGGATTTTTGTAGTATGTCACTCTATACATGCGCTTTCGCTGCAAAATTGTATCAAATTGGCCCACAGCAATGAAATCTTTTACAGAATGTGTGTCACTCCCCAGGATGTAAGTCCATCACTTACATCAGTGTTCCCTCTAATTGAATGGGATATGTCAGTTCTGGACAGCTTTTGCACCAGATTGTTTTGCAATCAATCATAGTTCATTAATCAATCAATCAGTCAATCAATCAATCAATCAATACATCAATCAAACTTTATTTACATAGCACCTTTCAGACAAATCAAATGCAATTCAAAGTGCTTTACAGGCGTAGAATGTTAAAAATAGATTTAGAGACTAATGCACATCAAAACAACCAAAAGAGCCAAAAAAAAAAAAAAGGTTAATTGAATAAGACAAGAATAAATGATGGCTAAAAGATAAATAATAAAAGATAATATAAGCAATAAGAATAAAAACAAAAGATAAAATTATGAAATACTACACAAAAGATAGATTATAGTGAAACAGTAAAATGTTCAAATACAATAGAATAAAATAGGGCTTAAATAATAATGATCAACAGTAAAATGTTTATTAAAAAATAGAATAAAATAAATAATAATTATTATGATAAATAAAATAATTATAAAACTATAAAATTATAAACCACTACATGAAAGCCAGACTAAATAGATTGGTTTTTAGTTTACATTTAAAAAATTATCAATATTTTCAGCTCTTCTCTGATCCTCTGGAAGGCTTTTCCACCGGCTCAGAGCGTAACGGCTAAAAGCAGCATCACCAAATCTTTTTGTTCTGCTTTGTGGAACAGCTAAAAGAGAAGAACCGGAGGATCTGAGGGGCCCTCCTGGTTCATAAACCAAAAACATTTCTGAGAGGTAGTCAGGTGCAAGGCCATGTAGTGCCTTATAAACTGATAAAAGAATTTTAAAATCAATACAAAAACTAACAGGTAACCAGTGTAAGGACTTTAAAATAGGCTTAATGTGTTTTCTACTTTTCGTCTTAGTCAGCACTCATGCAGCAGAATTTTGAATTAACTGTGGCTGATTTATTGTGTTCTTCCGTACACCAGAAAGGAGAGCATTACAATAGTCCAGCCTGCTAGTGATAAAAATGTGCATCAGTCTCTCTGTGTTGCTCAGAGAGAGAAATGGCCCCACTTAGGAGATGTTTTTCAAATGATAAAATGCTGTTTTTGTGACACCCTGTACATGAGCCTTCAAATTAAAGTCAGAATCAAAAATCACTCCTAGATTTCGTGCTTTTTGGCTTAGGTTGAGTCCTTGTGTATTGAGTTTGGAGGCCAGTTTCTCTCTGTGAGCCTTTGATCCAATGATCAGAAACTGATCATTGGATCACTTATGTTTTATCCTGGCTGAGCTGTAAAAAAAATCCTGTGACACCCAGCCTTTATATCTAAAAATACAGTTAAAAATGAGTCAATCAGCTCAGTGTCACCTGGAGACACGGCACATAGAGCTGAGTGTCATCATCATAGCTGTGGAAAGAGATGCCATGCCTCCTGATGACACTGCCCAGGGGTAGCATGTACAAATTAAACAGTCCTAAAATTGATCCTTGTGGTGCCCCATAGGTAACCTCATAGTGTTTGGAAGAGTGGTCATACATAGATACAAATATTTTCCTCCACAAAGATATGAGGGAAACTAGTTAAATACAATTACAGAGTTAAGTTACAATTCCAGACAGGCCAACATGCTCACTTAATCTATCTAAAAGACTCTGGCAGTCCACAGTATCAAAGGTAGTACTCAGGTCAAGTAGCACCAGAACTGAAGGCTTGTTGTTGTCAAGATTTGTTCAGATATCTTTCACTACTTTTAGCAAGGCTGTCTCTGTGCTGTGATGTGTCCTAAAACCTCATCAAAACACTTCTAATTTACTGTTTGAATTTAAAAAGGTACTTAGCTGATTAAAAACAATTTTCTCTAAAATTTTGCTTGAAAATGGGAGATTTGAAATCGGTCTAAAATTGCTGGGTGTTACAATATCCAAGTTCCCTTTCTTTAAAATAGATTTTAAACTGAGGCACTTTTAACACCAGTGGGGAAGACATCAAGCTGTAGAGAATGATTTACTATGGCAAGGATGTATTCAGATACAGAATTAAAAATAATTTTGGAAAGTGAAGTAGGAACTGGGTCAAGGGAGCACATGGAGGGCTTCAATTCTGTTACTATTTTCCTGAGAGTTCGATCATCAACCAGGTTAAAACATTCCAACTTGATATCACTCTGTATAGAGGATATGGGTAAAAGTGCAGTGTGCTTGTTTTGCTGGCAGATACCAGATCCAATGTTAATTATTTTCTCTTAGAAGTAGCCAGCAAACTCCTCACATTTAGAATCTGGAAGCTCGATACTGTGGTTATTTGTGGGATTTACCAGAGAATCTATTGTACTAAAAAGCAGTCTGGGATTGTGAATGTTGGTGTTTATCAGGTTTGAGAAATATGCTTGCCATGATGTTCAAATTGCCCTGTTGTACTTTTTCGGTGAATGATGTATTACTAATTTTGTTTTTCACCATCTGCGCTCAGCAATTCTGCAGCCCCTTTTTAATTCCATGGTTTGACTGTTTTTCCATGGGGAAACCTTTTTTGTAGTTATTTTCTTGGTTTTAATTGGAGTAACTGCATCAAGCACTGTTTTCATTTTATGGTTAAAATCATTAAGTCTTCACAGGATGACAGTAAGATGGTTTTTTTGTAGGTTACAATATGTGGTGTGAGAGTTGTGGCTACTTCAGGGGTAATGCAGCATTTTTTGACAATATGTTGTGTGGTACTTGGCAGAGAATGATCAAAACTATTCAAAAACACAGTGCCAATCCGACAGAGCCAGTTCAGTGACAGAAGATATATTGATGTTAAGACCATATGATGTGATTAAATCCAAGGAGAGTCCATGATTGTCGGTATGTTAACATGCTGCTTAAAAGCCATACACTCCAACAATTCGAAAAACTCTTTGGCTCTGGTATCTGCCAGATTATCAACATGTATGTTAAAATCACCTAAATGCAGGTATAATAGCTCATGTGAATGACAAATAGTAGGTCTCAGAATTCCGTTAAAAAAGGGGGGACAGATAATTTAGGAGATGTATATACTGTCACTGCAAGGAAATCAGGCTTAGAATTTTAAAAAGTAGCATTATATTCAATGGCATGAAATATGTCCACATCCCTGCCCATTGGGGTCTCTGTAGATTGCAGCTACACCCTTCTTTTCCTCTCTGGACGACTTGGGAAAGGTGTAGCTGGGTGGACAGGCCTCAGTCAGTGTGGCAGGTGCATCTGTGCCCAGCCAGATCCCAGTAAGAAAAAGACAGTCATTGTGATCATTGGTGAGGTCATTATACAAAAAGATTTGTTTCCACCCAGAGCCATGTTGATTTCTATCCGTTTTGCAGCCGAAAATGAGTTCCTATTTATGGGAACTATGAATGAATGAATGGATTCATGTGATGATTTAAAAAACACATACAACACTGCACTGCAGTCATTACATACACTAAAAATCACAGGGGATGAAAATACAATAAAGCCCAAGGGTTTATTTCCATTGCAGTCCTCTAACATTCAAAACACCACAAAATAAAAGCAAAACAACAAGACTGCAAGCGAAGACAATACAATCAACATGATAATAGCAGGCAGTGAGGTAGCTATGTCAACATGCTCGTTTTCTTGGTCATAAAAAGTTAGAATTAAAATTGATTATGCTACATGGTACTCTGCAACTTTTTCTTTAAGGCAACTTAAAAAGAGTTCTGTGAAACACTAAATTTCAGATTTGTGGGCAGATTAATCCACTGTACTGCTGCACTGTAAAGAAATGTGTTTTTGCCCATTAGGCTATTAAATCAAAAAAGTACGAAGTCAGTCGAGCTACCTCTTGTAAAGTAGCTATTATTGTCTCTTAGTGAGATATAATTAATTAAGTACTTTAGTACCATATAGTAATAATTATAATTAAAGTTATTTATGTTTGGCCTCTTTATAGCTCTGTTGGCGGGTTGAGATGATGGGTTTTATAAAATAAAGGGAGTAATGGTGAAATACGTTGCACCTGGCACGTAGCTGGGGGTGGGCCTGGTGGGGGGGCATTTGCAGCAGAGGGATGGCCGGTCCGGGCTCAGCACCGTAAAACGGATTTCCAGGCTCAGCTCCAGACGAGATGGTGGGGGGCCGAGAATTTCCTTCTGTCTTCCCCGCCTGCCTTTGTCACCTAACCGTTTCCACTGATGTCCCCTCGGGCATAGTGTGGAGCAGGAGTCCAATGAGCATCCCACAGCATGTCCTTGGTCAGTGGTGGAAAGTGCTCCTCGACCAGTGTTTCCACACATGGCTCTTGAACCGTGGAGTTAAAAGTGTCCTGAAGTTTCAATGTCTCTCTTAAATCAGCGTTTAGCTCTGTCATTTGCAAATCAGTCAGCTTCTCCTGCAGTTATTTTATCTTACCTTATACCTTGACCTTATACAAAGAATGTGAGGCTGCCAAAGCAAGGAGCCAGGTGATACTAATCACTGTCAAACACAAGCAGCTGACCTATTAACCAAGCCATGATGTGTGAGATGTGAACTCTGGCT
Organism: Thunnus maccoyii; assembly: GCF_910596095.1. Lineage (NCBI taxonomy): Eukaryota > Metazoa > Chordata > Actinopteri > Scombriformes > Scombridae > Thunnus > Thunnus maccoyii. The sequence goes on from NC_056540.1 coordinate 18,511,717, forward strand.
GCCCTCAGCCATACTTGTACATAGTAACAATTATTGACATGTTCCCATTAAAAATGTATTCAAGAGATAAACGTATGCAGAGAGGAAGCATGAGAAGTAAGTGTATGTATAAGTGAGTGTGAAGGGATCAAGAGAGCTCAGGGCTTCATGTTCAGTCAGTGTGAAAGTGTAAGTACCTATGGAAGAGGATGTGCTGAGTATTGGAGAAGACTTTAATTTAAAAGAAAAATTCCCCAGTCAGATACTTTTTCACTTTAGACAGAATTTATTTCTGGAGATTAATGAATGAATTACAGGTTTTATTTTGCAATGACATGTTGTAATTTACAGCCATCTCTCCCTCAATCTGCTTTCTACTTCTGCTTCAGTTAGTGAAGACTTGTGACAGTGTTTTTCCAGTAAAAAGTAGACAGATGGGAGAGAGAACAATGATGTGTTATGTCACAGCTATTACAATTATGAAAAAAACTAACAAAAAAATAATAATACAAAACTACAGCAGCAGTCTGGGCTTTTTGTGCAACCTTTTGCACAACACAGCAGGAAAAAGAAAACAACAGGACTGGACAGGTGCTGAAATTAACATGTTTGTGATATTAGAATGCAACTTCCTGCCGCTTCACTGTAAAAGCCTTCCAAAAACAGAAAAAATCTAGCTTTTACTGAGAAGCAGATGTCATGAAATTATACTTAATTGTCTTATTTGTCTTATTTTCAGTAAAAATGGGTGAACACAATGAATCTACCCATGGTGAAGCAGGAAAAACTGATTACTTTATACTTTTGACATATTTTCAATGACATATTGTCACTGCATTGCATAGTGGTACACAAGTATTATGGTAGGTGGAGAAATTAATACCTCCTACTCTCTAACAATAGGAATTTCTCTGTGTGATTGTTGTATAACGCCACTAGCCATTTAGGAAGTCTATGATTCTTAAGGACTGACACCAAAGCCTGATGTGTATATCTGATGTTTAATGTGGTTAATTTTCTTTTCTGACATTAAACTCCATTGTAACTGGTCTAATAATCTCTCAGTATTGGATTGTTTTATGGACAGTTAATCAGAAATTCAAGGTGCGTTGTCTAAAAGCAGTTTTTCGCATTTTTATCGGTGTTTAAATATTTTAGTGTAGACTTTTCTTTTAAGCTACAACCATGTTCTCTGCCAAAAAAAAACTTGAATTCCACAATGTTTAGCTGTCTCTGTCAGAGTAAAAATAATGGATTTAATAGTCATTTCATACTGTCCTACTTCATGTTTTAAACTTGGAGGTTTAAAATTTTTAAAGGGTCATGTGTACCACCTTATTTTGCCCTTTAGAACTCTGTGTATGACCAGATGAGAGGTTTGAATGTTGGAGTAAGTACTTTATGAACTACTGCTGTTCATATTCACTCCTGTTGATATATTTTTGAAGCCTTCACACTGTTGTCAGTGAAGAGAAAAATCAATTTCTAAAGAAAAATCAATGCCAATTCCCTTCCCTCTGGGTTGGTCTCTGGCTTACAGTATATGGAACAAGTGCAATGGAAATAATGATCTTGTTCTTCTGGCTACACTACCGCAGTTTTTTGACCGTCTGAAAGTGCTCTTGAGGTCTCCTGTGGAATAGGCTCTGAGATTTGAGTTCGCTCAAATTAGTGTAAATTACCCCACTTCTTCCCTCTCTTGCTTCAGTCAAAAGTCCCTCTCCTGTCTGCAACTGGTGCAAAGTGCTGCAATGAGGCAGAGGAACAAGACAAGATCACACAGCCAATCAATTTAAACATTGCAGCTCCCTTATTGCTGATTACAATTTTTTATTTGATTTTAAGATGTTACTCATATTTTTAAGTCATGATAGGTCCCAGCCGCAGGTGCTTTGCTTTTAACTTCCTGTGACACAGAATACGTCACTAAATCCGAAGCCTTTAACACTTCTATCCCACTATGTAGATCTGAAACTATCTAAAGTTGAAAAGGTGATCAAGCCTTTCTTAATTAGATTATACAGTATATATTTTGCAAGAGAGCTGAAATAAATATTCAAAACTAGAGTTTGTTGTTGTTGTTGTTGTATTAGCAGCAGAAGTATTAATAGAGGTTGCCTCCTGCATGAAAATTACTTTCTGATATGTATGCCTTTTTCACAATGAGAGCACCAAGGGCACCAATTTGAGCTGAAAAGTATAGATGTCAACATATTTTGTGAATGTTTTTTTGCTGTAAACCCCAGTAAATTAATATAGAATGTGCATATGTTTGTAACATGGACTCCTGGCTGTGTCAAGTAGTGTTGATAAAACACAATCTTTCTGCAGAGGGCAGCTGTGAAAGCCACAGGGAGCAAATAAACAGATTCATGAATACAATGCATACTCAAACAAATAACACCATCTTCTGAATACCAAAAACAGTAGCAACTACATTCTGCTTTGATTTAGTGCCACTACATTTATTTTCATCTATTTAAATTCCACTCTTGCTTTGTAATCACTGTGGAGATGCTTTCGCCCGTTTTCTTCTTAAATGTGTAAGAAATATTATACAATTTATGCACCCAAACATAGCCTTGTGTTTCTTCCTTCTCATGCTTCATGATATTATTTTGCCATCAAGCTTCCAGCAATGTTTCAGTCTTTTGATATACTGACAGTTTACAGAGAGGGGAAAGATAAGAAATAATTTTGGTTTAATTGAGTTGAAGACCTAATGAATGTTAGGCAACACTTATCTGTCCTCTTTTGAAGCAACAGTTGATGGTATCTCCCTTTTTCTCTCTTCCTCCCTGTCTCTCTATCTCTCCCATTCTTCCTCTTCCTCTGTCCCTTTTTCTGGCTCTCACTGCTTTAATCACAAGGGAGCCACAGGCAACTTCTGATGGGCCATGGCTGTATTGCTGTCACAGTATCCCTCCCTCTCTCAACTCGTGTGGTGCCTCAGCCAGAGCTGGAGCAAGGACACAACCCCTTCAGGCAACCACCTCCCAAATCTGAAGGGATGAAGCACATGTTGCCACAGATAAACCACTGTGATCAATCTCATGGATGCACAGCGAATCAGTGGAGCGAAAGGCTTTGAAAATCAAGCCCTGTCCCTGATGTGCCCAGCAATGATTATGTGGTCAGTGGTGCCAAAGGCAACCAGCAAACATCAAGGAACTTGGAGCAGCGGGCCTGTCAGTTCTCAACACTAATTAAACATACACAAGTAGCCCAGTGATATGATGCCAACAGGGCAAAGGCTGACATCCTTTGGTGTTTAATAAGTTGAAAATCATGATCGCCAGTGAAATAATTTTATTATTAAGTGGTTATAAATTTATCTCAAACATTCATGGTAAAACTATGGAGATGGTGGTTGGGAGATGTGTTAATTATGCCTGTTTGTTACTTCATCGATAGCCACTTTCTTAGTTAGTCAAAATGCCAGCCAACTAGACATCTATCTAATTAGAATACAGTGTGGGTCTCTTTGTCACAAACTCATCAAGCATGTCAGATTGAGCTCCCAGCTGGAAGGCTGGAAGGGAGACTGTGAGAAGAAAGTGTCAAGAAGTTATATCCTCCTGTGATGTGTCAGGTGTGCTTAAAAATGTCAACATGCTTTACTTAGGCCGACAGCAGTAACTACATAAACAGTGAAGTTCAGAAAAAAAAAGGGTTTGAAGTTTGAAGGCTACTTAACCAAAGTGTGCAACAAAAGAAAAAGAAGAAACAAAAAAAGAAAATATCATTGTCAGATAAAATCAGAGTGCTTTTCTTTTCTTTTTTGTCTCCATATAATTAGATTTAGCTACTGACTTATTTATGTGGCATAAAAACTCACTTACTAAAATGTTGGCATCAATAGATTTTTTTCAAATAAAAGAAAAGTCAATAAATTAGCTTCAACTAAGTCTAGCTTATGACAGCAGACAGTTTTTTTCTTCTGTTTTGTAGTTCCTGCAAATTTTACATGGAGTTTTTGTTTGTCTTTTTGATTGTTTTTCACCAAGAGTACACATTTCAATGGCATAATAACAGTTATGTGGTAAAGCAAATATTGCATTGAGTGCATTTTGACTTTGAAGAAAATACAAGAAAATCATTTAAACTCAAAAGTTTCTTAATGCTTCCTATAATATACACAGTCCACTACTGTAAATAACTACCACATTTAAGACTATTTAATATATTTGATCTGCTTTTCATATTGTACAGTTTGCACTGGAAGCCATTATTCAAGCTGACTTTTTCAGCATATTTTTGCCCCCCTGCAGAGGCACATGAAATGTTGGAACTACAGAAAAGTTGAGCCGATGTTACTGAAGGCTGTGTTACAAAATGTGACAGGCGCATCAATAACTAGTGCAATATGACTTGGCTCATACTGATGACTTCCATGTGTGACAATACAAAAACAGTGTGAAACTTGTCACTCCCAGAGAGTTGGCTCCGGCTCTGGACAAACTTTATCGGCATTGTCAAGCAGCGCAGGTGCAACCTGACAAGTTGATTAACATTTCTACTATTAAACCACCACCACTCTCCAACCGTAATAATTAACATGCTGTAGTGTGTTTCCTGCTATGATAAGACACACAGAACAAAGACATATTGATCACAAAACTTTTATAGATACAAGCTTTTAAGTGTCATGAATGCAAGTTTCTGATTCTGAATCAGTATGGCTGGTAATTTTAAAAAAGACATCTGTACGTGGTTTAATTATCTGACGTGCAACAAAACAACTAACTCAGGAAAGATGTTAATTTCCAGTATTGGAAAATGACTTTATTTCTTTTTGGCAGACTTCCTGGATCTCACTATTTCATTTCATATTTCATATTTCATTTCACTCAAAAAGAGATGAATCAAGAGCTCTGCCAGCACCATCTTTACCAGAACTACAATAATTCTAGTACAACAGTGAGATTAAAAAATATATAATTTCTCCTTCCATATTATGACATACCCTCGTGTCTATTCCCTATTCTATCCTCCTAGCAAGAATCACTTTCTACCTTGCAGTTAGTACAAATTCTCTTATGAACCCAAGAACATACAGTACTTCTCCAAAAACACCAACTTTTACCCACATTTTCTTTGAAGAAAGAAACTGAAAGAAAGTTGTCATATCTATATTCTACATGTTGCTCTGAATGTCAAAATTTAAACTATGAAATGATTCCCAGTCAGCACCAGTTACCATATAACATATTCTAGGGAGTGTGCAAGGCCCTGAAAATACTTCAAATGATCTTCGACATAATCTTGGAACAGCAACAGAATCCAAAACTGATGTCTGCCAGACTCCTTAGACTTAGCTAAAGAATACTCATGGGCTCTTTGAGCTCTTGACATTTTGAAATTTGTAAATTTGAGTTTTGTATATTTTATTTAATATCAAATGGCAGTTTTAGTATTACAGTTCAGTCAAATTGAACCTCCAGATCAGCATTTGCACTGTCTGACTCCCAATCTTTATAGTGAGGGCTATTTTCAAATGTAGAAGTGTTTAAGAAATCATTCCCTTCTTCAGAAGTCTCCCAGAAGTTATGGATTTTATTAGTGCAATATGCAAATGATCTCAAAACCTGTCAAAGCTGACATGGTGAGGTTTTCTTTTTATTTGGCCATTCTATCATTTAGTCTATGGGCCCTTCAAGGATACAAAATAACTACAGTTGAGTCATTATAATTCAGTCTGGCTCATTTGTTATAAATGATTAAAAAAAACCTTCAGATCCACCAGAAATATTCACTTAAACACAACCCGCTGAAGATTTCCAGCTGCTGTTAAATTCACCAAATTCTTCTTTTTTAACTTGGAAAAGTTTTTTTTTTTTCCAAGTATGTTTGTAAGGAATGTAAATAGTCTTTATTTGAAAGTTATTCACTTGCATCTTGGGTTTGGCTTCTCTTTGGTGATCATTTTCTGCGAGTGAGTGAGCTAAAGGTTTAAGATGGAGCAAACTACAGGATGAACCAAAGTGCTGCAATATCATCTATCATCCTCATTCACACTTTGTCAGATACCCACCTGCACTGTGAACACACTGTTGTTTTGTGATGACGCTGACCCTGTGGTTAAGTAAGGCTAACATTGTGTGATGTGTTTTGGGATTTTTTTTCCCTTGATCTGGTGATGCTGCCTGCATAAATTAGAGCTGTGTTCAACAGAAGCCCATACTGGCAGCCCTCCAGCTCAATCACATTGATTTTCCATAACAATATGAAGAACACTGTTCACTGCCGAGGATTAATGAATTGCATCTTCAGAGTCACTTTCGCATTCCTAATGAAGGTAGATGAATTTCCCTGAGCAGGCCAGCTGTGTTTGAATTGGTGTTGACTGTGCCAGGGCACATCCATGGTGAAGCCAAGGAAAAAAATACAAATATTCCACAGACTCATAAATCTTCCTTTGGTCTGTCAAATAATTTTAGTAAAAACATATGATTCAAAGTGTGACATTTATCATCATCAAGCCCAGGGCCATTCATCCTGTTTCTTCCCCCTCCTCTTTTCTTCACCTGATATGAACATGTTTGTTGTTGGTGGAATCAATTCAGAAAACATTTATGATATTTGTCTGTAGCTGCACTGTCAGCTGCATTATGGCTGGTGACAGAGCTATATTGTTTTGTATGATTATCTTATTAAATCCCAGTAAAATCATCTCATTATGGGCAGTCTATTTTTTTCTTTCTTGTATACAAAGGCATGTAAATTAAAAGTCGCGGTTTTATGGAGATAATGGTAAAAAATAATTACCACTGCTTTTAAACAATTTGAATATACTTGAATATAGTTATATTTATGGGTATGTGCAAACAGCAAATGACAATTATCACATATAATTAAAAAAGATTAAATGTATTAACCCAACACACTGCATAGAGTTTAAACAACATATCCTCATAATTAAACAACAGTATAAGTCTAAAATTTAGCTGGCAAAAAACAACCTATAGTTAAGTTTACATCATCTAGCAGGCATAGTAAGAACAACCAGAGGACCTCCAGAATGACCCATAGGACTGTAATATGCCACAACAGTAAACACCATGATGTTTCGTTTTTTTAAAAAATGATTAGGAACGGGAAGCAAGCAGTGGTCACCTGCAGCAAAGTCCACTTTTTGCCATCCAACTATCTAACCAACCACCCAACCCATAAGGCAAAAATCATCTTATCAAGTCACCTCATCTGAACTGCATCACTTCCTTGAGGCGTAATTACGACAGCTGCTAGATGGCATATAAACGTTACTATAGGTCGTTTTGCCAGCCTGAATTTTAAACCTATACTGTTGTTTTTCTTGTGAGGCAGGCTGAGCTTAAAATATCTCAGTGTACCATTGGTTTTTGCAGCATATGTCTCTTGATTCCTACAGCAGCAGTTTCAAGACATTTAGCAGAACAACTTATTACCAAGGGGTTCATGCATTTTTCTTTGTGATGAATAGATTAATGAAATGGAAATGAGAAGAACTTGCTATGACACAACTCCCTAATAGACTGGGCAAGAACTGGAAAGGAACTATTTTCCGTCTTGATATGAAAGTACACACGCACCCAACATGTCAGATTGAACTGCCTCTATGGAATACGCAGAGACGCCAGGATGGACCCGTTTTTCATTTTTCATTTTCAAATGAAATTGTGCAGTTCAACACTTTTTTTTATATATTTAAGACAGAGTGTGTATAAAGTGATACGCCAATATGCTCGCATGTGGGAAACCAAGGGGGGAATAGTTTTCACCAATCATCCCCACCCCAGACTGATTCTGTTTGTGTTGTCACATATGAAGGTCCTCTGGGATGATCGCTGCAGCGCCGGCGGCCTCTAACTCCCATCCTCCCCAGCTGATTCTGATAACAATTAATTCACTGAATCAGAATCTCTGCCTGGCATCTATTCCCATTTCAGACCACCACATGTGAACATTGACTCAGGAATAATCATTTGTAGAACTTTCACACCGGTTTTCTTGATAAGCAAGCCTTTGAATTATTTTTCTGCTTGGCTGTCCCTGTGAAATAGCTCTAGGCTAATGTAAGCCTGTTTTCAGATACAGTGAGCTGGATCTGTGGCTACGGGAGCGGGACCGCTTCACCCACAAACAGTGATCTGGTGGGGTGAAAAAGTGCTGTACAAGTCGTATTTTAATCGACATATACTTAAGTAATATTCTACTTTCCGTGGTATGTCTGTTAAATTGCTGTCTGAAAAGCAAGGACCCATGAAAGAGAGAACTTGTTTTTGCATTTTCTGTTTTGTTCTGTGATGTTTTCTCTGTGGCGAAATGGCTCTCAACCACTCATCTCTGCGGTAAGAGTGTGCTTCAGTCAAGAGACTCAAAATAGGGAAACAACACTGATAGCAATATACAGTGCAACAATCATTTTGTTGTCTGAATGGAGCTTGACCACGTCAACTTCTCTGTGTGTTAAGAAGATGCACAGGACACTAATCCAAGTGGTGCAGTAACACACGTAATAGGCACAGATAAAACTCCTCTCACACAATATCCCTCCTAATCTCTGTATACTCCTGTCCCAAGAGGGATCAGATGATACAAGCAATGGGCAGGTTGTATTTCTCACACAATGACAGGGTGCATGAATCCATCTTTCTCTGTACACAAGTCCCTCTGTCTCAGGCACTCACTATTTCTCTTACGCACACACATATAAAGTCTTCCCTGACACTCACATTTTTTTCCAGTATTTTCAGAGAACATGGTAAAAGCATTTGAAAAAAAAAAAAAAAAAATACAGCTCTAAATCCAATTTAAACCTGAAAACGTAAAATGCTTTTTAAACAGAAAGCAAGTAAGATGGACTGGGTGGCCTGCTTGAGTATGTATGTAATTTGATTCCTAACAAGCATGACATCACTTGCAAGTAGCTAAAATAAAAAGGAGAAAACATGGAGGAGACCTGCATGGAGGCTTCATCCCTAGTCACCCAAACTGGCTTGAACCAGCGTGAAACATTGCTCACAGGCAAACGAGATGAGGCACGGTTGGAACTGAAGGCAAACAAATCGACTCTCCACACTTGCATATGCTGTGTTTCTCTGCCACAGACGTGGACGCGCCCTCCATGCACGCAGGCAAACAACAAGTAGGGAAACAAGGGGGGCAGCTCTGCCTGAGGCCACCTACACGACCCTGAACCATGTGGGGCTCTTTGTGCCAGCTTTGAAATGTCTAACATTCAGGTCAGAATAGGGAAGTACATCTATCTTCTCTGTGTCAGGGCTCAGCAATGATGGATGACCTGGCCTGTTGAGTTGTGGTGGCCAGGTGACAGAGCTCCATTAATAAACAGATTGCAGGGCTTCACTCCTTTGTGTGCCATCAACAAGAGGTGCTCTTCTTTATTATTTCCGTGCCACAGATAATAAATACTCATAAACCTAATGACGCCTGATTACTGCTGCAATCTTTGGCTCATTAGGCTGATTAGCTGCAATTGTGCAACTCTGTGGACGCCGGATGTTTAAAAATACACTCCTGGTGATTTGTGTGTGTATGTTTTGGGTTAAATGACAGATATACTGTGTAGCTCCTCTGACTGAATTCTCAACACATCTATTTGTTATTATTAATAGAGCAATGATATTGTCTTAACACATCTTCTTAGTAAAACCACATTTTTTTTACTTTAAACCCTGGAAAGGTTGTGTTTGTGTGTTTTGCATCAGCAAGGGTGTTCTATAGTAAACACTTCAATCTGTGTTGCCTCACATAAGCTGCTCTGGTGCAGGCATGTCTCTTAATTTACAGTCCTTGGTGGTGGAAAAATGTCCTTCAATGTCAGTGTGAGCCTTCTGTGTCCACAGACAAATCAACAGAGCGGGTGGAGTCACTGACCCCAATAATTTAGTGCATTACTCTAGACGTTTTCAGATGCTGCGGAAAGTGCCCATTTTTCCCAAATCGCGCCTTGGCCCCTCCTGTTTATTACAGGTTTGTGACCCACGCTGGGCCCTGCTGAGCAGGGGTGGAGGAGGGGGATGGTGTTACAGCAAACAGGGGTCGTAGCAATGACACCATGCATCTCCACATCAAACAAAACAGCCTGAAAGCCGTTAAAGGAAGTAAAACTTCCTGAAGTCTCTGAACCAATAGTTTCAGAGTCAGCAAGTTGGTTCGGAATTACCTGATGCTATGAATAAAAAAACAACAATATTTTACAATAACTCCTCCAAGGTACTATAAAATTGTTCTTTTCACTGTATCTATTGGCCGAACTGGGCTGAAGGAAAAACACAATGAATCATTTTATGAACTACTAACAAATAGTAAAGACACTCCTCACTACATTTCCAATATACTACAAACTTTGTAAGCATCCCTTGTTAAAAATTAATTTGACTATTTTCTCAGATCTCAACATATCATATATTCTGTTACCTGAGCCTTCCCCTAATAAGCAGCAAGAAATGAGAGTTTAACAGTTTGACAGTTAGCATATCAGGCTGTCACACATGTGCCAAAAATGTGTTGATGCAGATGACATTGCATACAGTCTAATAAAACTGCTGCTATTTTCTGAAGTACTCATGGTATGATGTATTTCCTAGCACCTTACCACATGCATATTGATTATGTGTTATACCTTAATTAGAAACCGTAAATGTATTCATCCCTCACACCCACTTTGCTATCCATTTATATGAAGGTGCAGTGCGCAGACAATTACTTCTGCATCTGGGAGGTTATACTTATTTTCAGCTCAACTTTGTCGCCAATACTGAACACTGGAGCTGCAGTCTCGAAGTACACTAAGGAGCAAAATTAGATTGCTGTCTAAAAAGGGTGCATCATTTTAAAGTTGTTCTGTTGTATATTACCCAGAGCATGCGGCTAAATCCTTGGTTTTATTACTCTCTTCTCCAATACTTAAAAAACTAACAACAAACTAGTCAAGTAAGTGTCAAACCAGTATTGCCAATGCTGGCTGCAGAACCAAATTCCCCATCACTGTCTCCTCAACTTCCCTGGTAAAAAATACTGTTCAATACAGAAAAGTTGAACTGCTTCAGCTGTGTGTGTGTGTGTATTCCTCACATTGTGAGGAAATGTAAATCTGTTTACATTGTCACGTTGTGGGGACTCGTCTCCCTTATGGGGACAAAAAGCAAGTCGCCTTAACGTAAAATCAATAATTTTAGGGTGAAGACTTGGTTTAAAGTTGAGGCTAGTTTAGGGTTATGTTAAGGTTAGGATAAGTCTCTAGGAAATGAATGTAAGTCAATGTGATGCCCTCTGAAGTGATGGAAACACGACTCTGTCTGTGTGTGTGTGTGTGTGTGTGTGTGTGTGTGTGTGTGTGTGTGTGTGTGTGTGTCTGTGTCTGTGTCTGTGTCTGTGTTTAGTATTGCGTTGTTGGCGTTGTAAACAAATCATTAGTTGGAAAACCTGATAAAAAGTAATCTAGTCCAATCAATTTAAAATCACATCTGTAGCAATGCAGAAAATTGACATGAGTGCACCAGTGAGGGGAGATGCAAGTGTCTAATTTTGCCACATATCTAAACATCTCTTTGCACTAACGAAGAACAGCATGCTGACAGTTCCTCACTGAGGGTAATAAAACCATTTCAGTGACAACAATGGCTTTTTATTGTATCTCTGAGTGAGGGGGGCTCTGAGCGTTTTTGTTTATGCATGGCGGAGGAGGAGAGTGAATAAGGGACGGCAACATTGATCTAGGACCCCAAGGCTTCATTTTCCCATGGAGACAGCATGGCTAATTAGGCTAGCATGTTGCCTGTTCCAGCACAGCTGCAGTGAGAGATTAGACAGACAGAAGCTGCCAGCTGTTACTTAGATGCAGTATCACTGACTAATTGAGACCAGCGAATGTTCATGGAGCAAGGCCCATGCCAGTCGTTCGGATCCTGCCATTCATAATGTGTCCAAAGTACATCATCCAATGATAAGGTTAATCAATGGGACAGCTGTGGAACAGAGGACCTGATTAAAATGTATATACCCCAAATGTAAATGACTCAATTGAATCATGAGAAATTGCAAGATTTCCTCTTGAGATCTCTTAGACTTTGTAAATGGTTTGGGGTTTTCACTGCTGACAAGGCTGTGGACAGACAACAGTGTGAACTGTGCTAGATAATGTATTGGCTCATGTTATTGCTGACATGAATTGACATTTAGAAATTATAGTAAGTGCACATAGTGAGCGTCAATTATACTGTAGTTCATCAAATGCAATTTTTAAGACACTTAAAGAACTAAGTCTCAAGGAAACGTTTCCTTTGACTAACATCTTTTCATCATCTATTGTTTCATCTTTATGGAATTCAATAGTGAAAGACATGGTGCCCAGAGTCTATAAAGACTACTGGGTATGATGGATGCCCTGTGAAATCCATACATGCAAGACAAGAATGAGATTGTACCTCAACATTATTTTGAATGCTAAAATAAATGGTAAAATAAAAGTTTAAATCCCTTAAATCCACAACCTTGAAAAGCACTAACAGGAGCTCAAAAGCTACTTCCATATCACAGTGATTGATTGCTGTGTATGGTATTTATGAACTAATCTTAAATTGTGATTTTTTTTTGATAAAATTATGTAAATTAATTTTAATTGATAATTAGAGGGTCTGAATCCTGTTTATCTTTTATCAACATAAAAAATATATATTTTGTTTGTTTGGTGCCTGTGATCCCCATGGCATAATTGTATACTGTGAAGAGCCTGAGTGCTGTCTGTTGCTGTATAGGTTATCAGGGCTGAGCGAGGAGAAGGATAACAGGGAATGCAGCTGTGGCGCAGCTCTCCATAGGATAAACTATCCTCTATATACCCACATATACTGTACAAACTAGTAGATAAGACACACATGTGCACATACACGCACATCTAGCTCAAACCACTTGCGCTCCACTCTCTGTGCACCTCCCCGTCTCTTGACAAACCATCATGTACAATCCTGCCACTGTATAGTGCTGTCAGAAGCCAGCCAAAATAATCTCTTCTGCAGAAGAATTTAACTCCATACCTTCTGGCACAGTGCAGCGATGCAATTTAATGCCTCCTGTGATAACTAATGGAAGAAACTCTTAAAACTTCAGAGCTTATAATAAGCTTGTCAGCTTATCATATTAGGCATGTGAGCTTATAACATTAGCATTTAAATGTTCCCGGGTATACAGTAATGTGATTGGAGGGCTTTGCCATTTTGACTTTGCCATTGAGGAGAGAGGGAGGCAGAGAGACACAGAGGGAAAGGGTGATGATGCTGTTGTGAGGTAGTGTTGAGGACTGTTGGATCATGTCTTGCCATTGTTTACAACAATCGTGTGTGAGCTCTAATGGACTCACAGGCATTTAAATGTGTTGGAAATGAATAAACTGTAATAAATGACTTCATGCTCTGGTTTCCTCTTGCAGTAGGAAGACATGAAAGTCAGATGGGTTTGAAACTATATGAATATGAGTGTGGACGTGTTTGCCTGACTTGGTTAGTGCTATGCTGGACAAGCAAGGACTCTAGGGTGATGTAATGAAAGAATAATATGAACTGATATTATATGCATTTAACTAATAATATTACATTAAAGTGTTTGCCTTCTGTTCAAAGCATGTTGGAATAGTTTCCCACCTACTCTTTCAATATATGACCTAACTCCACTAAAATTACAAGCAGAGACATTACTTAATAAATGCAGCACTGGATATAATCAATAATGATGCAGAGGCAGTATGTTATAATGCTGTGGACATTTTTAGCTGATAACCAGATTATCTCCTCTGGCACCAAGCACAACAACAACAGCTAAGTTGCAAACTTCTCTGCATATTTGTGAAACATTTTGCAGATCATATACATCTCATTTCAGCCAGCTGCTTCTATGCTAAACATAACTGCTTGTTAAGGGCAAAAATATATTATGCTTGGGGGAAATAGTAGAGCAGATACCAAGATACGGGCAAATTATTGATTCCCAAAGGTTTTACCCTGAGCGAAATAAGTCAAATTCAAAGTTGTCAGATGACAAATCTACTATAATTGACCTACAATGTAGGCCTCCTCCACTGTAATCAATTTTACAAATCATGAAGACCTCTGCTGTCTTGCCATGAGTAAATGTAAATCATTCTTTAAATTTATCAGACTTTATTTCTGTTATTCTTTCATATTGATTTTTTTATCATGTTTTTATCTTAATGGCTTTGTCAACTCTGAGTATTTTTCACATTTATTCACAGCTTTTGTCTTGGAGGTGGATCATCTCTGGGTCGTGATCCTATTCCTCAATACAGTATATACCAGCCTTAAGAAATAACACTGCATCTACAGTATGCTGTCTTGCAAAACAAAAAAACACCTTTTAATTGCCTAGAAATAGAAAAAATGCTGTTGTGTGTATGCAGTTAACCTCTTTGGTACTTATCTCATGCCTAAAACATGATTCTCAGTTCACCATTTCACCTAATCATCGGCGATCTTCATCCCAACGTGCTATAAAGACTCTAAAATTAATGATCTTCCCAGCGAGATGTGGAACCAAGCAAGTGAGCAATTTTAGGATTGACAGAGATTATTAAACAAAACTAATTATAGTCATTGGTACAGAACAATAATATCCTGCATACTAAAGTATTAATGTGGGAGATTAAAATAGGCCTATCCATTAAAAGACATGATATTTCATTCTATCTACAAGGAGGAAATAAGTCTAATAGGCCTTTTTTATCTGTGAGGAAATGGGCACCAGCAGAGGTAGATCAGTTAATAATTGAAAATGCTTTCCCATCAGATAGAGCACCGGCTGTGTACTTAGCATTGGGCAAACAATGATAATACACCATGGTGATTTGGCATCGCATGTAAAAAATGAAAAATGTAAAAATAGCATTTTGACCCGTTTGGCATGTTGCTATGCAGATGTTACATTGAGAATTTATTCAGTAAACTCTAGCAATACCATAAGATAGTGTGTTTGCCTGTGTGGATTAATGGTGTTAAACATGCTGATTGGCTCAACAATCACAGAAACATTTTAAGTAACTGTAAAATGCGCTTCACTAGGATTTTGTATGCCTTTTTTGGGTTGTGAAATTGTTTCCGCTTCAGGAGTTTTACCTGCCTGAAAGGGAGAAAGTTGTTTCTTATAATACAGAGAAATTATCTTAATATTGCCTTAAATTGTAGAAACTGAGATGCGACAATTCATGACAGTTAGGGAGCGGAGGGGGCAGGGGATAAAATACTCACTTGTGTTATTGAGAGGACTATACTTATTATCTGAAATGAAGAACCCCCACCCCACCCCACCCCCCCTCCAAAAAAACGACTGTTCTCTAAGTAGGTCATCCACCGCACTCATTAATAAGATGACTGCACAATTAAGATGAAAAATCACTTCTTAATATAATTTTAAAAGCATTGTTGTTGAACTGCACTAATCTCTTGTTGCTTTAAAGTGTTAATTTAATGCCCCTGTTCAATCCAAAAGTAATTTTCTGGCACTATTGTGCAGTAAATACCAATTAGGTCAAAAATTACTTGAAGTTAATGAGTATTCTATTGCAGTCCATCTTGAATGTATCTCTTTGTTTGTAGTGCAAAAAAAATCTAAGGTGAAATGGCATGTGAGTTGCTTTCCCCATTATCCCATTATTTTAGATGTTAGACTGATACAGCAGTGCCCGGCTATTGCTTCCACCGCAGTCAAGGCTGATAAATGTCTCATATTTTTTGGCATTTTAATTTGCACATTTGATTGAATGTAATCGAGGCATGTAGATAGTTTTTTTTTTATCAGTATTTACTCTGTGTCCTATAGTCCTGGTTCAAACTGTGACCTCAGGCAGCTTATAGCAAGCCACCCAGTGGTGCCACATCTAGTAATGTCAAGCCAACAAGCGTGGGATCAAACAGAGATGGAAAAGGTTGAGCAGGATTTTTGTTTTCACATTTACTACAACAGGGTCCTATCCCGAAACGTCTTGCAAAATAAGTACTAAAAATACCCTTCTAAAACAGATGTCTTGAAGCTCCAGCAGTGCGAGCATCAACAAACTGAAATTCAAATCCCTTCTCCTGTTTACTCTGATCACTTTGAAAAAACATCTGCTGTCAAAAACTACCATTTATGCCATGCTTGTCACCTTTAGGACTTTCTTTTACCCCATTTAAAGGAACATTTATGATAAATATTAATGATTAAATATCAGAGCACTGCTGATTAAATTATACATGGATCAATGGGGTTAGTGAGTGAATCATCAATAGTTAAAGAAGGACTAAACATACCTCTTCCTGCAGAGTGTCTGTATCCCTTCTAAATGGAGTCTCATCACATAATGAGCTACTTAACTGCTCAGGACCACTCCTGTCTCTTGCATGTCTTATGATCTACTAACGTACAGTTTGAAAACAACAAATCTCTCATTAATTAGTAAGGAGGCAGATGTACCTGCTATTAGAAATCAACACACAGTATCTTGTACACAGTCACATATTAACTGATGTAGAATTATGTTTCTTATGGCCTGTCTGCTTTTAGATTGCATTTCTGATACAGTAAAAACAAGTTAATCAGAAGTCATATACTCAAACTTTTTATTCAGGAAAAATAGCTTATACAAATTCCTTTGCAACACTTCTCCCATGATATATTTTAACATGCTTTAAGTGAAGTTATTCTGGTCACCAATGGTTTCTAATACTGTCAAATTGCACCGGACTCTTTGAAATCGCTCATCAAAACAGGGTGCAATTTTTTAAAATTGCAGATGTAAGAATTGTTCTGACGGCACATTAGCACACAAAACAGCTTTCAGCCCACTTCAGGCGCAGGTCTCATGGTGTCTTTACAATAGGAGCCCTTTGGCGATTGAATGCTTTATCAGCATGGAGCAATCGTGTGTATTCAAATCAAGATGACAGACAGGTATATTAAAGCTCAATGACATTTTAGCTTTGATATTGTGGCTGGCTTTTATGCGTTCAGGGGTTTAAACATAAACCGCGAGGGAATTTCACAGCTTCTGATCTAACATAGGTATTCACCTAATGTAGATTTACTGTCGGGAAACCACCATGCTATCATTTACTTCCTGCCATCATGTCTCACCTATAAGTAATTAGAAGTAATGGAACTGTGTCCAACATAAATAGGTAAGCACCTCTTTAAGAAAGTTTATAGTTTAGAAAACAGACACTTTTTCCAGAGAAAAATCCATTATTGACATGTGTCCCTCTAACAGAGCAATCACAAATAGTTCCAACTGTTTACACAGAAACAAACTGAATGCATATGCAACTGAATTGACCTCTAGGGCTTTTAGTGGAGTCATTTGACAATTGGCTTTAAGCATTCAAGCATACTCTAGGTTTAATTAAAAATAAAATCCATAGGTATTAATACAGTAATTCCTGACCTCTTATATAACATTGGACATAAGACAAAGGCGGAAAGAGAGAGAGTAGGTGGAGCAAGAAAAGGACTGATAAAGGATGAGAGACACGTTTTTTAAGAATTAAGAAAAGTGCTCTTTGTTTAGTCAGGTGTGGAGCCCTGTGGTGATTAGGCACTCATGTGGCAGCTATGGCTGCTGGAAGCCATGCAGAACTAACAATAAGCCTGATCTCCATGGGCCAATTAGCCTTTGGAGTTCCCATGTAAAACCTTTCATGAAGAGCCTGTGAATGGGGGCCATTACGGACAGAGAGCCGTGCCAGAAGAGCCACTATGTCTCCAGTGGATATCTTCTTCTCTGTCCAGTCAAGCCTGCACTTGTGACAAGCAGCCATGTCCTGAAACTGTACACGTGGGCTACTAGGGAATAGAAAACTGACACTGTGCCCTACTGGAAACCAATTACAGCTCTTAAATCAAAGTCTCATCGGCCATTACAGTGGGCAGATAGGGTTGATTGATCCCACCTCAAATCATCATTATAGATAAAATTTGGCTATAGGGCAAGGATTGTGATGGTCATCATGAACTGTATCTTGGTTGTGTGGCTCATTGAAGACCTTGAAAGTATCAAGAAAGTGTAGAGTTTTTTATTGTTAATTCTACACTGTTGTGCACATGGTTCTTCAGGGCGAAGAAAACCTTTTAACTTAAAAAAGTTTGAATGACATGCCAAGGGAGGGCTTTGAAACATCCCTCAGTGTGCTGGAATAACCCCATGCAGTCACTGACTATGTTTACATGCAGACTAATATTCCACTATTCCGAATTAGGCTTCATTCAGAAAGTAGAATTTTCCGATTAAGACGTGGAATATGCTGATATTACTCGGGTTTTAGGAGCGTTCTTTGGACATGAATACAGCACATTGGAAATATACGTCTAAATTAGGGTTTTTGCCGCAGTTTGCGACACACAGCCTCTTGCCTGTTTACAGTCAGTTCTGTGCGTTAGCTAGCCAACCATTTGCAAGGCTGGGATAGAGTTGCATGCTCAAAAGAAAAGCCCACATTTCAGGTCGGAAGGAGAAACACACCTACTTTTAAACATTTTGAAAGACTTGGATATCAACAGGTTTTTGAATATGCGCTAATAACCTTTTTAAGAATGTGGTTGAACGAATGAAAGAGGGAGGCTTTATTTGCACGGTCAAACAAGTGGAAAACTTGAATCCTATTTTGATGCAAAGAAGAAAAATGGCTCCAGCTGTTTGACTTTTCCATATTTTGATGTGATAAATGGAGCACGGCTGAATGTAGATGGGAATACTAGTGGAATATTCATTTTCAGTAGCCAGTAAACAGTTAGTAGGAATATTGTCTTTTTTGGAACAAGCACACAAAACTGGAATATTTTGTGCATGTAAACATGTTCATTGTAACACTTTAAGAGTGGTTTCAGCTTCCCAAGTACTCGTACAATATGCGGGAAACTAAGTTTGTCACATAGAGACTGTACAGTATTGTTCAGAAGTAGATAAGGCTATTGTTGTTGAGCAGATGCTGCATGTCTGCATTTTCTTAAGAGTGCATGTGGAAAGGCTTGTGCAACACCTCTTTTTCTGTTTGCAGTTTTGTCGGCTGCCCTGTTTTGTTAATGTGCATTAGTCGACATTTGTTGGTGTTTCTGTGAACGTAAGTGTGAATGAGTGTGCGTACATGCCGGTCTTTTGACACATGTGCATGGTTGTGTATGAATGTGTGAGTGTACGAATGTGTGTGATGGCCATACACGTATATGTTTATGGCTTTCCCTTACTACACACCTCCCTAATCACAGCAGAGGCTGAGGGTCCTTCTCATTCTGGATTCTCCTCACACCCCAGCTGTGGGTTTGTGTCACGTTCACACTGAGAGGTGAGCATAAGCCCCAGCTGCCAACTTTTTAGAAAACAAGAGCTGAACCCAAAACAACAAGAAGGAAATAATTTCTAACGCTTTGTTTTTCATATTTGCTCTGCTCTCCTGAGGCTCTGAATTCTGAAGAACAGTTGGGGTAACATCCTCAAAGCTTGGCATTTCCAGTGAGGATTAAATACCTGGAATTTGAAGTCGGTAGGAAATGAAATAGTGTCTCGCCTGCATCAAAGAGCAACCTTGTCATCATTAGCTGTAGAGGGAGAAATATGCAACTTGACAGAAGTGAATATTGTCTTCTGCTTTCTTCTTTCAAGGTGTCCTCCTTTTTTCTGTCAAAATGCTTACATTGTATCAGCCTTGAAGTGTATTAATGTTACTGTTTTAATTGGGATTTTGTTAGATATATTGTGCCATTAGCACTGCAGGAGATAGCTTTCCATGATCAACATTGTCACATTGCTCAGAGACATTTTACTTGAAAGCAACCCCCAAATGGCAGTCTTATTATTTGAACCTTTTAGCAAGGGTTAGACAGATATTGTGTAGTTGTCCCGATCACTCTGTTTATGCTGGGGCTGTGTGTGATCTTTCATCTTATCACCACAAAATGAAACATAACTCAATGTCAAAATGAAAGTACTGTACCAGGCCAGACAGATATGACAATTAATGAGCTTGCAAAGTGAAACAGGTGTATATTTAAATCATTTTTGTCACCCATGCATCTTGTGGTAACCAGAGTTGACTGAAGTTATGTGTTGCGGTTTCAACATCAATCTACTATACATGGATCCTACTCCAACATGCTCCTCAGGTTGTCTTTACTGAGATATACTATAGGTGAGTGAAAGCATAGCTGTTTTAGTTGCAGTTCACATTAAAATCTCTGTGGAATATGACTTTTATTTGTACCTATTCTCTTGAAATGTTGTGAAATGAGCACAATCCCACTTAAAATACTAGTACCAAGAGTGAACAGAATATGGTTTCCCCACCATGTAACAATCACATGACTGTAAATGTAGCATTCCTGACTATAGACTGGAAGAGTGAATTTTACATTTCTTTTCTGTATTGTTTCATACTTAACCATGACCAAAATTCAACAGTTTAAAATTTGAAAGTCCTCCTCCAGTCAAAAATGTATTTCACTAATTGTTATTTCACTTGGATGTTTTACCTTCACTGTGCAAAATGATGTACGTGCAGCGTTTGACACTAGAAGAATGTTTTCACATTCATCTGCTGAAAGGGGAATGTCTCTCTGAGCTCACTTTAAATCAGAGTTTAAGTGTATGTACGAGCATGATTTTGTGACATCAAAAATAGTTTGGAAACCAATCATGGTCCAGTATACAACTTATACTGTGTAATTCACAAAGCACCTGCAAAAGGTGAAATGCATCCCCAAACTGCACTGCCAAGCAAGTAGCGTTTCAGTACTCCTTCGCTATTTGAACGTATGTAAATTAGATAATATGCATACATTTAGCACAAAATTGGCCCCTTTCTAAGCAAATGAAACTCACTGCAAAAACGCTCCAATTCACAAAGACCAGCACTTATAGCCAGACACAGTTAGAGTGAAATTATTAGTGTCTGAGAGAGTTGGTGGTAACTGAAATGCACTCACTCACTCACTCACTCACTCACTCCTCTCTCTCACTCTCTCTCTCTCTTCAAATCTTAAGCTTGTGAGGCATTGAATGATATTGCATTGATATTGAATGAGTCAGTCAGACATTGGGGGGGTGATCAAGTAGGTATGGGTTGGTAGGCTTATCTAGGACTTTCAGCTACTTAAAAATAAAAATGTCCTGACAGCTCTGATGGAGTTCAGGATTCATCCATAAGGGCTGCTTTATTACAAATAATTCCTCCGTTTAAACCTGGAATCTGTGTGTGACAGCTGACCTGTGCAGATGTGTAGCAGAACTCACAACATTAATTACCATCAGATCATGACCTATCTGGTGTTAATGAAATAACTGCTGTTGTGCCGAGTGCATAAATGTGCACAGTCTCTTTCTCAGTTTGAAGACGCACTTATTGTTCCAGCTGCTGTGTGATGCTGCAGCCACCTGTGGGCAACAAACAGAACATCATTAATAGGGGTGGGCCTGAATACAAATACGTTATTCGGCAAAGCACAAATAATGAGTTTTTTACGAACATTTATTTATACAAATATTTTGAAAATTATTTGTTTTCAGGAAGAAAAAAAAACAGGTCAAATACCAATGCGCAGGTCTGTTACATCGCTATCTAAGTCCGTCTCCTCTTTTCCGTTGTTACGTCTATCAGCAGGTCTCAACCAGGGGAGTCACATCCACCTGCCACATGATGCACATTTCCTTATTTGGACATCACACCCAGAGTTGGAGGTGTTCCCCAGAGATAAAGATGAGCTACTGACATGCGCAAAGTGCTCCCAAAGGACTCTCCATAAACTGTTGTTGCCCTTCTCCTTTCCACAAAGTTAGGTTGTAAAAAACAGGCAGTAAATGAAAAGTGCAAAGCAAGAATCACCTTTGAAGTTCTTCTCTACACATTACACGCTGTGCTGTCTCTGTGTTATGGGTGTATAAATAAGTAGATGTCTGCCTGCATGTTGGTAATATGCTTGGTTTAGCTCAATAGTCAGTGCAGTTGTCTATGATCTAGGAGACTTGAGTTTGAGACCTGGCATGGGGACCTCCTTTGTTAGATAGTTTAATCATAAAGACTTATTTCAACACTTTAATATCCTAAAATTAAAAGTGTAGTAAAAATGAAACTGGATTTTTACACCTATTTCCACTTTTATTCGAATACAAATACAAAGATAAATAATTTTGCTACCTCAACAAATACAGATACAAATACAAATACTGGGCTCTCTGCACATCCATAATCCCAGATTCATTCAGTAACACCTGAAAAATAGTATTGAATGATTCAGATATTAATCTAATATGTGTCAGACCTGCCTGAGTCACATTAATAGCTGTATTTTGACATTTGACATTTCAGTAGATCTTATAGATGCAGAATACTAGAGAAGTAAAAGAAGCAAAATACATGAAAGTTGGTTTGTGATGTTGGAGAGCTCTGTGTGTGCACACCTCTGCTAATTAAAGACACGCAATTTGAGGCTTTTGTGCTCTCGGCAGTTTTCAATATGGACCAATCTGTGTTCTGAAATGTGGAGAAAAGCCTGAAACACTAAAAACCACTCCACTCACTCAATCAGACGCAAAACAAGGGCAAATTGCACTCAGCTGCAAAACTTTATGGTCGTGTTTGTGCCATCATATCATTAGCACAACATCTTTTGTGAACTAGACCCTGAGACGGTTACAAATGATACACAATTCATGGTGCTATCAGCAGCCGCAATCCATTCTTTGTGTATTCATCCCTGAATATGGACCTTTCAGTGAAGTTGGAGCCATTTTGTGCTCAGAATTTAAGTTTTTGACCTCTAATAGCACTATGCAGTTGTTTTTACAAGGGGGCCCCTGTGGGCACATAGGTGACACGATACACATTCATTCCAATGGTTTCACACTACTCCAGTGAGCAACAGCTGGCAATAACATGCCACAAAACACAGCAATGCACCAGCTAAGGCAGTGAAGAAGATGAATTCTGGCAATCTAACATAGTTGTACAACAATGCAGGATTAAAAATACTTCTTGACTTCTTTTCAACTGTTTTATGAAGAAGCGCATTCAACAAATTTGCTAGGCTACAAGTATATGCATTTTGGTAAGTAACACTGAAATAACAATTAAAAATTGTAAATTTAATTACATTTTTTAGAAGGAAACTCCACAAGATACCTTAAAACTTTAAAATAAAAAAAAATGTTATGTGGAAAAAACATGAGACACAAATTATGATTTGAGGCAGAGTTTTGGGGTTTTTTTCAGCTGCCTTTTTTTTTTCTAAATTTACAAGATAGGCTATTTAACACCTTATCTTGACAGACATGTGAAAATAAGAATCTGGTTTGAGGTAAATTACTTCCTAACTTTGTTGTAAATACAAATGTCCGTCAAACCAAGCAAGTGTCTCCATGATGCCTGAATGGAAAGATCAGCTATTGTGACATGATAGATTATGGCAGGGACACAGCTTTTCTTTCAGCTCAGATAGACTTGCTCTTGTGACGACGGCACACAAAGACAAATGTTTGCATCAGGCAGATTGGACTTCACAAGGTGTGTTTGTGTGTGTGTATGTGTGTGTGTGTGTGTGTGTGTGTATGTGTGTGTGTGTTTGTGTGTGTGTGTGTGTGTGTGTGTGTGTGTGTGTGTGTGTTGGCCACCTAACTGGAAATGAAGACAAGCAACCTGATTTGAGAAACTATTCCCCTTGTCCATGGCACAGAGAGAGAGAGAGAGAAAGAGATTGAGAGAGAGACCCTTTTCGGAGAAAATTGTCTGACTATGTTTGATAGATCTCACTGTAATATATTTGGTTTTAAATGAAAATTGCAGTCATCCAGCTCAAGCGATATCTGAGGGCTTATGATTTGCTGTGTGGACACACAGCCACCCCTGCAATTCCATCAGTCACCAGTAGCTGACAGGAATGGATAGGCTCTATTAACGTAGATATAGGGGGCCTAGGGCTGTGTTGTAACTAGTGCTATTAATCCATATAGTTGGTCTATCAAGGTGCTACCCTGTATGGGATCAAAAGGAGTAGCCTGCTGTCATAGAAACACCTCCTGAATTTAAAAAGATTGTTTCACGTAATGAATACGGATTTTAGCCCTGTTTTTGATGAGGCAGTTTTGTTTCACATTCAGGGTAAAAAAATATGGTGACTTTATAGCACTTCTCCAATATTTGTGCCTAATACCTGCTATACTCTGTTTGGCTATAGAGAACTTTATCCAAATTCAATTTCTTGTTTCTCTGTCCTTCTTAAAGGTTTAGCAATTACAAACCTGGAGCTGTTAAATAGCATAAAAATGCAACAAGGAATCTGCATGTTTCAATGCATCTCAATGACTCCTCAGTCTCAAGGGGAGAGGCACGACATGGCTGGGCCTTTGATCAACACCAACACCATCAGGTTTGTGTCTGCAAGATATCCAGTCTTGAAAGGAACACACTGGGCTTATACACTATGTACATTAGCAATTTAGATCCAACATGAAGAATATTGTTTGAGCATTCATCTCAAAGGCACAATTTTAATTTTTGAAATTGGTCTGGAGCTGAGGTGAGGTGATTTATTTTTTTCCCCCTTCTCTTTTGTGCCTTCTATTACTTTTATGTTCTGTGGAACTGAGTGAACACTGTATTTTTTACATTTGGAAATTAAATAAAGAAAAATTGAAAACACAATGATCTATCACTGAAAGCGCTGCACCTTTTGGTATAATTTATTAAAAAGGTTACACTGACATTCCTATTGATGTAAAACAAAGAGATGGTAATGCAATTTTCATTTCATTGATGCTACTGCCATTTGAATGTAAATCTATGGTCTTTTGTTTGTGGAGCGCATGAATAACTAAATTAAAACAACTTTACAGCACACACAAACTCACGGGGACTTTGACTATGACATCTCAATGCATATACAGATAATGTTCTTCAACTACATCTGTATGTAAATCCAGGTAATGCAAGGCTGATTAAAAAATATGTCAAAGTCCATGTCAGGATCACATTCTCTCCAAAAACCCACAAATCACAATGATCTTTACAGCATTCGTTAATGAATGACACCTCAGGCATCCTCACAAGTTCCTCTATCAGCTGGAAAATGTCTCTCGTAAAATGTGCAACTTCTATTGATTGTTCTAAATGTTAATGTCTTTTGAGCTGGGACATCTGATATTTCACCATCAAAGCAACGATAAAGCATGTAATATTGTAATGATATTTACCAACAGCTGTTCCCTGGCTACTCCCAAGAGGGTTGGGGAGGGGGTTTATGTTGCCCGGGTAGTTTTCTTTATTGATCTATGGGAGGGGAAAAAAGCCTAAATGTCAAAAGATATTTTCCTTGACAATATTTCTGCACCTTTAAAGGCTACAGCAAAGTGAAAAAAAATCCGCTTTCAGTTGCAGAAGCGCTATCTTACACAAAATATGATATATGTCAAGTCAATTTTATTTATATAGCGCCAAATCACAACAGAAATGATCTCAGGGCACTTTTCACATAGAGCAGGTCTAGACCGTACTCTTCAATTTACAGAGACCCAACAGTCCCAAATGAGCAAGTACTTGGTGACAACGGCAAGGAAAAACCCCCCTTTAACTGGAAGAAACCTTGAGCAGAACCAGACTCTGGGTGGGCGGCCATCTGCCTCGACCGGTTGGGTTGAGAGAGAGAGAGAGAGAGAAAGAGAGAGGGAGGGGGGAGAGAGAAACAACATATACAACAATAAAATATATTTATTTGTTAATATATCTTTGACTAAAAATGTCCCAATGACTGCCACTCCTCTGCCACTCAGAATAATACATTTTAGAAAAGCTGAGATTAGTGGTAAATATCGGTATTATTTATGAAACATTCATTATTAAGTTACTTTATTCTGTATGAAATTGAGAATTAGGCCATATTCAAATGATTTGTGGTCTCAGGAGCCAAAACAAACCTTTGATTAAAAAAATACTCTGGATTTTCTGTCATTGCTTAAGACATGAAAAGCTTGATAACTTTGCACCAAGAAGTAGTGGTTCATCAAGGAAGGAGCTGGTGGGGAATGGAAGCTATGGTGCAATGTAGGAGAAGCTGTTCCCATAATTGCTTTGTTAAAAACCAGTTGCTTTGTGTGTCCTAGAGTAATTAAGCAGTTGGAATTTTACATTACACTAGTGAAAATTAACAAAGAGCACATCTGGGTGTCCCATAGGTTTAGTCATTAAAAAGCCCATTATTTTTCAAATTACTTTTTCAATCTTTCAGCCCCCCTAATCCGGAGGTATTTCCCAATAGACAAGTTCCCGTTCTTGTTTTGAATGACTCCTTTAGGAAAGTTAAACATTTAGAAGATGGTGTGGCCTGCAATGGCTGCTCCTCGCAGCTGAACCCTATTTCCAAGACAAACGTGGTTGGGGAATGGGAAGACACCACAAAGATACTGCAGCCAAATCTTGTAGCCCCGTCTTTAATGACATCAGTCAGAGGAGGAAAAAAAATAATTGTTTAAAAAAATGAGAATATTCCACTAAAAATGACAATGAACCATTAAATAATTGAATATGTTTGTTTGCTATGTAGTTTCTAGATCCCTTTATTGACCACACTCTCTTGTGGGAAGCATTGCATTCGTTGAAAAGCAATACTGTCACTTGAATGTGCTCCATTATACTTAATCATAATTGAAAATGGTCTCGTGGGGAAAGCTGACATCAGAAAAGTGTCGTTGAAACCATCATACAATCATTAAGAAATTTGCTGTTATGATTTTTTTCCATTGAGAATTTTGTCCATTCCCCTAAGAATATTTGATTTATTTAAAACATACTGTACGTAGGGCTGAGGAATATTACAAAAAATGAAAATGGATGGCAATTTGGTCTTCCAGAAATAGACATCTTTGTCTTTGTATGAAATGTACAAAGAACATACTGTAATGTCAATATATTTGGTGAATGCTTATGACACCAAGTAATTTTAAGTATATCATCAAAAAATGTTGTAGCCAAGCCTTAGCCTAGCCTTTGTAGAAAAACAGTTGCAGTAAAAATTGTTAGTTTAGGTGGGGGTGGTTGGTTCCTGTTAAGTTCATACCTTATGTTAACATGTAGGTGGCTTAAATGAAACCATATGGGCAGGAAGTAACTTCTCAACTCTGACCTTAACTGTTGCCACTAATTTGTTGATTTGAAACAGAGGGAAGGCACACCTTATTAATCACGTATCAATAGAGGAAACACAAAGAGAGAGAAATGATTTAATTCAAGGAAAATACCACCACGAGTATGTGTATGCTCCTGAGCTGAGTATCTTGGTTTCACATCAAATCATTCTGAATATACCGGCCTGGTTTATTTTCCCTGTGGTTGAAATTATAGCAAACCTGATGATTGCTCTCAGCGATTCTCTCCAAAGCAGCTTTCACAAAATTCTAGAGTACACAGGACCATCCATGAAAAGGCTTCAAACTGAAAAACAGAAATTCATGGCTGGCATATCAACAATGTTTTTCTCTTCGGGGGCCACTGGTGTTCCAACATCACAGGGATCCTTTGGTAGAGACAAATACATATACATGACCTGCTGTATACATTTGAAGTGTGTTTGCAGCACCATGTTGTTACTGTAACAGACCTGCTGTTAAATTGCAATTTCATACACAATGCACTATGTCAAAATATAAACATCTGATCGCACTTCATCTTACAGTATTTATTTAAGATGGCCCCAAATAATGTGTTTCATGTTATGATGCAAAATATGTATGTCACAAATTCTGTATTCACACACTGAAATACAGTTAAATAATACAGTTTCTACATGGTTATCCACAGTATCACCAGCAGAAAGTTCATGGCAAGAGTTTTCATTTGAATATGTGTACTGATATCAATAAAGATGCAGAATCAAATGAATAAAAACAGTAAATCTTTCAACATGGTCCTAATATAATCTCAGGCTGTGGCTTTTTGAGTTAGGGTCTTCCCAAGTAGGGAGCATGGCATAATGTACTCGTACCTCCTCAAAAATTCTCAAAGAGTACAAAATATAGGGGATGAATTATTTACCGACGTCAGAATATTTCTGGAGGTTTGCAACAGTGGTGGAGAGTAGCCAAGTCTTTCATCCATGTGAGACTCTTGACAGTGGTTGCTGCTGTAAAAGGCAGAGCTGGAGATAAGAGAACGCTTTGACCAGCCTTGCCTCCTCATGATAAATCTTTATCATTTTAGGTGATGGCCTGACCTCTAAGATGGGTGCTGGCCAAGGGGGTCCTCATTAATACAACTTGAAATCCTCTTGGCTCATTCCGTCTATTTTCTTGATGCCTGTGACCTTTCGAGGATTGCTGCTATCAAACGAAACCCTTTTTGAGTCCAAAGAATTGGAGAGGAGTTTGAAGAGTAGTTTGCATGATTCTGTTTGGTCACAGAAGGGAAGAAAGCAAAAGGAGGAAAGTAAAAGGGATCCTTGTATGTTCTTCTGTGACAGATAGATGGATTGTTTGTTTCTTTTACTTTGAGCTTGACTTTATTAGCTTTATTCGTTATGACATTTGTATTTGTTAGGCTTTATCTATTCTTTCCAGTCGTTTTGTTGTGTTCAAAAGACACAATAAAAATTCAAAGCTGTCTGCAGACCAGACTATAGACCATCTATATCTAACTGAAACTTTTAATACTTCACTAGAATACTTCACTATTATCTAAGCATGATTTTTAGAATAAGAATATTTACACAATATTACAATATTTCATGTGTGTCCTAAAACAATAGTCAAGTGTCCAAATGAATATTGACACATGTTTTTCTTGCTGTAATCATTCCTCCGGTTCCTTTTGGCCATTTAGAGATCCCTTCATAATGCATTTTCAATGTAAGTGATGGAGGACAAAATCAACGAAAGAGAAAATGTTGTTAATTAATGTATCTGACAAGACACAATATTTCTTGTTTTTTCCAACAAATTATCTGATCTTGCAGTATAATATCCACTGATAGTACATACATTGTTTTTTTGTTTGTTTTGTTTTGGTTTTTTTGGTTGTAGGCACTGTCAGCACTTGGTTAAGTTAGGGACAGATCATGGTCTTGGTTTAATACAGAAAAAAACATACAAACACAGTGTGTTCATTGAACCGAAACCAAGATCCTTCACTAACCTTAACTTCCTATAAAGTTCCTCTAAAAAACTGTACACTCCATCTGATAGTCTGCTGTATTTGTTATGCAGCTGGATCAGCCCACCAACTTACAATATACTATTCTTATACACACACAGGAACATTTTTCCCATTCATGTTTCTTTTCTTCATGTAGCTTTTGTTCTTCATGTAGATATTTTCATGAGGGAATAACTTGCACCAGGGCACTGTCTGTATCCAAGCAACCAAAGCACTGTAGCAACAACCCAGATACATGCAAACATATAGATGACAATGACCAATGTCTAATGTCCCTTACAGTTAAAGAGAGAACATTCTTAAGATGCTTTTTCTTAGTCTAAAATGACAGCGCTGTTATTAATTCCTTTAGGAAATAGAGGTTTTGTGTCACAATTATACCACTGACTCTAATTATAGTATGATTAATGGTATGGTAATTGCGACCCTTTTGTGAAACACATTAATTCGGGTCAAAAAAAATCATATTTAATAAAAACTCTCAAATCCTGATGATAGAATGTCCACTGTCAAGGGTTAAAGAACACATGTCTACTGAAAGCTACCATTCATACAGTACCAGTATCAATGAATGGTAAGACATACCAGAGTCCCAGTAGTGCCATATTTTAAAATGAATTATGAAGAAAATTGCTTATCGCTGACTGTTGAGCTACAGTTACAATGAACTCAGTAGCATGTGCAAATATATTATAGTGGCAACTGTTATGTTATTTCACAAAATGTGCAATAACATAAATTGTTTTAAAAGAAGAATGTAAATTAAACTGTTCTCCAAGGCTTATAATGCATTCAAGTCATATTAGAAACTCTGATAAAATAAAAGCATGGTTGAACAACACATTTTTAGAGTCTGTCCTGTCTAAGCGATATTGACAAATAGACTTTGAGCTGAGCTTTTAGCAGTGCTTTTATAGCTGGAATGCTTTGCTTTAATTCATGCACATATTATTATTAGCTGGTCTTAGGGGGGTAAGAGCCAAGACAAATTGATCTTAAAAGACCCAAACTAGTGTAGACTGCCCCTCAGACATTTGTTTAGTTGTAGCATTTATCCAATCACACAGCACCTGTAATTTCTCCCATATGGTGCATAACTGATATGGATTAAACAATTAAGACTATTTTCTCTGCATGACTTCTGGCTGCTCTCCCTGCCTTGAAGAACTGCGTTTCAAATTAAATTGCCCCAAAAGATGAGTCTGCTTTACTTCCCTGAACAATTAAATATGGCAGGTTTTATTATATATAATTCAAGAGAAAGTGAGGCGTGGTGACTTGAACTTTAATTCAGACCTTTTAGTTTTTTACTCAGTAGATAACTTTTTTTTTTTTTTTTGGTTTTTGTTTTGTTTTCAGTTTTTGCCATTCTCTTTAATGAATCTTCAGAGACCATCACTTGCATTTGAATTGTTGAAAACATTCAGGTCAGGCTAAGGGTCACTATACTGCCTGGATAGTTAGTATGCTTAGAATAAGAATTAATTTTTCTTTATAGAATTACATCATGCAGCAAAGTGTATACATTATAAAACCTCCACCATAAATATGCACAGCAGGAGCACAAGCCTAACTCTGATAGAGCTCAAAGCCACATGTTGCTGCCACACATGAACAGTCATGTTTGATATGTGTGTGAGATAAAGCAACAGAGCATAATCTTATTGTATGCCACTGACAATACTGACAACAAGTCAGTCGTTTGAACTCAACTAACAAGGCAAATTAGAGTGAAAATTTAACATGACAAATTTGAATCAACAACCCTGATCAGCAGCAGTGTCATTTCTTTGGCAGATGAATGCGCTTCACATGACAGTGCCTCCTCTGTCATCACCTATATGCTAGCACACATATTCTCACAGCATCACTGTGGATGGGTAGAAAAGAGAGGTGGAAAAAAGCTGTTTTCTGATTGAGGGAGAGCTCAACCCAATTAAGCTTTATAAAGACAGTGAGGACAGGTGTACTAGTTCTGTGGTGACGTAAAGATTTGTGACAATACCCCAAAGCAAAGGCTTCAACCGCTCAAAGGACACCCAAGTGTGTTAGGGTTAATTGGATGACCCAATCCATCTCAATTAAAGATTTTAAGGCACACATCCCCCTGTGTGTGTGTGGAAATTGAAATCAGCTACAGATGGCTCTTCCTGTGGGGTTGCTCCAAATAATTGCTGGCAGATACCAGTGGTGGGGGGGTTGGGAGGTACATTTGTTCACAGAATCATAAAATGCTTTTTAAGTATTTGGGTCAAATTCAGTGTTGACTAACACCGTGTGTGCATGATGATGCGAATGCTACTGTAGGTTAGCCTTTCACAAACATGATGTTGAAGACTGCTGCTGCAGATAAGACTTAATGAGGCAATTTTTCAAAAAGAACTTCAGTGTCCACGGGTGGGTGCAGTGGGGGCTATATAAGAATCTGTTTAGTGTTTCACAAATCACAACATAGGGCTGGTACTTGAGTTGACGGAGGAGTAAAGGAGTAAATGAGTGAAAGATAAGTTATAAATTTGTTACGCACATACTTGCCCTCCACAGGATGAATTGTGACAACTTCAGTGATCCTGTGACTTTTCTTGCACCATCATCAGGTCAAAATTTTAGTTAGTCCAATACTTGGGTTTATGACCAAATACCTGCAAAACAAATGATATTCCCATTACCGTCAGCTGTACTTTGTGTTTAGTGCTAATTAGCCAAATTTAGCACGCTAATACACTAAACGATGACGACAAA
Organism: Thunnus maccoyii; assembly: GCF_910596095.1. Lineage (NCBI taxonomy): Eukaryota > Metazoa > Chordata > Actinopteri > Scombriformes > Scombridae > Thunnus > Thunnus maccoyii. The sequence goes on from NC_056540.1 coordinate 18,543,606, forward strand.
CATACCTGCCAAACATCAACATGTTAGCATTGTCATTGTGAGCATGTTGCGATGCTGGTGTACACTCGCACTATACAACATGTTGAAAATGTTAAATGTATTTAAAAAGATGTAGCCTTAAGCTTCTTTTAATGTTTGGAAATTATTTGAATACCACTTTTTCCTGCTGCAATAAACAAATATCCCCGCCAGTATCATTATTTGATCTAATGTCATACTAAGTACTCAACTCACAGTTTTCATGATGTTTTATTTGAGCTGGATTGGAAAACACAGATATAACTGGGTCAGCTGATAACTAGCTTTGTGATACTGGTTATCCAGGAACACCTACGTTAGGTTTAGTGGAGCCATGTAACCCAAAGAGAGCCAGGTCAAGTTGAACTTACTTTGTGATATAGGCCTCAGAAAGAGAAAGTTAAAAAGAAAAAATATGACATTTGCTCTACTTGATCAAATTAAATAAAAACAATTAGCAGAATAAAACCAACTTGTACTGCAACACAATTTATCTGCAATTCAGTCTTGTAACAGAAAGAGTTTCTGTCATTCGAAGTCAATGGCATTCTACTAGAGTGATGTGCTGATGCATTTTGATCCTGACCTTACTGTGGCATACCCTTATATAAAGTAGGTGGCAAAAGCTGTTGCACAACAAACCCATTTTCTGAAGTAACACTGCATCTGTGTATTATGACTGCAGAGAACAGTCATCATTTGCCCTTGATTTATTACTTCTTTTTGAAGTTTTTCAAAGGGATTTTGTAAAGTTTCATCTTTTGATATATATATATATATATATATATCAAAAGATGAAATATATATATATATATATATATATATATATATATATATATATTCCTAAAGCAGCTGGGCATTGTAGTTTTAGGGGTTTTTTTAGCAAATGTTAGTCAAACACAGGGAAACTGCATTTCTTGGAGATTTTAAGTGTTAGTTGGATCGACTCTAAATAAACTATAATGCCCATGTTCATGGTAGTGATAGACATGTCACCCAGTGCAATAATGGGGCTCATTATTGTGTTTTCAATTTTTGTGTGTGTGTGTGTGTGTGTGTTTGTGTGTGTGTGTGTGTGTGTGTGTGTGTGTGTGTGTGTGTGTGTGTGTGTGTGTGTGTGTGTGTGTGTGTTTCACAACAATGAAGGTCTATACCAGAGAGCACTGAGGATTTATTGACAATATGAAAAGTACAAAATATCACCATACTTATCCTTTAAAAACTTCATTGTAGGTTTGCTCTCCAATTGCCTGCTTATATCATGCTAGCTATCAAGACAGATTTTAACACACTTAGGAATTCATTATAGTTTTAATATAAAGCAGATATCTTAATATTCCAGCACTTTCAACACTTTCAAGATATTCCCAATTTATTTCAATCCATTCGTATGCCTAAAGATGTCTCCAATAAGGACTCAACGGGAAGCCATCAAAAGCCATTGAAATGCGATTGGTATAGACTGTGGTAATCAATTAATTCAGCTAAATGAACATTTTCTCTTGCTGGAAGAGATTACAGCTGTAGGAACATCTGCTATCGATGTCTTAGTTGTATTTTGAGTGTGTTTTGTGCTTTTCATTGAAGCGGTTCATAAAATGATGATTGCTTGCTTGAATTCATTTATGCTACTTTGGTTAATTATCATCATTATCACAGTGAGAAGATAAAAAGCTATTCTTGTCTTTGTAATGTGTAATCAATGGAAGCAAGACACCATCCATGAGCAAAATATATGTGTCAAATGTGACTCATATTGAAGGTCTTATGGATAGACATTATATTGTATTACAACCAAATGTGCAGATTGTACCGATTACACATATTACCCACATTTAATAAAAATACAGTTCAAGCACAGACAAATCACATGAGGCCCATCTGCAGTTTTTAGTGTCAGGCTGTATGACTGGACACAATTCAAAGTTGCTATGGTTATGTGTTGAAACCCTACTTCTATGATTACAGATGAAACAAACAAAAATGATTCCTATTAGCAATACAGACTTCAATTTAGACATGTAGCTTACAGTCACTTCTGCAGGTGTTTGGCTACTTTTCTCTATTTTGTATTATTACATTTGATTTACACTAACTGTAAAATGTTAATGTACTAAAATATTAATGTACTACTGAAATAAAACTATACTTCCAATAAACCCAGTGACTTAAAAAATACTTCAGCATGGAAGTTTATTTTTGACTTTGGGATTGCTATGTGTAACAAAACAAAATGCACTAAATATCCATGCAGTAGCTTTTTCAAAAACTTTCAACTACATCTCATGGTCATCATCAGTAAATGAAATCTGTACTATTTTGCTATTAAGCCATAATAATTACCCCTCACAATGAACTGCCATGAAATTTAATGGATGCTTTGGAAGAGGTGTCTCTGCATTTATTTAATTCAGCAGCTTCTCACCAATCGTTCCAATCACACTAATGATCAAAGGACACAATTATTAGGAATGAAGGGATGCATGCAAAAACATGCAAAGACACACGTGTTAAAGATCCAGATAGACACGTGTGTGTATGCACACACAGACATACCCACCCTGGCCTACTCCCACCTCACAATGGCCATCTCAATCGTCTGTGTTGACACCTATGGAATTGATTTCCCATGGCAGCACGGTCCATCTATTGCCACAAACATTGGCGGGGCTGCAGTCACATCATGTTGACACAGAACACAATCACTTCTGCTTGTCTGCATTGTTCCTGTGGCACAGTGAAAAAAAGACAAGGACTAGAGGATGTCCGGTGGGATGCAACGCATCATCTCTGAGATTCAATGTTAACCTCATTTTGTCATTAGTACTGAGACGCTTTCGTCTGCAAAACAGACAGGGAGAAAAGCAGTTCAGTAATCAAAGGCTTTGCCCCCCCCCAATCGCCCACCCCACCACACACACACACACACACACACACACACACACACACACACACACAGACAAACATGTACACACACACTCTTGCACTTAAACAAACAGAGATTGAAGAAGAGTAAGGGGTACCATCTCAATTCCAGCAGGGGAAGCTTTAAAGACTTCAGTTGGTGAATGTTTTCGAACCTGTGACACAACCCAAATATCATATGAGGGACATATACTGGTCAACAAACCAAAATCAACAGCCCCTGTATATTCTAGTCTTTAAGAAAAAAACTGGCAGCCTACATTTGCCCACTCCAATTTCAATATTATCATTTCATTTATTACAGAATCTAAGATTAGCAGGTGAAAATAAAATGATGACAAGGTGAAATGTGTTTACATCCAAGACAGTAGTCGACAAGACATATACCTCATCAATGATGCTGTGACACGAAATCAATTGAACTCAGTGATAGGTGAGAAATTAATTCCAAAGAGGGGAACATATTAATGACGGTCAAGCTTGTCCAATTCTAATTGTCTGGCTGTGCAAATACAGAATGCATACATGCATTTTGCAATCCTTTAACACCTGGACACCAATGTTGATTTTTTAATTACAAGACATTCAATCAGATTTTAATCACTGCCCACACAGAGGTGTTTACATACTTCTACACTAGTCATATTTGTACTGCAGTCATTGCTTTGCTGAGAAAGCATTTGAAGGACCTGGCATTTTTAGTGCTTGAAGAAACATGTTGGCTCTCTGCCTTGTGTATTATAGCATACGTGCTGTATTGTTCTGTCAAAAAGAGAGAAAAAAATATTGCCAGCATGAAACATTCAGCAGAAACCTTTCCAATTTTTTTTTATCCAGCAGTATGTGCTGTAGCCATGAACTTCAATAGCTCCATAATCCTTTGTCTGTCCAGCATTGATATTTGCCCACCAATTGAATTTCACAGTCTAGACATATTGTGTTCATTCTCATTCATAAACTAACATGGCAATGCCACTGAACATTTTGTCATTCTGACAGTGTACAGCACACAGCTTGCTGTATGATATTTAATTTTTCTTCTACGAGGAAACCTACAGAAAACAGACCAAAATGTATGTATATGTTGCTATGTAAATTAAATGTCTGAGAGTAATCCAGTATTGGTATTCAATTCAGTTAAGGTGTGGACTGTATTGATATTTTGTTGCAACTAAAGATGCAGCAATTATTAATGAATACATGTCCCGAAGGTAATTAAAACACTAATTTGGTTATGGTAGATTGGTCAAGTATCTGATTTTGCCATCGAACTGATTTGTTTGACCAAACGTAGGCCTAATTACCCCTATGGATGAAGAGCAACTCTGCTAACAGTTTTAGATCACAAGGTCTCTACCACAGGCTCTCATAAACTCTGGCAATCAGTGCACTGGCATTAGCATTACTTAAACACTGTCTGGTAAAAAAGGGTGACTGTGGGGCTAGAAGTAAGGTTTCCACTAATATGTAGATTGGTGACGTGATTAATGACACAGATCAGTGAAAAAATGTCTATACATGTGGTATGTGTGTTTCAGGTGGACATGTAGTGACAAATGTCTGTAGGGAAAATGAGTTGCAGCCATTTACTTGTCTTCTATCCATGTTAATGTGGATAAATGACAAAGCAACTAAATTTGGCTGCACACCATTGTCCAGGAGTCATAAGGCTAATCAAGCATTGTCTGCCAAAGCCAGACAAGTCTAGTTTTTTAGTCCCTTCCCAGTATCAGGCAACATAACCAAACACATTGCTCCCACACTTGCAGTTCTTTATGCATTGAATCAATATTCTCTTATAGACTATGTTGTTTATTTAATCTAATGCTTAAAGCAAGGTAATGCATGTTTCTCAATCTAGATTTAATGCTATAAAAAGCACAGATTGACAGTTGAAAATGAATATGCATTTTTTAAATGTTTTAGTGATGAGGTTCTGGTCCATATGCAGTCGGTAAAGCAATGCTTGTAAGCAGGGACATTTTAAGAGATGGCTGAAGTCACACTGTTACAATCAAATATGACATACTCGCAATGGAAAAAAATATGTAAACATAACTCTGCCACAATGTGTTCATCGAACCACAGGTAGACCTCTTTTGATATTAAAAATGTGGTGGTTCAAGCACTTCTTTTGTAAGACCCCTTTGAAAGAAGTACAACCAGTTGACATTTTTACCTCGGATGGCGACGGAGTGACTCGCCCTACTCTGCCTCTGACTGGGTAGTACTTGTTGCCTTTGTTGGTTAGTTTGATGAAGTTTAAGCATGAGGAGTGAGATGGTTAGGGTTAGGGTAAGGATATCAGGGTGAAAATGAATGAATGCTTAAATTGAATACTTAGTTTGCCATGGTTTTTTCTACCTTGCCGACAAGCGGACATCGGCATGTCACACATGCTCGTAAACAGCTGTCCATTCCATAGACTTGGTTGCCAAGGTTGTTGCTAAGGTTTTTCCATGTGTTGTTTGCGTTGTCCACTCGGATGGGATTTTGGCTCGAACATGTACAGCTTGGATGTTTTTAAGAAGTTGACATATTGAGTTAGGAACAAGAAAAAATAGTGAAATCCTACTACTATACTTTGTGCCATGGTATGTTGATATAGCCTCCCGATTGGTTAGCCTCTGGAAGCTAACCAATCAGAACAGATTGGACTCATCAGGCAGAGGGCCTTAAAGAAACAGGAGCTAAAACGACCTGTTTCAGACAGAGGCTGAACTGAGGGGCTACATATAGGGCCAGTATAGGATAAATAAGGAGTTTTTTTGAACTGTAAATCATGCAAAGGTATTCCAGCAGAGCCCCAAAATACAAAATTAGACCTGAAAATGTCCACGTCTCCTTTAATGCATGCTAATTACCCATGTGTTAATGTACTAGAAACAAGTATTTTGTGGTGAGGAATTTCATCAAAAATTGCCTGTATCTGCATGCATAATTATGATCAGCTAACCACTGTGGATGTTTTTATTTGATTTCAAACAAATTCAGTCACATCACTGCAATATTTAACCAGTACAGTTATATCACAAACTGATATGGCATCTGTGCCATAATCTTACAGTAATAAAACTTTGATTTTTTTTCTTTTTCTAAGTAATCAGATGTTTTGAATGACCGAAGAATGTACAATTAAAGTCAAACAGACAAGCAAAACATATAGCAGGGTTGTTATTTTGGAGAAGTCTATTGTCCCTACCAAATTAAACAGACAAAAACATCACAAAGCATGTGTCCACAGCGGTGGGACTGCCTGTGATACTCCCCCTACTGCACCTTTGCTTCCACTATAGCACTCGGCAAGACATCGAAATACCACTTCGCCAGAGCAAAGCTGCACTTCACACCATGAACAGGCAGGAAAATAGAGCCCTTGATCTTCATAAACATGCTGCACTGTGTGGAAAACCATTTGAATGCTATAATTCTGTTTGTCCTTATAGGTTACATTCTTAAAACCCACTGAGAATACAGGAAGACCATAGAAATTAAAGAAATGAATGTTAGAACAGACCATTGACAATTAATACAGCAAGCACTGGAATCTTCTATACTTTCATATTGTCTACTCTAACAAACAGCATATATTATTGTCACTGAAGTGTATCATAACATGTCAAAGAGACAATAACTCAAAGATCACCTTTAGGATATGAAAGGTGCCCTAAAATGGGCATGATCACATTTGTTATTCTTCATTAGCAACAATAAAAAAATTGCAATAACAGTGAAGCCGGGACCCAATTCCAACACTAACATTAACAATAAAATCATATTTTTATAATAAAAGGAATGTATAGCTAATTAAGATCCAAGAAAAATGTGTGATACAGAAATAATAAATCCCCATACAGGACAATGGTAACACTGCATTGTCTTTTGCTTCATTATTTTGGGTGTAAAATATCTTATGATGCTGGTAACTTGCTCATCCAAGCATCCGCTGAGCAGCTGAAAACATGAGTAGGTGGGTAAGATTGGAAGTGAGATGAGATTCTGCAGTATAGGGTGGGAAGTTTTTGTTCCAAAACATCATAAATGCCACACTTTTGAAAGCCAGACATTCCAGCCTATGGTCATCTAATCATTAGGTCTGTGGCACTGTTCAACCACCCTGTGAACTCCTGCAGATATATAATGGTCACTGGGGCAAGAAAAATTTTACTTATCACACTTGGCCAGTGGTTAGCAAAGGTGAAGCCTTTCCCGACGGTTTTGACAGTAAGATAACACTTTGGAACATTTGAGTAATAAGCCTCACCAGTTTAGGCAGAGGATAGTACTGTACTGTCTTTCTTTCCTGCTTAGACACACACACACACACACACACACACACACACACACACACACACACACACACACACACACACACACACACACACACTTCAACATGCCAGTTTCTCCATGCCTACCACCTAATTAAGGCCAGTCCTTGCAGTTTCAGTTCCAGAGAGAACTGTATCCCCCATCTCCTTTAAGGCAGTCCAGTACTTTAGTTGTATTTTCAAGGTGCACTCTTAGCTCTGCTGCCATATTTTTTTGGGAGTGAACACCTGCATGTTTGACATCTTGTACCGTTTGATACCACTTCTCTAAAATGGCCGAAGAAGTCTGGTAACTTAAAACAAGATGTAACATGGCACCAAATCAAACCCAGTAAGGTCTGCTGTTGAAACACAGTTTGCAATCAAATATGCCTTTTATGTGCAAACCTAATATTTTAAAGCTGTAGCCTAGTGTCATGATCAACCATCAATCAAACTACATATTTGTAATACAATAATAAAAACACATATGAATGCTTATTTCACATTTACACAGATGGCATAATGTAAATTATTTTCCAGTGGACCGTGAATGTTTGATGTGCACATCTTCCATACAAGTACACTAGCTTCACTGATCAGCTTAATTAACATATTAATTGTTTACTTGTGTCCTCACTCTGGTTTCCAGGGTGTTGCCTAAGAGATGAAGCATGTTTCTGAGCACACATACACTGCTTTGTGTGTCTGAATGTGTGTGTGTGTGTGTGTGTGTGTGTGTGTGTGTGTGTGTGTGTGTGTGACAAAGAGTGTGTGAGCGTGCACATGTTTATGCACGACATTGTTGTTCCTGTCTGCACTCGTCGGAACACGTGCGTGTGCATGAGGGTGTGTAATCAGGGCCGCTTTGGAACTTTACAAGAAGTCATTAACAGTCAAGACTATTGTGCAGACACCATGATTTCAAAGGTGCTCCACAACAGCTTGTGCGGCAAGGGCTGATTGAACCAGACCACTTGAAAGGGGGAGAGAGACGTCAGGTTTGCAGCATCCTGTCGCGGCCCATCTGCCTCTCTCTCTGCTCCTGCCGTCAGTCTCCTTTGTGAGAAGGAAGGGGTTTGAACATCAAAGAGCAGCCATGCTACCTTGGAGACAGAAACAATTAGTAAGGGATCTGGTGAAAGGTGGCATAGAGGAGAACCCCATTCCATGATACTCAAAATATATATCCAGGCATTACTGGGAAGTAAGGCCAGCACTGTATTCATAAGACTGTTGTCCACAGAGGGGGATTGTGTATGAATAACACATTTTAGGTCAACATGTTTTAAGGTGATACTGCGCAAAGAGGATTCTTCACAGTGGAGTCAGTTTAAATGCACTGTCACCATGAAAATGCCTCTCCATCTAGAGTATGAATCATTGTGTGACGTAATTTATTTTCTCACATTCAGCATTGTGCATCTTCTTCTAACACCATATTACAATACAAACTATAACATATTGAACTAGCCCAGATGAGACAACTGACAGATAACACCTCTGGCTGTGATAAGTATATTCTCATTAACACTTGTATCCCGCAATATCTCTACAGCAGCCCAGCTTGAGTCCAGAGCAAATCTCAGGGGGACGGTGCCTCATATAGAATACCCTTGAGCTGTTTCACAGCTATCTAAAATCTCCTAGATGTCTTTGCTGGCTCGCTAAGCATCTCCACCTACTTTCACCTCGGCTTGCATTTCATTATGAATGTGACGTTTAGGTTGGCTTAGTTGCTGTTTAATAATGCATTTGTCATCTGTGACCAGGCCAGCTGAAGGGTTAGACCAAACAAACAAAAAATTAGGTCAATATCACCTGGTCCTCTATTTCGAGGTCAAGCGCTAATGAAACGAAAGGATGAAAGGAAAACTAAGAGAACAGTTGATGCAGTTTACTCATGTGTGCCCTTAGTAAAAGTTTTATTTTCACCTCGGTGACGAGTAGTTGATAGTGCTTATATACATTAGGTATTTTTAGCAGTAGAAAATTACAGTTTACACATCTAAAATTGTTCTGCTCTTGAACAGTGTCTTGTCATTATTATAAACAATATATGCTTGGTGCAACACAATGTAAATTTACAGTACATTTATAAGTACTTATTTATTTAACACCAGAAGTAAACTCTGCAAGCCAATGTAAAAAAAAAGGCTTGTATTCACATGAGTGAATCCATGATGCCAACAGATATCAGGATGCAAAAAGAAGACAAAAGAAGATTGGTATACATAATCAATTTGCCAGGTAATGAGGAAAACATATTAAATAGACAGACCCTGAATAATTAAATTCAATTATCAGCCGAGGCAAAAAAAAAAAAAAGAAAAGAAAAAAAGAGAAGTAATAATAGACCGGAGAGCAATAATTGCAGTGTTCTTCATGTTCTTCATTGTGCATTTTTTTTCACATGATAATTTATTGTCCCATATTTTAAAAATGTTCTAGCCATTGTTAGACACAGAAGTGCTCCATGTGTGTTCTGCTAGATTTAAATGTGACAGTATTAATAGATTAGCATTAGAAGTGACTGGAAATATAAATCACTCCATGGACTGCCACTTAATTTCATGAGTTGAGGATATAGACCAAATGACAGACAGGTGTGTGCGTGTATGCATGATAGCACAGAAGGACACACACCATTAAAAAGTAAGTGTACCTCAACTGAAAAACCAGTTCTTGAAAAATTAGGTTTGTTTTTCTTTTTTTTCTGTCATATTTACAATGTGATCTTATAAACTGGTCTGATTTTTTCTCTACGTCCAGTGTGCTTCATTTGCACAATGTATAATCTCATCATTTCATTCCTCTTCATGATGTAAAATGAGCACTTTTATCTGCAGGGATGTGGGTGGACAGCAGCTGGACATTTTCTCATGACATTTTTAGGGCTTGAAGAGTTTTTTCTCCAGCTCCTACTCAAACACAGTATGAAGACGGAGATCTTTTTTCAAGGTTATTGCACTTATAATTTCTACCCATTTCAGTGCTGGAGAGAAGATGAGAAACACAGACAGACAATCAGACAGACACCAGCTGACCGCTGAGCTCTGCAGACCTGTAGGCATGTGAACAGCAGAGGCGGTATCAATCCCTGGAATGAGGCCGATGACCGATTCCAGTTCAGGGCCACATCAAAGAGCGTGAATGCAGCAACACTAACAGGGATGCTGGGGGTCAGGGACACTGGCCGAGGGATTTAGTCATTTCAGGGCTTATGTGAAGCACCATGGAGAGCAGCCATAAAAGCACAATGTCACTTTGTGACCTGCAGTTGGAGGGATACAAACCCGGAGCGATGTGAGCTGGATGGGAGTGTTGCACTGTTTTGACACACTCAGACATGCACAGGGTTACTGAATTGCGGACGTACACACAAACCCACAAACAATGATCGAGACTTATGGAACGAGACTACTCTATTTCTCGTGTTTTTTCCTTCTCTCTCACTTACACTTTCTCTTACAGACACTGATACATGCAAGCCAAAACATATATCTGTCTGTGTGCATAAATCTAGAGCAGTAATTTCTAAGGATGATGATAGTAAATGACAATGGTAATTTTTGACAGTCAATTTGCCACCGATGTCCAGTAAATTTGCAGAGGTTTTTCCTTTAATGCAGCTCTGCATAGCGGCCATATATCGTCTACTTCTATGACATTTACTGGGTGCAACGACACTCATAGGAGACATTCAGATTTGTCTCATCCGCATGCCGCGCTCCAAACATCCATCTGGGAATAGTCTTGCAGCTTTTAGGGGCGATAAAGCTCATCAAGCGCTGTTTCCTTGTCAGAGTAGACCTTGTCTTTCCATAGTGTGTTTTTTTCTGTATGGATAAAAGCAAGAAAAGCATATATGACCATAAAATGAATATATCACATGTTATGTTGCTTAATAATGAGCTGGGGTGAACAGCGTAGGTACTACAGCGGTCAGGGACATTGTTCCATACGATGAAGGGAGGGGGAAGGACAGGGGAAACATCCATAAAACTATTGTTGCTGTCTGAAACCTCTTACTTTTCCTCAATTCTGGGATGCTTATTAAAGAATTACTTACAGTACATGGTTATTATGCTCATGTGTATCTCACACAGTCTATCATTAGCTTTATATCAAGAGGAAACCCATCACAAATTTGAACCTATCTTCCCCTCTCCTTCCTCTTTGTAAGAATACTGTCCACATCAGCGTTAATGAGTGCCTGCTACTGTTGCTAGCAGCTCTCACGTTCTCATCCACTTGTTATGCGGTAATGAATCAAACTCTCTTATGAGTGCACTGTAGCATGCTGAGGACAAACCAGGGAAGCTTCTTAGAGGCACATCTCAGTTGGATGGATCACAATGTCAGCTTAGTCCGTTAAAAGAGTTTTTTTCCCCCCTTCCTCACATCTGCACATCTGTAGTCTTGCCTTGTGACTGATAGATTACTAATTTTACTGGAATTCTTAGCCAACATGGCTAATTTAAGTCTTTATGCACAATGTTAGAGGCCCCCACATAGCAATGCTGCCCCCCAGTGCATGCAGCAGCTGACACCCAGTATCAAACAAATGAGATTTGTGACTTCACAATGCATGTCCTTTAAAATAAAGCTGGCCTTTTTCAGTAGCTTGCATGTGATTCCTAAGCTAAGTGACATAATTTGTTTGTACCTTTTACATAATTCAACAGAGACATTCAAGCTCTGCTTTCACTCTACAGGCAAGTCCAGGGAGAAGGAATAAGAGTAAGACAGTGTCATTGCCTGAGTCAGCGTGGCTGTGATTTTGCAGCTTTGGATGTGTAGCTGGCGCCTATCCAGCAGCATGCCATCCCCTCCATTCTTCAAAGTGCATTTATATTACTAGCATTCTTGGCAGGCAGGCCTCTCTGGCGGTTAAGGCTGAAGCGCCTCCCAGACTGACGATGATTACAATGGCTATAACATAAAAACTGTTATTGGCCTTGTTTGGTGATGGTTATTACAAGTGTATCAAAAACCCACACATACATCTCCCTCTACCCCACTTCTTCAGGGCTGTAGCTGTATATAGGCACTAATGAATAGGTGATTTCAATGATTCGACATGTGTCATAAATATTAAATGGCCCTCTGCCCTTGGTTACCTTTGCTGCCAGCCAGAGCCTTTGTCATGTATACCGTAGCTATTTAGCTTTTTACTTATTGACAGAGGTGACAGTAGGGGACATTTCAAAGAGAGACGCCTCTAAGGAGTTCAGATCTCTAGGGTGAAATAGTCCTTTTTAGTCCATTACTACTTAGGCTATGTCTCTGTTGAAGGGTGAACCTTTGTAGTGCAGTTATGCTTGTTGTTATTGTGGTGGTGGATGACGCCAACAATGCAAATAGCAGTGCTGAGGACAATAATGGCATCAGAAATAAATACTGATTTGATAATAGATTGACTAATTGTGGAACTTGTGTATTACCAGCAATTATTGTTTTTTTATTTATTTATTTATTTATTTTTACTTAGTTGGTAATTAGTTACACTTAACACTGTAATTAATGGTTTCTAATACAAAGGGTCACGTATAACATTCATCATGATTGCACCTAACTATTTTAATTAAATGTAAATTAACAGAAGTTGCATTATTACAGTGCATTACTGTGTAGCTTTTCCCAGTAGCTGCATGGAGATCCCCCATGAACATATGCAGTGAATAAAGTGTCAAACAGAGCATTTACAATGGTGTTGCATTTGCAGCAGCCTATGGAACAGAGACTTTCACTAGAAAGTTATTTTGGTGGCCTTGCAGTCAATGGTGTAAGGTCTTCATTGTTATGTTAGGGTCTTGCACAATATATGAAACATATAAGAAACATTTCAGTTAGTTATAATTATAGTGTTGATATCATCATGTGCAGCAGTTGATTTTCTGTGCTATCAAAATGTTGAACAGTTTTTATCACAGCAGTAGCCTGAAGCTTTGGTTGGATGGCTGCTGTGAACCAGCAGTGAATATCTTGGAAGTTGCAAGTGGACAACTGTTTGCTTTTCTGAAGCTGATATGAGTCATTGGTAAGGTGGTTAACCCTCACCAGCGCCAGCAGAGACACTTATTTACTTGGCAGCTAAAAGGTGTGAATATGAGTAACTAAATGAGCATGAAGGAGGGTGTTGATGAAAAAAAAGAGCATGTGTTCAGCAGATCTCCTCTTTGACTATTACGACTAAAATAATAGTTGCATACAATATTTTTAATCTCATTGCAGCACCACTGGGAAAAGAGCAACACTTGAATTCTGTTGTTTTTTTCTGTCATAGTTATCTTGTTTTATGAGCAGCTGAATGATTTTTACATAAAAGACTTTTGACGTTACTTCATTTAACAGAAAACAAGCCAATACTTCTGAGCCAAATGCAGGCCAGAGAGATTAGCTTAATTTATAAGAAAAAAAAAAATTGTTGCACTGCAATGCAATACACATCTCATGTAGTTGTGGAAAATATGTTTTCCTCATTGGATTGAGGCATGGACTGCCCACCCAGTGGATGAGAAGTGTGCCTCTGTCATACTAACACCTCCCAAACCATACAGAGTGTTTGCTTTAGATCCCGGACAATAAGCAGCAGTATAAACACTCCCCCACATTTCTCACGGCTGAGAGGCCTGAGCTGTAAAATGCTCAGATTGATAGAGCAATGTTCAATTCCTCCCTTGAGTTAGAAGGGCAAACTCCTGTGGCGCTCCTGCATCAAGCGTGCCCTCCCTGCGACTCGACACTGGAGATAAACTTTCCCAGACAACAATGCCTCATCAGTGGCAGCAGCAATGGGGCCCTCTTTTATTGCCAGCTCTGATGTTGAGCAATTAGCGGCTCACCGTGGTCCCTAGCACAAAATAATAGAATGGCCAGAGTTAAAAAGTGCTTCACAAATAATACAAAATAACAGAAGAAACACAAACAACAAAAGAAGATAAAAACGGTCACATAACAACAATAAACAATAACAAAAAAAAGATCAAATTAATGCAGAAAAGCAAGTCAGCGGGGTTGCAAGAATTTCAACAGGAAGACTGTTCCAGAGTTTTGGGGCCCTAACAACAAAAGCACAGTCTCCTTTAGTTTTAAGTCTGGATCAGGGAACTGTAAACAAAGTTTTGTTGTGAGATCTGAGGTTTTGTGTAGGTATATGGGGGCACGAAAGTTCACAGATGTATGCTGGAGCTAGACCATGTAGTGCTTTAAAAGTAATGAGTAAAACCTTAAAATCAATCCTGAAATGAACTGGAAGCCAGTGCAAATAGTCTCTTTTGTTTGATTCACTTAACAGTCTGGCTGCAGCATTTGGTATAACCTGAAGGTGTAAGTGTGCTTTACTGTTTAGTCAGGTAAAGAGTGCATTACAATAATCAGTTCTTGAGAAAATAAACAACTTTCTCCAAGTCAGAGACTGGTAGAAATTATCTGATTTTTGAGACCATTCGAAGTTGATAAAAACAGGACTGAACTACCTTATTGACATGATGATCGAAAGATAACTCCTACATTTCTAGCATTGGGGTAAACAGAAGGTGCTTGGTTAACAAATGTGTCACTGAAATCTGATTTGTCTAATGACCCAAATAAGATTATTTCTGATTTTTCTTTATTCTTCATTTCCCCTTGCTTCCCCAGTTGCCCCACCCCCATGCCGCTATCACTACAACCACCACTACCCCTCCTATCCCCAAACCTCAGCCCTCAGGCCTCACTGCAATGCATCTCTCATTGCACTCTGTTCTATAAATTGCCAACAGCATGAGAAGGCAGATACAAATAAAGGTGATTTAGCCCAAAGAGATGCTGAGCGATGGCTCTCATTAGTCCGCAGTGGAGACCAAAGTCGAGATTTAACTGAGAGGGATTCCTGGCCATTAGCACACTGGCAGCGGTTGTATTGATAGGTTTTTAATAAGACCCTACATTAATGGTTATCATGAGTGAGTGGGTTTATGGTAATGGGAAAAGGCAGAGGAGGGGAGAGGAAGTCTCCAATGTGTTTTCTGTCAAGTTCAGCCTCAGCTTGGCCGATGCTGCCAGCAGCTTGTGCATGTACCTTCACAGGTTGACAATTTGTGTAAGACAAACTCTCTCTGTGGTCTGTATATAGCAAATAGGGAAAAAGCTCCTTTTTTAGTGGGTAAGTTGAGTGACGCGAATGTGGAGAGGGTGGTGTCAGTGATGAACGACGCCAAAGGGATGTCTCCTGTGTGCGCAGAAGTCTTCATTTCCTCCTATTAATCAGTTGGACTAATTCTCCCCTTGTTCCATTTTTAACCCTACAGTGTCACTGCCTCCAGTAGCTCTAATTGAAATATTAGCAGCCGGTTAAGTAAATGAAGACAATTTAATCAGTCCCCTTCTCGCGCCTTCCCTGTCTTTCTCTTTTTTTGTCTTTTCCCCCTGTGACGGTGTGATCTTTCTATTAAAGAGAGGAGTTGAGAGATCAATTTAGATTGTCTTTTTTTAACTAAGCTGACAACTCTATTGTCTCAGTACCAAAAGAAGCTGAGATTAACCTTGTGTGAATGCAAACTTTGCCAAAGGGTGTCAGACTTTGCCAACAACTTTTTCCCTCTCTTGTCTATTTCTCCATTAACCAATGGACATCCAACAAGATGAGAAGGCTCTAAGGCACTAGCCAGCAACAGGGCTATCCAATGAAATCCCTATGGCAAGTCATCTCTTTCCGATGCAAAAAAGTTAATTGAACTTTCCAAAGATTCCAAACTTACACTAGTTTGACGAATTCAAATTAGTCTCACAGGGGCTGTTAGATCACTTCAATAAAAATAAAAAAATGTCAGGATTATGTGGATAATCAGCCTTATGGTATTTGATGAATAATAACACCTCCTGTCACAACTATTTCCTTAGTTTCTCATTTGTGTTTGCCTTACATAAGACTGATAACACCTAATGTTCACTCAAAGAGAAATAATATTGTTTACACAGTGAACTCCATATGGCTGACTGTAACATTAACATAAAATATATGTTAATGTATAAATAGAGAAGTTAAACTGTTTCATATAACTCAGTGTGTAGTTAATTTTATTAACACCAGTAATGATGCCACTTATTGAGACTAGTACTTAATGATGAATCTAAGCAATACCACACTGATGTAATGGAGTGTGACTAAAAGTTACTGATCCAGAGTGTAATTCTTGACAACCCATCATTATTTACAGCTGCCATTTGCAGTATCATATATTATGAAGATAGGTTGTAAGGGTAAGTTTTCCAACTTTCACTCTGACAAAATAACAGGTATAGGTTGATGGTACTGTATAATTTAACCCTTAAATGCCTGGGTGGTTTTACAACGTTTCTACATACCTTGGATTGTTAGCGACCCTTTGCTACATATTAAGGTAATATTGCTTGGAAATTTTTCAAAACATAATTGAAAATAATAAACCCACAAAAAACATTTTTCATTCATTTAAAGATGACAAAAACAATGATTTTTTTTCTTTTCAAAATTCATTACTATTTTTCATCATAGCCTGCTCTTCATGTAGGGCCTTTTCTAGTGTGACATACAGTACATTACAAGCTTTGGCTGTGCTTGGAGGAGGTTAGGCTGACACCCACATAAGTCAGTTTTTGCTAGTATGTAAGGTTCCCTCATCTGTCACAGCTCAGACTGCTTCTCTTGGCACATCTACTTGAATAGCATCTTGGCCCTCATGATGAGCTCATGTCGTCAGAGCTAATGTCATCTGAGCTAGCATCATCACTCTCCTGCTCTAGTTCTGCTTCTGAATAATTTGTTTCATCACTTTACACAAAAACATAATCCTCATCATCAGTTCCTTCAGTTTCATTTCATTTTCAAAATTACTGTCATCAAACCGTTTTCTGCAGTGTACCTGACACCTCAATGCTGTGCCATCATGTCAGTCACCAGAAATGACCTATAGTTACATTTGAGTGACAGACACCATTTAGCAGCTGTAGTAATTATGACCTGAAGAAGTAGCACAGTTCAGATGACGTCTATATAAGGTGACAAATTTCCATATTCAGAGGTGATAGGTTGGGTAAGCAGGTTAGATCCAAACTTGCAAAAAGTGGACTTAGTGGACTTTGCTGCAGGAGACCACTGTTCCCCTCCTGTTTACAATCGCGAGTGTTACATTTACAACCGCGAGTCGAGAATGTTTTTTAAAAACCGTAACTACATTTGTCATGGTGTTTACTGTTGCCATGATGACGAAGGGTGCCTAACTATAAGGACATAGTTATGTTAATCCACACCACGTTTCAAGTGATCATTTTAACCCAAACCATGATCTTTCCCAAACCCTAACCAAGTGGTTTTTGTGCCTAAACTTCACCAGACCTTAACCACAGCGATTTCACATCATAAACAATAATTTTTTAACAGTGATTTGTAAAGGTTTTGGAAAGCACAGACAAAGGGTGTTGTTCTGCTGATAACTGCTGATAGAGGCACCTGATTAGAAAATGCTCCTATGGGTCGTTCTGGAGTGCATGGTCAAATAATCTATTTTGTCGTTTAATTTGGAGGACGTGTTTTACTGTGACAGTAAGCTAATATAAAACAAACTTCTTCATCGTGGTTCCTGAATTTATTCATAGTAACAGTTAAACAACACACTAAAACAATTTTAAAAACAAATAGAATAGCAGGCAGCTGAGAGCTGAGAGTATAAAATTAATAAATTACACTGGGTTTAATATGGTCTCAGGTCATGTGGACCGGAGGTATGCATTTAAGGGTTAATATATCTTGTACATACAACTTATTAACAGATCAGACACATTACCTTGACCCCTTGTTGGCTGACCGATGGGGAGCCAGTATGAGGAAGACAGCATGCAGAAAGTTAATTCAAGCAGTCAAAAACATCATCCTCCTTATTGCTCCATTACACACATCTTTATGATCTCCGCCAGGCGCAAGTCTGGGGGGGATCATGTGTTTGGCCCAGAGGAGGCTTGTCCATAGAGGCAGAGGAGGTTGCTCCTCCTCTATTTTTGAGGGGCAAGAGGGAGATCAAAATACAAAAAAGAGTAATTGGTTGAAATAAATCATTACCAAATTTCAGTATCATTTATAAAATAATTTATCTCTCTTCTTTGGAAAAAAATCATTATTGAAATTCTGATTAAAATGCTTCAACAGCGACACCTGCAGGGCAGGCATGAGAGGAGCTGTGAGAGGAGAGCAGAGGAGGACGGGCTCCTGCTGTCCTCCTTAGGATGGGATCTCTTTTTTCATGTTAATCTGTTATTGGTCAAAACACGTAAAATGACGCTCAACGGACGTCCTCCCTAACCAATTCAACAACCAGAATACAATATTGACATTATGTTGGTGCAATGATAATTTCCTCTACCGTACTGTGTCGTATGTGAGTGTGCAGTAACTGAGGGTACAGTGACAGATAGATTCATATTTCATACAGGAGCATATTAGAAAATAAATTATAACGTGAAAATTGTGAACTACTTTTAAACACATCACTAAAATATTTCATTTTATTCAGGCCTTTTCAACACAGTCCACATTTCCTTTTTTCGGATTTACATTTCCCTTTTTAATCGAACAGTAGATGCTACTTCCGTTAGTTAGCCAAAGCAACAGTTAGCTTGTTGTAGCAGCCCTGAAGGACAGTTAAGGATGGTTAAGCTAACATCGGATGGAGAGCACTTCACTGCTGGCGCAGCCTCGGACCTCCCTGCCTCAGCTGTCCGAGCTGGACCCAGACGGGACTACGGTGACGTGCTGCTGCTCGGAATGAACTCCTCTCAACAATAGAAAGTTGACATAATTGAATGAAACACCCGGAGAATTAGCTTGTTTGTCATTGTAGCTAATGATGTCAGACTGGTTAATCAGCAGCAACAAAGTTCTGTTAACAAACGAACAAGATGACCAACAGCAACAAATGGATGTTATGACATAGATATGCTACTTCATCTCCATGAAAGAAAGAAGAAGACATCGGATAAGGTGAGTCAGATACACCTCCTCTCTCTCTCTGTCTCTTTGGTCGCTAATTTCCTCTCTGATGGTTAACGTTAAATAACTCTCTGTAGCTGTTGTGTGAATTTATCTCCTTAACAAGAACACAGCAAATAGATAATATAACGTTGTAGGTAGTTTGCCTGGACACAACATTTGAAGAGTTAACTGTCTGGACTCGCATTTGGAATTTAATTTAATTTAGTTTAGTTTATAATTGAGTGGTTGTTCAGTCACCTGTTGATGTTGTGTGATGTGTGGATGAGTGTGCAGGAGGTCTGGTTGCTTGCTTTTGAGAATTCTTTCATTGTTCCTTTTTAAGATGAGCCGTATGTTGAGTAATAAGCTTAAAGTAGAATTAAGACTTTTTTAAATACTAAAAGTAGCCAGAATAACAACATTGTTAACATGTCAGCTTTGTTTGATATTTTTGGTTTGTCGTACGTATAGATGAGAGCGTGTAAGTCATGTATTTGATACATGCATTAATACTTTTTATGTGAACCTACACTTTTAGATTTGTGAATATTTTTAGTGTTCAGTCTTTCTAGTATTCAGCACTAATCTGTACCTGTATCAGATTATAAGCTTTGTGATACGTTATATATTTCTGTATACTAAGAAAATACATAGGAAACACATGTAAATCATGTGATATGTTGTCTGTTTTTGATGAGAACATAAATCTGTTGTCACAATAGAACCATACTATAAATCTGAAGTTAACTTTGTTTAACTTTTTTAAACATATTCTGAACCACCCAGGGCTAAAATGGTTGTGTGTGTGTGTGTGTGTGTGTGTGTGTGTGGTGTGCATGTATCTGTCTGCACCAAATCTCACATACTACTGGATCCATCAGCCTTATATTTTTTTGTCTGTATGCTCAAGGGCCTCTCAGGGTTGTGGTGATTCACAATTTTTGAAAAACCTATTTTATAACGCGATTCCTTATGATATATAGTGAAGCTTAAATCAATTGGGCTAAAAACAAGACTTACTTACAGTAGTCTGTTGCAGGCCACATTTTGGCCTTTGTTGTGGCTCCAAAACTGACTTCCATCGAAAAGTTTGGTATCATCTTGAACCAGAGCATCTGCTAATTAATTCCATACTCGATATGTTATGATCCACTTAAGTTAGGCACCATACAAGATGAATAAATCCCTGTTTTTGTTATCTTTGCCACCGTCTTGACTGTAAGGGAGCCAGGAGCGACAATTGAGTGAGACTCAACTCTTCTTTGTTTTGGAGGGGAGCGGGAGGTAGGGAGGGGTTTCTTTTTTGTGTTGTGTTACAGCAAAATGTTCTAACAAATAACAAAATGTTCTAAATAAATGACAAGATAGAGAATTTTGGACTTATCATCCCATTTATTGTTTCCTTATTAAGTTTATACAGTTAGGTGAACCCAGGACGCTCGATTACAATACCATTACACTATGCATCTTAAAGAAAACTGAGACTATACTATACAAAAACACTATTAAAAACTTTGAATACATCTGTATAAGAAAAATTACACACCTGGCGGAGATCTGCACTCTGAGTGCACTCTTCTAGTTTACAATGAAATTAGCTGTATTTCTGTCTGCTTCAGTGGAGCGGCCCATACCGTTCTAACATGATTGAAATGAAATGAAAACACAAAGAACAAAACATTAGCAACTAAAGAGGAAAAAACTAGTTCCCACAATAGTTTGACCGACTAGTCCAAAGACAAAGTGTTTGTGGCTGAATTTTTTTCTGAATGGCCACACCCCAACATGGTGTAAGGAGCTGCCATCATCAAGAGGGGCAAGACACGTTATTCATTCAAATGGGCAAATCCTGCCTACAGTACCTAGCCAATCGCTGCATGTAGTTGGTGCTTGTTGGACTTAGTATCAAAAATTGATGGATGCAGCCCTTCCAGTTCTGAAAGGTATCAGGGGACTGGGTTTCAGATTCTGTTCGACCATCCAACAAGAACTTCAACTGAAATACACTCATGCCTCAAGTCTGCACCACATGCTAGAAAGTGTCACAACTCTGTGCTCTATAAGATATACCTGACAAGCTGTGTATGAACACAGGTTTGTTGATGTTTGACCAGGTCATGCTTACTGATCCTTTAGTTCCAAAAACCAGTCCATAACATGATGCAAAATGTTAGTGTAAAAAGTGTAATTACTAATTGCAGTTATTTAGTGTAATATGCTCATGCTTTGGTCTGTTAGAAAGCACATTCAGAAAGACCTTTGAAATTCATATAAAAACTAGATGGGTTGGACAAAAAACTTGATAAATGCTTCTGTCAGATTTTGTGGAAAACTCATCCACACCACGTATAGTTTGATTTCAGTTGTAATTACATTCAAAGGCTTCTTTTGACACATTAGTCTAGCAAATTTGCTGCATTACTAGATTTAGCGATTACATTTTTTTTTCATAATTATTTTCTTCGTCCTCTCCGACAGCCTCTCTTGGTGTCATAAGCAATAATAGGTTTCATTTTGTCATTATAATCCTGAAAAGACAGGCTCTTCAGGCTAATCACATGATGCAGCTGACAGGTAGAGGATTTGTCATAATGACGTCTGAGAAAAATGTTAACTATATTTTCGCAATTTGGCATGAGGATGTGGGGTTTGTCTGTAACCCAATGGTCTTATACCTGTAGATGCAACTCAAAATTGAATGAAGCATAAGCATGGAATAAAAGAGAGACTAATTCACAGCCACCGCTATACTGTATGTAGGCCTATTAATACTGCCGGGCCATTGCCTCTGAATGTTTCTTTTTAGTCAAGTTAGTGCAGAACTTATTCCTAATTGTTTATGTTAATCAAGAATTGCAAGGCCAGGTTTTTCTGGGTAACAAGTCTTAAACATTAAATTAGAGACTGTGGTATGACTGTAACTCTTTCCTTTTATCATATTTTGCTATCAGCTGTTCTCACCAAAATGTTAACACATGATTAATATTTAAATCATGTGTTAATCATTTCAGCAGCAGTGCTAATTCAGCAGCAATGTATAATTGTATGTAGACTTTTCATCAAATCGCCCCATTCCCTCTCCAAAATGAATCATATCGCCTCTCCTACTTTTGTTCTCTACTCACACTCATTTGTTCTCAAAAATCGCTTTTACTTTTCTCATTATTTCTTGTTTTTTCATTCCTACTGAAGACATGATGACCTTAAGGCAACATGGTCATGACACTTGTACTGCTTACTTGTAAAAATGCGGGAATTCAACTGACTTTACTTGTGCACATACTGTAAGTTCTGGATAAGAGTATCAGCTTTATTCCTTATATGTAAAAAAGTCAATCTTGAAGCACTAGTTACTTAAAACACCATGGAATAGGCTTTGTCAGCTTCACACTGTGATTGTACCATGTAATTTAATTAACACGTCTATCTATGTTTTGCAATTACAGTACACGGAATATTGATGAGCCACATCAATAAGTATTTTAGATAGCACCGTCCATTTACCCAGCAAATAATCGGCAACACTTTTTATTTACTTTCAAAAAGTATGTGCCTTTTACAGTAAAGCACATGAAGAAAGTGGAACAAAAATTGAGGCGAAGCAATCAGCTGATAAATCTTTCTTTTTTCTTTTTTTTTCAGTTTTCCTATCAGACGTGAAAGCCTGATAACCGCTGCCACCCCACCACACCCCCCTTCTCTTGCCCTTCACATCTGTGTGTCTGCACAGCCGAGATAAGCAAATCAATATCCTGTCACTTCTCATTTTTACTAGCCCAATTCTTCTCTCTGCACCTTCCACAAGGTGACAAGCTCCTGCCTCACGGTCTGGACTGGACAATATCAGTCTCCTCTTTGTAGAATATTGTCTCTCAAGCGACTCTGAAAGACACTCTCTATCACTAGAATGATGCCAACATGTTGGCGCTAATGCAGCCAAGGTAGGTGCTCAGTGATGCTAAACTTTTTTTCACTATTTTCAGTTCAGGCTCAGTCCATCAGATAAAATGAGACTGTGAGGACTTGTCTTGCGAGATTATTCATGTTGTGTATTATTCCTTTGCTTTAGTGAGATTGCACTGTGGTCCCACTACAAGTGAGGCCTCTTATGCGGTGACAGTGCACTGCCGCATTGTCATGCATAAAAAACTGGCTGTATCTTAGCAGTTCCAATCCAATTTATGAATCAATACCAAGTGATCTTACCAAGATAATAAAAAAAATGTTTACATTTCAAATCACATTTTTGGTAAAGTCTGCCTTAAAGCTGCATTCATGTAATTATCTTACAAATGTGTAACTGTAAAATGTCATTGTAGTGACTTACGGCTATGTATGTGATTCATTTCTTTGGCATCGATTAATTTCAGCCATCAGATTATATGTTGGCTCTGAAGACTCGGTGAAGATAAAGATTGAGTCCATGGTTGACGTTGTGCATATTAAACTAAATAGCTGTGCCCCGAGCAGTACAACCACAGCTGTAGAAGAGTTATGTGTCTTAAATCACTAAAAGCTTCAGACCTTCCCAATGCTTCATGATAGATGTTAAAATAATATTACAATTATTGGCAACAAAAGCAATTCAAGGTAGTAAGGGTAGTTTTGGTGAATATGATTTGACAACTACATTTAGTTGTCAGAGGTTACAGCGAAATCACTGGGGATTTAAAAAAGTTTCAGGCTCCAAAAGAGCTGCTGCTCTTTTAAATAAAAGACTCTGCCTATACTCAGCTTTCCAAGGTAAAGTACTGTGCCAACTCAATATAACCCAACTGTCCTCATACATCTGCCACAACAGTCACTTGGAATTGTGAAAAACACTATTTGTTCATCCGTACTGTCAAAAGTCTGGGCCTAAACTACTGTGGACAGTGTTATTGGTCCTGGCCCTTTCCCCAAATGATGTGCTGATTTTTTTCTAAAAGTTGTGATGATAGACATATGCCATGCGAAGTTGCAGAATAAACCAAGATAATGGAAAGACAACTTTGGCCGGATCATTTCTTAGGACAGCTACCATTCAACAGGAGAAGATAAAAATTAATTTGGTTGGGGCCACTCAAGCTTTTTATTCACACATTTCTTGTCTAAGGGCAGCAGGGAGAAGATTTGTTTAAATATTCAGTGCCCAAGGCAATGTCAAATAACAGCAGACCCTGATAAGATTTTCAAGGCTTGCCACTGAAATTAGCGCCTTAAACAATGATTTCTTGGAAATATTTCTTGGGGCTTTAGGTTTGGGGTTTAGAAAATGAACTGTGGAACAGAAGGATGATGTGTCACTCCACGGAATCTTTCATATCCACAACTTAAAAATGCCAGTCATGGAGTGGGCATAATGAAATATGAATTGAGCCATGGACCATCACTCGCACATTAATGATTTCTGCCAAATGTGTATCCTCCAGATTACTCCTTATCACTACCAAGACACACACTGGTGTCCTGTATAGGGTAAATAAACACCAGCATCTGAATGGATAGGGCAAAGCACAAACGAGAAGGCTCCATGTCCATTTTTGAAGTTTGGAACCGTAGGCCAAATGGAATTGACAACCATGCATAATCACCTGCAGTTTTAGCTGGGGGTGCTTTGGCTCTGCTAGGAAACAGTGTTGTTGAGAGCAGATTCAGCCCCAAAAGCCCCATTAAACTCTAATCCTAAATAAGGTTCCATGCCCTGACAGTTTAGTAGAAACGCAGTGTAGTTATACATTCCCTGCCAAATAGATTTGGAAACTACTCTCTTGTTATGTCTGTGTCTGTGATGGAAATATATTATGTGTTAGACAGTACTTTCCCTTCACAGTCTGAACCACCTAAAATATTATTAAAGTAATAACGGATGTACTAAATGTACTTAATGTCTCAGTCATCTGTGTCACTATCTCATCTGTCTGTCCGAGAATACAAGGACTCCCATTCTCATTTATTTTATCCTTGATACCACAGGGCCTGATACATAACTAATTGATTCAACCTTTCAAGAGACTTGAATAATGCAATTGTTCCTTTTGTTCACATAAGTGTCCCCACGGGACCTGCTTGATCAATTAACATCAGATGAACAGTCTCTTTCATTACTGTCTTGCTCAACATACCTTACAGAGGAGTTAAGAGAGTCAGGCAGACGTTTGGAAGACTTCATTTGATGCTTGATTTCATTTGGTATGTGTATGTCTGTAGTTTATGTGTGTGTGTGTATGTCTGTGTGTGTGTGTGTTTGTGTGTGTGTGTGTGTGTGTGTGTCTAGACTTAAATTTAATTTTAGTTTTGTTGTAAAATTATGATCAGGTAATTCTTCAGCATAAACTGTGGGCAAGACTCATAACCACACTAGCAGTTCTAGAGATGGCAATAATTTGGAATATCTCAATGATATGATGGGTTGTCATGGAACTTAGTACTGACATTCATGGTCCCAGAGGATGAGGCCTATAGACTTTGATGAGTCAGTCACCTGACTGTTCCTCTAGCACCAACCAGCAGGTCAAAATGCGACTATGTCCAAAACTTTGGCTTTTGTATGACCAAATAGTTGCAAAACAAAAAGTGAGTATAGTATGTCCACATGCTGACGTTAGCATTTAGCAAGGTAAAACCTCACAAAACTGCTTGCTTGGCTTTAGATGCCTCGTTTTATTTCTTTTCAGAATAATACCCAGATTTGTAAAGAGGCTTAGATTGGTTCAAACTAATTCTCACACATTTATGTGTTTCCAGAAATGTGAATTCAATTTTATATTCATAATTGCAACTCTGCACATCCAGAACACCAGTATTAGTTTCCTCATGAGAAAACTCTCCACTATTTCAGAACTGTCTGTATGGCAGAGTAGGGTGGGATTAAACAAGTGGACGTGACGGTCCATGATTGTCAACCCCCGAACACATCCTCCTCTAATGTATGACTAATCCCCAACACATCCCGGTGTGCTTGAATATACCAAAAGTGACTGCATTTTTATTCATAAAAATAGCACTCAAGTAAAGCACAAGTACCTCAAATGTGTTTTAAATACAGCAACTTAAGAAGTAGATAAAAGTACCCCTGTCCTTGTGTCATTAGATTTTGTTTTGGGAAGTGTAAAGGATGATGCAAGGCATGTAGCGGTGTGAGGTTTACAGTTCAGTTTGGGGAATTTGTATTATAAGCCTAATATGTATGTGTAGGAGCAGGCAGTGCTGAGTTTTCCTTGTGTCGGGTAGAGTTCAGCTAAAAGTGAAGTGTGAGTGGGTGGTTGTCATCACAGCCACATGGGGGTCACTCAGAAAAACTAGAATCTTACTTTTGTGTACAGCTAAGACGGATCATCTACTCCTTTGGTTGCATAATGCTCCCAACCACGCAGAGTCAACATGGTCAAGTTACAGTCCAGTTGTGTCAACTAGCTACTACACTTCTGTCTGTTGCAGAGATAACATCATAAATAGATTGTATTCAGAAAAAGTTTCATTGCCATGTTTACAAGGTGAAACTTTGCTGATAACTTAGAAAAGAAATTTAATGTAGCTCATAAACTATTGAATGTTTACAATAGAATTCCACCTTTGCTAGCGCCTTCATGTTTCTGATGATTCAAGATTAGCCTTGGACTGGACCTCACAAATGTAAAATGACATATTGATTTAAGAAATCCCAAACACACCTATCCAATCCCTCACTCGCACAGATGATTTTATGAGCTGATGCAAAAAGGTGAAATTGTGGATAAGCTACAAATCCTACATTTTAAATCAGTCATGAGGTATCTAATAAGCTTTTTTCAGGATACACATAGAGAATGTTTGTTAAATGGATGGCTGTCCATTACAGCCTGCAGATGAACAAAGGCAGTGAAGTATTTATGTGCCTTAAAGAAATGTGACCTTGAGAAGTCCATGCAATATACACAACACAAAATTTCACATGTTTACACACACAAATAATGCAGACACAAACACACTCATGCCTTCAAACATACTCACAGATCCATCTCCATGAATACTCTCCATACACATTTGCACTTACACACACCTATTTACGCACCCACATATTCAGGTTCCTACTCATACTCACCTACACCCACACATTAGCACCCACACAACTGCACTAGGTAGCTCTCTCACTTTATTTCATAAAGCAGTTGACTGAACATCTATAAATAGGCTGTAGGGCACTGCACAACCTCAATTTGCCACCCCCATACACTCCTATAGCAATTATCCCAAGGTTTATTTCGGTTACGCAGTCAAGCACGGGGAATAAACGACTCAACCCATTCAGCAGTGGTTAATAGTAATGAGGATACTTAATAGCAGCCAGCAATCAATCAGATCAAAGGGGAATGAGAAAAAATAAGCTAATACCCTGCATCTGATTTTGGAAGAGAGAATTTGCTGAATTGTGTCTTATTGATCGTATCTTTTTGGTATGCTGATCTGTGCCTTTTTTTTGGTATTTTTGGTTTGCCCTCGCATTACCCACCCACTCAGACCAGGTCAAAAGTGAATAGTACATTCATGCTCCATAATGTTTTAGAGGCTTTACCAGCCAATGCATTTATGAACACTCTCTAGCCAAGCCTATGTGGTATGACTTAAATAGAATACTCTCAAGCAGGAAAAATAAGATAAGTTACTCAAAAATGTATTTTTCTTCTTGGTCCTTCAGTTGGGTGATTGAGCTTCACTGTGCAGAGTGATGTATGTGCAGAGTTTGACATAAGAGGGCTGTTTTCACATGCATCTGCTGAAGGGGGAAAATTTTTCTGTGCCCTTAAATCAGAGTTTAAGTCATGGCAGTTATGAGCATGGTTTGTAACATTACAACTAGTTTAGAGGTCAGTGCTGTAACATATCCAATATGCAATTTATATAAATGTGATGTGAAAACTCCAAACCTTCATCGCACATACACTGAGAATTAACTTTTCACTGAAGTAGGAGACATTTTGTGTCCAGCAGTTGAATTTTTGAAGTGAAAAATATTAGCATTTTCATAGACTGTGGATTTGAATGTTGAAAGAATAGTTGTTGTTTTAAGAATTTCTAACCAGGGAATTCAATTTTTTTATGGAAAAAGCTTTTCTTTAAATATTTTTTAGTCACAAGTGTGGTTATTGTTCAAATGATTATCATCCAACACATAAATTATTCTTGCAAAAATAAAGATAAAAAGATACTATCTGCAGATCAAACTCTGTCTGTTTGTTTGTTATTTTATGTTTTCTGTGACATGGAAGGACAGGCTAATGTGAAAAATCAGTAGTTCCTAGGCATTTTATCTGCATTGTTCTCTTCACTTTCAATGAAGGATATTCTTCCGTCCTTGCCATGAGAGGACCCTGTTTACCCAACATTGTAATGAACACTGTCCTCTAGCAGCAGAGAATACGACAACTTGTTAGATCTCTGTGAAAACCAGTTTAAACTGGTATTCTTTGTTTGGAATATTTAGGGTTTTTTTGTTTTTTACAAAAATTGGTAAAAACCCAAAATGTTGAGCCACAAGCCTTAAGCTAACCCTGGTGGTGGTGATGTATGGTAGGGACTGGCTGGTAAATGGCCCCTCCTGTAGCCATCATCTGTGAAGCCCAGTGGTGGTTCAGTTTGGCTCTTTTCCCAATGTCATTGAGCTATTTCTTCCATTGGGCAACAGTTCTCCCAGGACCAGAGCAACATATGCTTTCTCCTCCCATGCGAATTTAATTTAAGGTGCTGTTTATTCGCTTGTGGCGATTATGAACCTCTCACACAAGGACATCAGTTTTCTCTTGGGGGATACTTTTGTCCTAATAGAACTGGGTTGTTCTCCATATTACCAGATTGTACAAAGGATAGGAAATGGTGATTTGGTTTATAATGACTGGTGCCAAGCTATGCCTATTATGCTTGAGGCCAGCGTACAACAGTCTTCACAAAGTTAGAACAGTAATTGTAGAGATGCACCAGGTTTTTGAAAATCTACAAGACAGGTGTGCATGTGCAGGGTTGCTGTTGCGTGAACACTAGTCAAATCTTAGCCAACCATGCGCCCGAATGTAAATTTGTCATGATTTTGGGAAATCTTATGACCAGCTGACTGCTCACCAGTCAAATCCCTAAAACAGCTCTAGAGAAAGTGCTCTTCAAAGTCTCAAAAAATACTCTCTCCACTAAATCCAAACTGCTGTGGTTGATATGCTTAGTGGCTAACAGTACAAATGCATTGCTGTGAAGGCAGCTTCCTGGTGTGTACATGAGTGGAACCCTCTCTTTTCCTGCCACTACTGCCCCAGGTCATTGTGTTAAATGAAAAGGTACACTAAGTGAACTTGGAGGGTTAAAGTAAGTAAAGTAAAATCTTAAAGTAATACTATGCAACAGTGATTCAACCTATAACCTGCAATTACTTTTTCAGCAACCAGAGTCTGATTGGTTCTTCCTCCTAAAAACTTGCTCTGGCACACAAGAGATGAAACATTTACAATTTAAGTTCAGTTAGATCTTGCAATTTATCCCTTTTTAAAATAAATACATGAAATACATGATATGAGAGTTAAATAGGACATAGTTAAAAACGGATTTAATTATCCAAACAGAATCAGTTTTCTACCTATATGCAAACAATAGCATCCACATTTTTGACAAGACAACTGCAGTGTGCTCTGATAAATCTGTGTTATATTTTAGTCTGAATGACGCACATTTCCTCAGCTAAATGCTTGACAGCATACGCACTATTACAAATAGTATGTGCGTCCCTTTATTTTCATCATTTCTTTGATGTGCATTTCTGGAACAATGTCCATTGATTATAGAGACTGACCATGCTACTGTAACTTGCCAGTGGTGATATTTTTACCGCTTAAATATGCCCCATCCTTCACTTGGTACAGGTGATGTGTGCTGTATAGCCAAAGCTTTGCAGACGCGCAGGCTGCATGGGACTCATTGAATGTGAAGATCTGGAGTCAGCACTTGAACTGACTGTGCCACAGGGAAGAGAAAGTGACTTGTATCGAGGCTATGTTGAATCAGAGACACACAAAGAGGAAGGAAGAGCTAAAAAAGATAGCGAGAGGGAAGTTGGCGGGCATACCAAGAGCAAAAGAGAGAAAAAGAGACAGAAAGAGAGAGGGGAAGGGAGAAAAGGATAGCTAGGTCAGAGAGAAAGCATGTGTATAAAGAAGTAGAAAGAGAGAGAGAGAGAGAGAGAGAGAGAGAGAGTGAGAGAGTGAGAGAGTGAGAGAGAGAAAGAGAGAGAGAGAGAGAGAGACTTTTACTGAAAGGGAACATAAAGTGACAGAGAGGTCTAACAGACACAGTGGCTTTGATATCCCCTCAGCTTCAGATTGACCTTCACCTGCTCCACATGAACCAAGCAACGGAGACACAAGGTGGATGGACTGTTCCCTGAGCTGTCCTTTAGCTCGCGCTCTAGTAACTGTAATAAAACAGGGCTGTCTGGATGGCAAAGAGTGAAGGAGGGAGAAGCTCCTGTGACCTGCACATGCAACCTGTTTAATGACCGCAAAGAGATACAGAGGTGAATCATATATACAACCATAAAATTATATAGATGTATGGCAGTGTGTTCATAGATGCTGCGGTTACGTCACAATTTTATAGTTGACCTAACTGAACCATGTAAAGGATTAATTATATAACATATAATTAGCCCTGTGATCACTTAAGGTCATGTCTTCTTAGTTATGAATACATTAGCATCCTCTAGTGTGTGCAATCAACAATAGATATATGATAAAGATTATTTTTTTTATGATTGGTGAACAATGCACTGTTTATATTCTTGTAAAATTGATGACTGTATGACTTTGATATAATTCTCAGAGGAGATTTAAAAACCATGATGTAATAGAAAACCTGAATTGTGTTTTAGAAATTCAGGTCCACATTTCGGGTTTAATCTGTGCAATGTCATGAGTTTGTGTATATGAGTGTATAGCTAACAGTACAAATAATATTCTAGGGATAATCTCTCCTGAGAGTTTTTTCCCTCCATCCCTGTAATGTGAACTTGAGTCTCCCAAGTCATACAGAGCGACTTTACAGCTTCCCGTATATCCACTGATTTCTCTTCCTGAAATATTTATCATCTGGGTGAGAAGGGGTTAGGGTTGTGCCGCGGGGATCTGATCCACCTGTGGGGGGAAAGGATTGTGCTGAAATAGCCAGACTGCACACTGCCTTTATCTTGAGACCCAAATCCATGAAGTGTACGATCTGCTTCACCTTCGAAAAAATGAGAAAGTGGCCTCCAGGAGACACTTTTCAGGTTTACAAAAGATTCTTCAAACAAAAGTCAAAAAGGGACAGTTCCCTGAGCATTCATTAATACAGTATATTACCCAGATTAAATAATTCATCGTTACTATACACGGCTGACTGGGGACTGACTTTTTATCAAACCCAACATTGCTTGCAGTTGAAACAGACATCCAGTGAGTTAGTCTTTCTCTCACCTTATGGGTTTAGACAAAAAAAACCTGTCTAAATTTATTGTAACTACTTGCTGGGAATTTTACATTTAGATTAGTAAGATTTAACATTGGGGTTTTAGATTTCACATTTACATTTAAAGCTTAGATTTGCATTTAAAATAAAATATTGTGAAAAGTGACATGGACTGCTCTTTTCTAAGTGGTTTAAAGACAATGCAATAGTAACCCTGATACCCAGTCACGGACTTCAGTGTGAAGTTTTAATGAGCACAGAGTGGTCACAGGTTTCCTGGGCTTGCGTTGGGCCGTGCCATAAAGATAATGGGTGGGTGTGTGTAGGTATTAAATTAAAGCGAACACAGACATAGGAGGAGGGAAATTTTGTTTAAATCAGTTCTACGAAAGGTCTGAGAAACTTAGTCTTTAAATGGCCCTTGTCAAGTAGATACACTCAACAGAGAGTGGCTTGTTTGCTTTTGCATTGGCTAATTAAGACTTGGAATGGGGAGAGAGAGGAGGAGAAAGAGTGCAAAAAGAGAGAGACTGAGAGGGAGAGAGAGTTATGTCTGTTTCCATTTCGAATTTATCTGCAGGAGAGAAATTACAGTTGACTTCTCCACTCTAGTGGGAAAGCAGACCGATATGAAGGAGAAAAAACAACGGCAGCAAAGCTTTGAAACTCTGATGCGGTTCTCTTCGTTAATCGCACACAACACATTGACTCTGCATTCCCTTTGAACCCTCACACCCTTTGAGCTTTCTCTGATTAACTTTATTAGACAGACGGCTGATCATACCTGACAGTTACAGTCGTGACCCCCCTATTATATGGCCACTGTGCATAGATGTGGTTATGTGTTTCCATTTCTTTTCTTCAGTGTTTACCAGGTACTTCTTTGCACACCAGTGACAATAGCAGTCCTTGGAGTTCTATGTTGCTCTACGTAGATGGTTTCACAATTTAGTACATTCTGTCTTGAAAATGCCTTGTGATCATCAGTGTGAGTGAATAGCTGCTTGAATAGTGTTTTCTCTCCTCAGCAGCTACTTATCTGTCTCTGTGGAAGAACATTCACCATTCTGTTGAACAGACTAAACAAGGTAAAAGCCACGGTTTTCAGACGACATGTTTGCAACCTGACCTCGGAGAACTGTGCCCTGTGTGAGTCACAAAGGCATTTAAAAGGTAGTTAATAGAAAAGGAAAAAGGCAAATCTCCTGCTCTACTGGAATATGTGCACATGGGACCAGGGACTTTAGAAAGTGTTGCATAACACTATTCGTTCCAAGAAATGATTTGCTTGGCCTCTGAACTTGTGCAAAATAACATTACATCTTCACTGAAATATAAATCATCTCAGTTATCTTTAATCTCCCTGGCGGATATTGGTTAGGGGAAGTCACTTTTTTCATATTTGCATGTCTTCTTCTTAATAGCCTGGTAATGAAGATACATGCAGAATCCATTTAGTTAATAAGACACACGTCAGGTTTTTTCTTGCCTGGGGAAGGGGCACTAAAACTCAGGAGCAAGCTGCGGCTAAGTCTTAAAATTGTGACAAACCACACTAAAATAGAGGGGTTGCTACAGGCAAAGGTAAAGCAGGGGAAAGATAAGAATGGGGGGAAAAGAGGGAAGGGAGGGAAGGGAGACGTAGGGTGTCAAGACAGAATTACTCCTCATTACAGTGCAGCAAGAAGCCAGTAAATCAAATGCCACTGCAGCCTTTCTACAACTTTCCCCTCATCATCAGTCGAAAGCCCTCCCCGTAAAACATGCTTTGTGTTCTGGTGCATGACTGCCTCCAGACCTGTAATAATAGAAACATGTCCCAGTGCACTATGTTCGACAAGGTCGCCTCCTGTGTCTCCCATCTGAGTTGTGTTGTCCTGTGGGTGTGTGGCCAAACAACATGGGGAAGAGGAGGATGGGGTGTCTTTTTCATGGTCAACAGAAGGTCGATTGATGGTATTGATGCCTGATTTTTCCAAAGTCATCCAAGTGTTGTTGGAGGCTTGATGCCTGGCTGGTCCACGCACGCCATCAGCTGAGCAGCTGATGTCCTGCCACCATCGTTTCACAAATGGCATGTTGCAGCACCTTGACATTGTCGTGGTCGCGGGGTGAAAAACGATGTCGCACTTCATTAGGTCCCTGCTGGTGGAGAGCTGCTCGTCCCATTAGATGCTGCGGTGTGTCGCACCATGTTACTGCAAGCCCCATTGCCATTTATTTCACAATCGGCCAGATGAAACGGCTGATATTAACAATCTGTTCCTTGATGTGTTTCTGTCTCTCTCCTACTCTTGCTCACACACTTTTTTCTCTTCTCTTCCTCTTTTTTTTTTTTTTTCTCCTCACTGCCCCCGCCCCTAGCTGCAAACTCCTGGCATTAGCCGAGACAAAAATTTAAAAATCATTTGTTATGTTGGGTCACGTTTCAGGACACAATTAATGGGGGGAATCGTGTGGACAGGTAATTTGAATCATCAGCTCCATTTGTTATTTACAATTGTCAATTAATGCCGCCCTGAACAGCCCTTGTGTCAGCTCTCTCCCTGCCAGTTGCCAATTACTCTTCAGCCCACCTTGCTGACCTCCTGGCAGGGAGAGAGAGAGAGGGGGGAATGAGACAAGCACGATCCCTCTGAGACGTGAAACATAACAGCCATCTGCCGCCCGCATTCAT
Organism: Thunnus maccoyii; assembly: GCF_910596095.1. NCBI lineage: Eukaryota > Metazoa > Chordata > Actinopteri > Scombriformes > Scombridae > Thunnus > Thunnus maccoyii. Next base: position 18,577,963 of record NC_056540.1, read on the forward strand.
GCCTCCCCAATCAGGAGAGAAAGGGAGAAAGTGCGAGAGAGAGTAACAAAGAGAAAGCACTAAAGAAGGGACAAAGAACAGAAAAGATACATGAAAAAAAAGAAGTGAAAACAGACGAGAAAGAGGTGATAAGAGAAAGGAATACGAGCCAAATGACCTGAATTTTAGGGGACAGTTTTGACCTTTAGGCTGAATGACTCACTATAGAATTTCTCACTAGAGATAGTCAAAATGATAATAGCAATCCATTTTGCTTCATCTTTCACCCTATTTATGTCTTCATTTTCATGTTTGTGCACGCATACATGCATGCACTAAGTTTGTGTGTTGTTGGGTTCGTAATGTCTGAGTCGGCTCTGACATCTGATCCACTGGCTCAGACGGCCTTCAAAAATACAGCGGGAACATCTTTTGGCTTAGCAACTGCCAAAATTGCACACTTTTTTATTAAATACACGTACGGAACAATGGGAAAGCATTTCTTATGATACATCCCTGCCAAATCAATTGTGATTGTATATTCCATTTTGAGCAATAAAATGAGGCTTTATTACTGTACGCAATAATGATGGGTTTAATTTAGGAGGATTTGGCAGCTTTCCCATTTTGATTTTCAACAAATTCTTCAAATGTCTTTATCACAAGCTTGCAGGTGACATTTTTTAAAGTGAGGAGAGTTTTTGGAAACACAGTAATGGTTTTCTTCGTATGTGTTTCCTAAAATAAAAAGGTAAAAAAACATGCAATATATTTAACATTACATATACGTATGTGTACAGTAAATGTAATTAGCACGTTACATGTTATTCTAACTTTGTCTTTATTGCAGTAATAGTAAATACGCTCTTTTTTTCAGTGTGTCTCTTTTTGTGAAATGCACAAAAGTGATCTCTGTGCCCTGCTTTTTGGACATTTGAATTTTGTCATCTTGTGAAGTGCGTTGAGGCTCAAAACTAATAGCAGATCTTTGTGACTTAAACTTCTTGAGGGGATTAAGGCCCCTCGCTTACATTTTACCAGTCTGCCCTTATTGAGTGTCATTTTCCAACCAAAGAAAGAGAAACAAGGAGGAAGTGCAAAGGCTGACCTTATGGGATGTGGAATTGCAATTTGCCACAGCGGGCACCTCGACACATACAAATGACGGAGGGAACTAAAATTCCAATCCCTTAGAGTCCCCTAGCTGGAGGGTATTGCTTTGTAAAAGGAACATGACATAACCAACCTTGCAAATGTGTCTGATGGCTTTGTTATGGAGGGACTGAGCAGGGAGCATGTGGAGGAGTTATATTCACTATTGTTAGGTGCAGGGCTTTTCAGCCTTTGTTAGACCACTGGTGTTTTGTCCAAAAAAAACATAAAGTCACTGGAGGCTTCAACAAGTCTAAATTCTTTATGATAGGATGTTCGTTCAGATCTTCTTTCATGACAACAACAACAAATCAAGCAGGTAACCAGACGTTTGGGTGTTGTCTGTAGGCTACTGGCTGTCAACAACAAATTAAGCTACAGTGACAAGCTAATATGTCACTCAAGGCTTTAAAGGTAAAAGGAAAAAAAAGGAAAGAAAAAAAAAGCAATAGATTTGGTTTTGGTCTTTTGACAGATGGCTCAAGTTGTTGATACTTACACATGACATCAACTACTGAAATAGGCACTGCAATAATTAAAAGTTAAATGAAACATGTTGCTAGTAGAAAGTTCAGTAAGCTAAAATATAAAGAAATAAGATCAACTTACAATCATCAGTCACAAACATCACAGTTTCCCATCTTTTATCCTTACTTTACAACTGTCTTTGCATAAGTAAAAGTTATTCTAATTGGATTTGTTTGAACAAAGGGAGAACCGGGGTCATTTGTGGATAAATTGAATCAGATACTGTGCCAGAAAGGAGCATGTGTCTTGAAAGCTCAGGGCGTTAATCACAACACCACGTCTAGAGAGAAGTCCGCTTAAGCAAACCGAGCAGTGCCCTGCGCTCGGTTCTTTACATGAAACAAACGTGGTGAGGACACAACGTTCCATCCAATCTGTTCACATCGCCGACGAAGCGAGGCCTTTCTGAGAGTTTTAGGTTCGGAGGGTGAGCTTTCCTTAATAGTTAATTATCTGATTGGCCAGTAGCTTGTCACAGCAGACCTTTAACTTTTTTCTTTACATCCAGCTTTCGGCAAAAACTTTTTTTTTTTTCCGACTAAAACATTTTTTCGAGGTTATGTGGAGATACAGTACCTGCTCATAATGCCCCTTTTGCTGGTAGTGTTAATACACATAATGATGCAGGTCGTGGGTGTGAACATTAAAGAACCTATTTGCGGATGATCGATGAATGATATTTGTATTGATATTTGTGTGTTATTGTAGATGTCAGTGGGGGTTAGGTTGTCAGTGTGTGGCCACTTGTCTGAAGTGCTGAATAACAACTGCTGGACTTCCTTTGATTCTTTTGACTAGCCGCCATGGCCAAACATTACAGTGTCTAACCTGTCAATGACATACCACGGATTGCTATTGATTGGCACCGTTATTGCTGCCGGCTAAATTCATTACAGGATCGACCAAGGTTGCCTGAGACGGGCACAGAGGTTGAAGCTTCTCAAAGCACCTGAAAGGTTAAAAAAAAAAAGAAGAGAGGAAAAAAGTAAATAAATAAATAAAAACATTTTCAAGGCTTGAAGCTATGAATATAAGGAACTGTGAAGGTAGGAAACCATGATGATATTTTGTCAAATCATTTTGCCTTCAAGTAAAAAAAAAGTTTCCTCTTCTATGGGTCAAAGATGGAATAGAATTATGTTTTCACTTCTCATCCATTTTAGCTCTGATTATATTTGCTCTTCGATCGTCCAAACACAGGCTTAGAAACTGCACCCAACCAAGGTTAATTTGGATGAATGGTCAGAAAATAAAACCCCCCTGTTTTTTCTTTAGAGAGAAGAAGTGTTTTTTGGTGTGGTTAATTTTGCAATATATCATTGTTTCGCAAAATATATATTCACCGTTCGGCCTTGTTTTACTACCCGGCTGATGTGGACGAGACACGTGTTGTACAGTGACAGGAAAATTAAGTTAAATTCTGTTGAGAATAAAAAAACACCGCAAATTTGACATATTTATCTTAATATCAAAGATTAAATTTCTATAGGAAACGTTGTATGTGATTGACTTTACACCTAATTGAAAACATAAATAAAACCAAGACATTTGTTTCATATTAAACCACCACAAGAAAATGTGCAGTTATAGAAAATGTATCATTTAGCTGCTGTGTAAAACACACAGCAAAATAAACTTATGCAGACATTGTTTATGTGAGCTTTCTTTTCTGTCCTCCAAACATACAAAGCACCGCTTCACAACGACATACAGCGCACTTGTACGACTATATACACCTTAAAGTTAGAACCATGTCTCTGTATTTTTAGATGCAGTGCTGCCCCTCTGTCCATTGATCCTACTCTAATTTCACCATGCTATGTTGATTCTATCAATGGAGTAATGTGGCCAAACAGTCTGACAAATGAAAACAGAGACACGGCCATCTCTATGCCTAATCTGCTACTTTATATTGATAGATATAAACCCTCTCCTGGACTTCATTTGTTCTTCTACCCATTAATCCACAGCTAGGCATCCTCCATCGGGGGGCTTAGTAGCTCTCTATTCTTTCTTTCCTAGTTGGAGATTGGGAACACCATAGGGGGCCAGAAGATACTGCAGAATACCAATTGGCCACACCGGGGGGGAGTAGGATGAGGGATCTCGATTATAGATTTCGCTTGAAACATTTTTTTTTTTTCCACCTCCTCCACTCATCCAAAGACCTAGAGAGGGCTGAAGGAGAAAGAGGAGAAGTGGACTTGCAGTATTGCAGGATGCAACAGCGTAATCAAGCTGGTGTTTACTGATCTTGAATAGCGAGCCTTTGGTCAGGGTCTGAAGTTTTTCTCTGTGGTTTACAAATTACGCTTCTGACACCAAAAGTGCAGGCACAGGAAGGAGTGAATTGCTTTTCTAAGATGATTTCACTGTGTTCTATACTATGATTGGCTGTGTAGGTACAAGGTATGTCAGCAGAGATGAGAGAGAAGCAAAAAGGAGGAGGCGAGGAGGGATTGGAATAGCTTCATTCATCATAAGGTTGCCTGCGATTTCTCCCGCCTCTGTGATTCCGCATGATCTGGGAGGATTTAGTTTGAGGTCTAAAGCCCTTCGAGACAAAACTGTACAAATTGAGTTTGATAGTTACCGAGTCTTATATTCTGCCATAAATCTAGTGTTTGCAATTGAAACCCATACATCTGTATTGACTTTGGCTATATTTGTACTGTATAGTTTTAAAACAGCAGTCTTTTGATTGTCTTACTTCTTTCCCTTAAACCTCCCAATGTTTTTTTTTCTCTGTTGCAGAAAATGAAGATAAAAAAGAGAATTAGCTTTTCACACCATTTGAATGCAGATTAGCCATAGCGTAGCACACCTGCAGCATCACAGAATACCCTCAATATAAACCGTAGGCAGGTCTCATTTAAAATTGGACATCACAGGATTGAATGAGTGTCTGATAAACTGCTTTAAAAACAGCAGCCTTGTTTGTTGCTTTGAATTTGATATTTCCTCGTGGACAATATCTTCCCTCTCTAGTATAACTTCATCTGCATCCTATTAATATTTTCAACTTGACAAACTTAATTCAGATAGAGTAGTTTACAGTGCTCCAAGAATGCCATCCGTCTTATTTTGAATGCACACCACATGTATACAGTAAAAGATATATTTAGAATCTTTTGATATTCGCCAGAACATCTGAAGAAATCCCAACTCCATCCCAAACCTCTACTTCAAGGGGAAAAAAAAGCTACTGCAAGTTGCTTGAATATTGTGTGATAGTTCAAAAACCAACACTTTGTGTTGTATCAGATAAAATATTTGCCCAGAGATGCAATCATGCAAGGTGATAATCCAGCATCTGGCTGTGGCCTGGAGGCCGGTGGAGAAACCACTGTCCAAGGCTGGGGGTCTGTGTGGCGGGATCGATGCTGATCACTGTAGCTTCCCTCTGTCAGTCAGTGAGCATGTTATCTGCTCTTGCCCTTCACTCAACCACCCATTCACTCGCTCACTCATTCAATAGTTCACTCCCTCACTCACTGCAGTAGTCAGACAGGCCTTCAGTCCCACCTTCCCTTTGAAAATAACAACACTGCCCCCTTTTGGTCAGACTAATCCGTCACCCGGACAGGATGATGTCCCACTTGAAAAATGACTGCGCCGAACAATTTCTGACACTCACCCTGTCTCATTGATTTATAAATCTTCTTTGGGAGAAAAGAAAGAGTTTTTATTATCGAGAAACGGTGGATATAGGTTGAAGGTTGATGTACTTTTGGTTGGCCTGACGTGGCTATATCTCTGACTGAATCACTGCCACTCAGAGCTTGTTACTGAGACACAGCCATTTCACAAGTGCTAGGGATTCACAGTGAAATAGTGCTTGTGGGAGAGACGGGGCTGGACTGGAGTCCCGGGGGGAGGGTAATTATCCGTTATGATCACTGGGAGACGACATGAGTCTGTGTGACAGCTTTTGTTATTTTGACCGCCAAGAAGAACAGTAGAGGCGAGAAAGGATGATTAAAAGAGTGTCTGCCCTCCTTGTGTCTTTGGAGGAAGAAGTATGGTGACACCCGGGTGGTTTCTAAGGATGTGCCTTGACAGCAGAGTGGGAGAGAACGCTAGGAGAGGGATGGACATGAGAGAAAAAAAAAGAGCATCCTGAGGGGGTGTCGGCGAGATGTTTGAGGCCCCTCCAGTCCCTCCTCCTTCACTTTGTTGCTTGGAGACATTAGGAGAAAATGCAAATGAGCGGGAAACAGAGGGACTGCATGATTGTATAAACAGTTACACAAACACAGCCGCCACAACAGCCACACAGAGCAGTGTGGTTAAATGGCTGATTATGATAACAACTGATAATTTAATGGCTGAATTAATCTAATTTATGCACAGCATGCAATGACACGTTTTACAATGTGAATAATTAAAGTTCAGAGAAAAATGTAACCATAGCTGTAATATGAATAATAATATATCAGAGAGGTGTCCTCCTTCCTTGTTTTTTTTTTTTTTTTTTCCCCCCAAGTTGACAGTTTCACTTGTCAAAGAAAAATGGACAAAGCTCAGAGGCTAGTCAGTTTATGTGGTCGTGTCCCAGTTGCAGCATCCCATGCCATTTGTTGATTATTGTTAACCATTCACCAATTCATTGCGGGGGATTTTTAATTAGAGCACAAAATGTCAGCCTTTCCCGTACAAAGGCTTAATGGGATTTGGGTGTTTCAGGCTTCCAGTGAGTTCTACTGACACTCTCATAGTTCCATGACAAGTCACGGATTAGATTGAGGATGGTTTATTCATTTTCGGTGCACTTTATGGCCAGTTGTTTTCATCTCAGCCCTTAAAGCCTTTCTCTTGTTTATGCCCCCTAAAAATAAACACGAAACATTGGTTTTGAAGCGTGAAGAAAAAGCTGAGATGCAATATAAGTCAGAGAGAGAGAATGAGAAAAAACTATATCTACAGAGCTGCTTTTTTTTCAGTGTGATGAATTAGAAATGTGTGGGAGTCTCAATACACTGGTCTCACAATTCCCATGCTAATAACCCAAGAGTGTAGGGAGAGAGTGACTGGGTCCAGATTTCAGCATTTCATCTACAAGGTTTGTTATCTTTATTTTTATCTCTTGATTTCTATATAGGCCATAAACTTTGGTAATGAATATACACAGATGGACAATTCTTATTCAAAAACTAAGAAGAAGACAACAAGTAAAAAGATAAAAATCCGATAGTAGAAAACAATGCGTGGGTGGAATTAACAATATGTGTATACAAACATACACATGTAAGTGTCAGCCTTTTCAAAGGGTGTTTATAAAAACTAAAATGTATTGTAACGACCGTAAGTCATTTAGATAAATACGAGTGATGTGAATTAGATATGATGCCAGATGTATGCTATATATATGTATATTATATTTTGTTATCAGACTTAAAAACACATAACACATAAAATAATAATAAAAATGTTGTATGTGGCTATTATTTTTTATGACATAGAGTATGGCTCTTGCTATGATAAAGGTTTCAGTTACAGCCACAGATACAACAATTGTGGATAAAGGATCGTCATATGAAGTAAATGTGATTACACAGATTAAACTAAAAAACTATATAGGCTATATTAAGTATATTAACTGCATTCTCATGGTGTTAAAGAAAAATAAACTGAATTCACCAGTTCAAAATGCTTTGTTTTTGGAGAAGAGTCTCTGGAACTTCAAATTTACACACATGCTTGCCAGTTACCACAGTTGGAAAGGGTATGAATTTTTGTTGTTTTGTAGAAGAAAAAAAAGGGATTTAGTTGAACTTCAATGCAGTGTTAGCCAACCATGCTGGAGTACGGGGTGGGTTGCTCTACACCGGTCACGGACTGGAACTTTTTCTCTAAATAGTGATTTTACATTAACAGTGCATCAGATAACTATGTGTAATGTGAAAAGGGTCGCTCATAGTGATGAACCCAGAGAGGATTATCACCCAACTCAGTGTTACAGAGCAATGTATCGTCTTTTAGCCCCTTGATTTGGTTTTGTGGTCTGCAAATGTATTATTTTTGTTCTGTCTCATCATTCTCATCAGTGTTATTTCCAGATGCAGGCAGCTGTTTTCAGTGAATTAGGTTCTGTGTGCTCCCTGCCCAGCACCAAATGGCAGACAGACAAAGTTAGAGACTAGCTGGTAAACACAATAGAGCACTAATCTGCTATAAAACCATATACAGTATTTCCCTAAAGAGGTGGTGGAAAACAAAACAGAGCTGAAAGGAGAGTGAATATATGACCTACATTCATCAGGTGGACAGAAACATGACCTCAAATGACAGCTAATGTTGGTTCGTGTCTGCTGGATGTGCAAATATGCAACTGTTTTCTAACATGTTTGCCATATCAACTTTATAAGGTGACAATATGTCAGTGTTAACAGCTTGCTGCATTGAAAAAAAATAAGGTGCTGCTGTCTTCATAGGTCAGTGTAACGTTGCTTTTTTTATCATATTCTCTTTAAATCGAGCGACCTCCGGCTTGGTACAGAGTGAGCCTGCTTCTTTAAGATGAAGTATTGTGGGTTATTTGTAGTTTTATACTGTTTGTTGCAAGGCTAGCATATTTTCTACATGTCTCTGTACCAGGAGTCAGGCTTAGAATTAGGCTTAGTCACACCCAAATGTGTTCAGTAAGTCTAACCTACAGTTAGCCAATCCAGTATTTTCAGATGTATTATTTATTTGAAATATTTAGAAACAGAAACAGTAAATCCAACTTTTAAAAAGGAATATCCTGCAAAATGTATCTCGCGTAAACATTCATGTGTTGCTAATATAGAGCAGCTACAATAAACACTGCCCCAGTGACGCAGGATTCCAGTCTCAAACTAGACTAGTTTACTATGTGCTGATACATTAAAAAGTGATGTAGTATACACAATTTGCAGTCTTTGTTTGCAGTATGTCTATCTCAAAAAGGTTTTTACATAAAACAGGAGTTTTTGTCTAATCAAGGTCATCGTGTATCTATCTTACTGCAAACCATTTCCAAAGCATACCACACTATACCATTGGATTCATTTCCTGCCTTTCAGGCAGCCACTGGTTTCATTTTACTTCAGAGTGAAAATCATATTGCAGAGACTTGAAAGTTGCTTGCTATACAGTAGGTAATCCATCACAGTAAACATTTTTTGGCTTTTATTTTATATCACACTTACATCATTGTGTGGGAATACAGTTGCAATAAGGAACTGTTTTAAAAACAGTTGAAAAGCAAAAGTAGGTCATACAAGAAGATACCAAATTCACATTATCTTTTTCATGATGCACATGCTTGCTTACTGTTTGTCTACTGGGTTTGATTTTCTGACAACATAACTTGTAGATGAAATGCTTTTTGGCAGCCAAATCTAAAATGGGCCAATTCAGGTTCCCTGGGGTCCTAAGCGTACTTCTGCTGGGAGGCTGTCCTACCAAGGATTCAAATGAAGAAGGAACTATCTGATATGCTTCAGAACCATGCAAAGTCCATACATTTAATTTTGAAGTCTGACTTTAAAATGTGTGCTGCCTTTCCAGTGACTTCAATGGTACTTTGTTATTTGGCATATTTGTACAATTTTACTGGAGTGACCAGGGAAGACACAATGCTGTCTTCAAACAGCTATGATAGTAAGCAGATGCCTTTGACTTCACTAGAGATTATTCTGAAATTAAATTCAAATTGTGCTGCAGAATTTGTCTCATACCACTCACACACAGCTCTAGTGTATCTGACTGTTCTGTCTTTTTGAGCTATTTTCCCCATTTTGACTACCATAAACCATGTTTTTAAATAACAAAGTCACATGGTAATGCTGATGTATCCTGCCTCTGAGCTCTTCTCTGCTCTCTTGTGCCATTACTCTAGCAGCAGACGATCCTTAAATCTCCTCTGCCAACAACCTCAAAATTAGTGCCTTTTAAATTCTGCATAACAGTGGAACTATTCAACTGCTTTGCTCAGGTTTCCTTGTTTCCACAGTAAGTCATACCATATAAGACTGTTTGTATAATTGTAAATGTAAAACATAGCATCTCTAATATCCATCAATCAGTACATCCACAGAGAATTTGCTTATGCAATGCTGTTATTCTCATAATATGGGTTGATGTACTGAGTGGTATAAGCTATCAGTTAGTTGAGATCACATTATACAACTGCTTTTCAACAAGCAGCTGTCTAGTACTGTAGGTGCTATTACTGTATCTAATGTTACTTTATTTTGCCCAAAACAAATCCAACACTTAGATCTTTGGACAGAAAACACAACTTAGCCTATTTTACCTGCATTCTGGTACAGTTCTTTCATGCAGTCTTTATTTATGTATTTATTCTTCCTTCCCTTTGTCCAGAGGGATAATGCCACTTTGATGCCACCCTTTCATGACCTTTACAACATAGGCATTTTGACATGGGTGGGCGGGCCCTTGGGCAGTGCGGGGGCTCTCTATACACAACTTGGCTGAACAGTTGCCTTTGTGTGTGTGTGTGTGTGTGTGTCCCTAATTCAGCAGTAGAGCCTAGAAGGCAGAGAGAGGTAGAGCGAGAAACACCTTACTCTCCAATGGTTTGGCTTTACCTCTGCAGTGTGAGGCTATTATCAGGCCATGGCAATAGGGGTGAGGAAGGGGCCTCTGTAATAGTTTTTATAGGTTCACCACTGCCCTGTCTTTGCACCTGGCATTTATCTCCCCCTGGAGGTACAGCACATGATTTTAAATTAATAAGCAAGTATAGGATGGGCTGTCTGTGATGGGGTAGGATGCTCTGACCAGAGAGAGATGAATAACTAGCTGCAGTGTGCAGTAGAGCCCTCCATTCTGTTTTACTTTTTAAGTATCCATATGGCTAAGTCTTTTTACTCAGTGTAGACATTTGTTGTCTTAAAAAATCCACTGAAAAACAAAAACACTACAAATCTGCTGGCAAGCCTGGATCTAAAGAAAAATACTAAATCCCAAGCCCTGTGGTCATGTTGGTCCATTGGCTTACATACAAGTAATCAGCAAGATGCTTCTGAAAAACAAAGACTTTATCAAATCATCTCAATTTTCTATTCCACGCAGCTTCCATATGGACCCCTGTGTGGACTGAGAAGGTTGGATGTGACAGCGTCACCCAGGAAAAAGCCTAGGACTCCTGTGTGTTTGTCTAACAGGGGTGAGCAGTAGAAATTACCCAGGGGGAGACAGTGAATAATTTGTGAATATTTATTTATTTATTCACAAATGATCCAATAAATACTATGATGCATAATGCAGGGTTACTAAAACTACCAACATAAAAACAAGACCTTGTATAAAAATTATAAAAACTGTAAAAAAGATAAGAAAAAAGTCCAATAAACTTTTTATGGCACAGCAACAAACCCTTGCAAGTTTGTCGCCGCATTCTCTTGTCCAGCCACTTCTTCCACAAGCCGCTCTCTCCGAGTCCAATTCTAGCTCTGTAACTGCTAGCAACGTCCTTTCCGCTGCAGCTCCACACCCATACGCCACTGCTGTCGCATGGAAAGAATGAGAGAACAAGCTGCCAGAGGGGAACACACTAGCCCTTACTCCTCACCCACCCTTTACTTCACTGTACTTACACTTTGTCTAGACAGCCTGCCCCAGCTGTCCAGACCATTTGTAGCTCGCCTGGGTGCATATAACTTGTGGCCTCGGTTCCTTGGACTGTCCCATCAGATTCGGCTCTGCAGCTGCATCTGCCTGCTGCGCTCCCTCTGTGGCTCTATCTAGCTCCATCGCTCCATGCCTCTTGTGTTTCTAACCTGCAATGATATCCTGTCTCTGTGCTCCGGCCCACGTTAATTGCCTCCACACAGGTGTGTGTGGGGGAAATTAATGGTGTTCCCGGACAGCTAGTGTTAGTTTCGGTCCAAGGTAGCAGAGTGTGTTTCCAGAGTGTGAAAGAAAACACTCCGCAGCAACTCTGCGTTTCAAACTGGCTCCAATGCAAACCAACGGGTGACACATCTTGCTACATCCATCTTTATATACAGTTGTAGTTCATTTTGGTGATGCCTGTGGCCATGTCAAAGTCACAACAGAAACCACACACAACACACTAGAATTCAACACAATACATGCAAGAACTAAGCAACCCACAACAAACTGAAATATAAATAATCATAACTACATCCAAAACAAAATAAGCAAACATACAATATAGTGCATGTAACTCAAAACATAGCAACCCAAAATATAACTGCCAACAAAGATCTCAATACTTAACACATAACGTGCAGTAAGGGCTGAAATCATTCTGTTATGGGGTAGGCATCACCTGTAGGAATAGTGTGTTTCACACCATCTGTCCTATCAAAATCCTCCTCATACTTAGAAAAACTTGTCCCCAATTATATAGCAGAGCAGCCAGCCTCCCCTGTTGCTCCTCTGTGAGATCAGGCTGGTCTACAAGCTTCTGAGCAAGAGTCTGAGCTCTCCTCTGGTCGACCACTGGCCTCCACCAGCCCTACCTTTACAACACCATCAAAATAAGGGGTCAAGCTGAAGTCATGGGCACCATGGACATCCATGCCATCCACTTGATAGAGCCTACCAATCATCTGGTAGCACCCTATGGAGACAGGAAAGTCATTCAAATTGCAAATTGCTTTGACCACAGCCAGTGTCCTGGCCACTGAGACAGAATTGGGCTCTTCAAGGGATTCAACCAGGCTGCAGAAAATCCCTGGCTCCAATAGACCCATTCAAAAAGTGTGAACTTCACTCATGAAATATTAATTCAGTAGATTTTTTCAAGTCATTATGGTCTCAATATCTAAATTTGGGCCCTCTAATAGGTGTGCTGGTGATCTTGGAAATTATTGCTCTGTTAAAGATGAATAGTAGCTGTGTGTACATTAATTGACAGCTGTGATTGACATTTTGCTCCCTGGCTCCTGGACTCGCACTAATCCCTAGAAATGTACATATCCTGATATGGATCAATGCCTTCTGCAAAATGCTCTTCATTCTCACTGAAGGTCTCAGAAGAAAGCGCCTCTTCTGTTTGGTCACCACCTGCGAACAAAACCTCCAAAGCCTTCTTTTCTTCACCATCACGACAAAAAAAAAGACACGTATGTGCTCCAGAATACACTTACTCTCTCAATATCTGAATCTAAATCTCTCAATTTTCTCTCAATCTCTCTGACTTCGACCTGCTTCTCCGCTCTGCTCCACTCTGCTCCACCTCCCCACCTTGCGTTGGCACTACTTTTTCCCGGTTTTATTACCCATACATAATGTAATATAATGGCGTCATCATCTTCTGACACAAGTGTACAACGTGATTGCGTGATAGATGAGAGTGTTAGCTTTCAGCTGCAAAAAGAATGAAAGCTCTAGCTGTTATGGTTTTTATTTTAGGTCTATTTAGGTCTATTCAACTATGTAAACAGTGACCCCCCGTGGGCGGCCCTAGACTGGCCGCGGGGGGGTCACTGTTTACATAGTTGAATTCGTCCGTTTCCAAAGGGTTAAGTAGAACAAGACCCTCATGCTCTGGTCGTGCCGAGGTTGCACTGCCGTATCCATATGCTTGCTGGATGTGCGGGGAGCCAGGGAGTAGCCACATGGTAGCCTGTTGTACTCATGGGCTACCCCCTGAAAAATGCAGGAATGCGAAATGCAGGAACTTCCTGTGTTTCGTTGCCACCTCAACATGAAAATATGCATATTTCAGGTTGATGGTGGTGAACCAGTCGTCTGATTGAACCAGTTCCAGCAATCTCCCAATGGTTAGCATGCAGAACATCTCTTGGGCGATGCACTAGTTCAGGATGCGGAGATCAAAAAAAAAATTTAAACCTGTCTTCTTGAGAACCAGGAAATACATGGAGAAAAACTCCAGCTGTCTGTCATGAGTGGGAATGATCAAGAAAGCCTGTTTTAGCAACAGAACCTGAATCTCCTTGTAGAGAGAATCTATCTCCTCTTTGGAAAATAGACTTATCTCCTTGATGCCCAAGAACAGGACGAACATGACAGAAGTGGAGTGAATAATCTAGTCTCAGTGTTTTGTCCATCCACTCGTTAACACACAGCTGTGATGCCAGTCCTCGTAAAACTGTGTCAGAGGGCAGGCAGCCAGCTGGGGGGCGGCAGCCACAAAACTGTGGTACTCTGATCCAGCCCTCCCCGCCGCCAAACCTTCCATAAACAGAAGATTGGCCTATGGGGTGGCCAATATCAAAAGGGCCAAGCCAATGTGCGTGAGGCGTTATTCCTGAGGAGATAACGCCGCTCGCTGCATCACAGCGAGAGAAAGATCTGCTTCTCTGTGTCGCTATGTTGGGCAGGATGTGTTTCTTTCTCACCACATCGCGCCTAACATAGTTCTCACAAATGGGCCCAGCACTGAGCTCAAGGATTTTATTCATTGGTGGAAAATGCAATTTATTTTTTTTAAAACATTTTTAACACACAGTGAGTTTTTTGACCCAGCATGGGCTGCTCTGCGGTCGCGGGAGGGCCAGTGCTGCAGTGTCTCCATCGAGGTGGTCTAGGAAGAGGCAGACGCAGCAGGGGCTGGCAAAGCTCTGCATGGCCTACGTGATGTCCTTCTCGCTACAGTGCTGCGGTGCTGCATCTCGTCTCCTCTCTGGTTAGAGGAAAGGGTTAGCGGCAGGTTACTGCTCAGCTTTGAGCAGTACAGCTCAGCCTCCTCCAGCCTCTTGAAGTGCTGAGTGACAGAAGAAATGGACCCAAAAAGTCTACCTGGAGCTGTGGGAGCTCCCAGGAGGTCTTCTCTGTCCTTTCTCTGTAGGGCGGTGAGTCCTAGCCACAAGTGACATCAGCCCACTGTGGCAAGTGACATCACTTACCCTGCGGCAGTCACAACACCCAGACTCTGGTGGATTTCTCAGGCTGATGGTGCAGTCCAGAAAATCGACCTGATCTACTGTGGGGGCGGAGTCTAGCGGTGAATTAGACGGAATATTTTCAGCGGCTCCCTCCAGGATGTTTTGACACACTGCCAACAGTCCGGGAGAGGAGGCGAAACAAAGGCCAGTTGAGCCGAATGAGCCGTGCCATGTAGCCGGCTAACTGGTCTGGGCAGGACAGATGGGACTGTGAGAGCCCTACATGCTCCGCCGCCATGATCATAATCCTCAGGAAGTCACAGCAAACCGATGTCAGAGCTGGATTTCTGAAGGTCAGCAATGTTGCAGACACAGACAAGAGGATGACGTCATCATCACCAGCTACATAAATGTATATTTCAGTAGGTGATTGCGTGCATGTGATTGGAGGAGAATATTACCCATACAGTCCAGTAGAGGGGGGAGCCTGTGTGAGATATAACTACACACAACATGATACAATGCATACGAGAACTAAGCAACCCACAACAAAGTTAAATATAAATAATCATAATTACATCCAAAACAAAATAAGCAAACATACAATATAATGCATGAAACTCAAAACACACCAACCCAAACTATAACTGCAATAAAAACAAATAAAGGCAATAACAGGCAACAGCCTCACACCTGTGTCTCTCTTCTTTTTAAAGTTGTGCCTTGCTGGCAGCAAAAGGGACTTGGTGCTTGCTTATATTTGGAATTAAACTTTAATATGTGCAGTTGAGTTCCAGTATGTGCATAGTGTTCGGGTCTGTTTTTATGTCATATGCCAATGGGTGCAGCAAAGCTGTTATCTGTCAGTATGTTTCTGAAACAATGCTGCATTAAAAAAAAAAAAAATCATTTAGATTTGTATTATCTTTTTTCATTCTACACTAATGAGCTTAAGTTATTTTCAAACAAAAAAATCATTTGAAAACTAGGACCAGATATTCTAGCGTGTAAACAAAATGCCATTTGAACTGAAACACCTAGCATCGTCAATGAACTGCTTCCCCTTCCTAACAGTGTGGAAGTAGCCACTGAAGTGAACATGCAGTACTGCTGTGCGAGTGTTGTTTTAGAAGTCAGTGTTAATTAGACAGAGGGCAGGCATACTCAGCAAGTAGCCATTTTCCATCACAGCCTTTTGGCAGCATTTGGCTTTTGACAACATCACTGATATCTATCTGCCGATGACTGCTGCCCACTCCTATGACCAGGCTGTTTCATTGCAGGTTCCAGGTGTTTGCATGTTGGAAGTCAGAGGAGAGGCAGGGTGGAAGGCTGAAGTAAACAGCATGTGCATGCATTTTCATACAATGCCCTCAGCCCTCCTGGATTCTGGTTGGCAAAATGCCTTTATACCAGAAGAAATATAATTCTTGCATTTCAGAATTCCACCTACACACATGAGATTGCACACGCATGAAGGCCCATGAACTCAAAAGACATGAGGAGAACAACCGTCCATGATGGCTCAAAAGAACTTATTTGCATGCAACCCTACTGACACACAGAAACGGAAAGATGATTCATAATAAAATATGTGTAGGTTCTACAGTCCACAACATACACACTAACAATCACACAGACACACACACACACACACACACACACACACACACACACACACACACGGAGGCTTTTTTTTTGTTCATTGGTCCATGTAGAGAGACTTCAATGCTTTACTATAAATTTGCCAGGAGACAAGAACAGTCTCATTAGATTGTTCATTATATTTTCCTGCTACAGTGTAATATAAGTTGGAAAAGTTAATTCCCTCAAAATTAATTACTTTCTCAAACTTAGTTGGAGTCTCAGTGATTTCCATATTTTTAATCCATGTCAGAAAAGGGAAATGTCTAGTAAACCATACTTCAAGCTGTGTTGATTATGTTTAGTAGTAGAGGAAGGAGTTTTCAGCTTGTGTTCCCAGGTCGTATGGTTTTACATCAAGGTTGCATTACGCATTAAGCGGTAAAATGTGATGGGACTTCTGTCTTTAGGGTAGATTTTTGAAAATATTGACAAAATAATAAACATTCAAACAAAAAAATATGGATAACTTGAGTCAACCAAAGATTAAATAGTGTTAATGACACATTCAGTTGTGTTCAGTCCAAATGTTTTGGATAGGTCCAGCCTTACCAGACACATGAATATGTGTAGTGTGTTTCTTGGTTTGGCCCCCATCTGAGTCCATTAATATTGGGTGTCTCCCAACACCAAGGTCTGATAGTAACTTATATTTAGCTAAATGTTAATTAAATATATAACCTATCTGGTACATTGAAATAACAGATGTAGCCTAAATTTGGCACCCCTTATGGTATTTTCCACATGCTACTTAATCCAAAAACCAAAGTTCCCATTCAAAACTACGAAATTGACCATCTTAAATAATGATAATAATATGAATTAAAGTTTAACTGGAATGTGACTCCTGAAACTGAAATGACATGATTAGCTTGATAATTTTATTAGGGAGGACTGTGTTACTGAGTAGAGTTTCTTTCTTCACAAACAATCTTTGGCTGAGTACAGACACCAGCGTTGTTAGTCATTTTTATCCAGGGAAGTTGACTAAAAGGGTGCTGCTCTCTGACTATTCTGTGCACTGCTATTTGCTAATGAGAAACAGTTGAGTCAGAGTTTAGCGAATTTGTGTATTTTGCCAACCTAGATTCAGAGTTACCCTTACCAAAGTGCCCAAATAAATTTTCACATTCACACATTCTAATTTTCACTGGTATTTGGGGCGATATGTTCTCACTGTAGGCTTTAGTAAAGGAGAGCTGCACTTACAGGCTGAGGTGGAAAAAACAAAGTAGAAAATGGATCTGCATTTGATATGCTTCATTTTATTTGATCCAATAAATTATACAACATTTAGCCCCAGTGCTGATCCTTAAGGTTGGTTCAGGACATCTACAACTGTGGTCCCCCAGTGACCGATTACTCACCTATTGTGAAAAGCAATATAACAATGTAGCGTCTCATTCTTTTCAACAGTTTGCTTGATTATTGTTTCTCAAATGCATCATTAGTCATCTGTGTCGTTGCAACCAGAACCAATCCACTATGCTGTTCAAAATATGTTTTACCAATTCTTAAAACCAGAGGGCCTTTCTCAATACAGCGTATGCCAAAAATTGGACTCATGTCTTTGGGAGTTCAAACTTGGAAAGTACAACACAGGATTACAAAAGCAATATGTTCAATTTGCAATTTGAACAGCAACGTTCTTGATGACAGCCCAGCTCAGTTGAGTTCTGGTTATTAGGCTACACTTCAACACAACCGTATAATTGTTCTGTGACAAAATACCTCAACTCAAAAGTCTAACAAGTTTTGTGGAGAAAAAAAAATTAAACGCTATTGCACATTGACTGTGAGAAGCAGTCAACACTAATGTATTTACAGTAAAACTTAATTTAATATAGCCTACACCTCACTGCCTCTATTAGTTTTGATTTATACAAAGTTATTATTATTTAAATGTGGTAATATCTGCACATAAAAGGACTCAAATGTCCACCAAGATAGCCCTATTGTACAACGTTACACTGTCCAATACATGCACCTTAACTTCAGACAAAGCAATTCGGCAGCAGCAAGTATTAAATTTTAATTCTGAGACCAAAATATATTCTACAAAAGTAATTATAGTCTCTGTTTGAAAGGTAAATTACCAAAGGGCTTGCCAAAATAAGACTGTTCTCCCCAGGATGACGATGGACATTAACCACTTGAGAGAGCGGGTTTGCTAGCTGCAGAGATGATCAGCCAATCTCATCTGGCCGGCGGGTCCTCACTTTTGCCAAAATGTTGGAGCAAGTTTTTTAAACAGACCGAAAAGGGAACATTTTAATAAACCAAATATTCGAAATCTATATGTTTACTTTCTCACCTGAAAACTCAACATCAAAACATAGTGACATAATAACTGTTGTAGAAGGAAAATTATAACAGTTACGAGCCTGGATCTAATTCACCGTCATCGCCACTGGTTAAAGGGGAATGCATGCTCATGCATTTATTCCCCTCATGGTCTGAGGTGCCTAGCAGGGGAATTGCCACACGGCGGCTAGTGCCTCAGCCCACACATAGAAGGTTCTCACTAGATAGTAAATCCCACTTGATGTGCCTCTTAGGGAATGGGCCATGTGGCAGTTGATCCTGCAGGCCCTCCTATAGTAGATTCCTCATTATGGGTGGCATCGGGCTCTGAATGTAATGTGCTTTTGGTGGGGGGGAGTTAGTATCGTTGCTCCCCAGTGCCTGCTGTGCGAAGCTTGATGTTTCCTTGTGGGGAGTGATGAGGTCAGAGCCTAGACCTCAAACATTAATGCTGTGCATATTCTACACTGAACTGACTGAACTTTCTATTTTGAATGGTCCTTGTTGTTTTGGACCACAATGATAACTTTCAAAAGAAGCTCAAGATATGCAGCTTGTTGACTTGTTTTTGATGTAGGAGAAATGATGTATGATCTCTCTCTACATATGTTTTTTCGTGAATGGTTTAAAAGCTATCCAATTTTATTTTTTTTATATTTTCAAAACAGACTGAAAGACTGAGTCAAAGAAGGACTCAGGTAGACTGGTGAATGATCTAAAAAGCAGGAAAATAAGCATGAGAATAATTTTCATAATACTAGGAAATTGTCTCACTCAGGAAACACAAGTCATGCAAAAATAAAAATGCCAGGCAGAATATTATTTAGTATTTCTCTAATTTCCAACAGTTGGTATGTCAGGATGTAGTTGGTGATATTTGTATTACATTAAGTTAAAATGATGAATGACTTGGTCCTCTGCAGCTGTCCTGTACATAAATACAGTGGAAACCGCTTATAGTGATCATAGTGATCAGGTCTGTCTGGCTCTAATTGATCACTGTAAGTGGATGATTATTATAACCAATTTTTTTTTTTCCTTTTTCTTTATTTCTCATGTAGATTGCCATTTAATTGACATCTGTATATTTATTACATGACTATAATGAAATGGACAGCTTCTCTATTTACTGAATTTTATCGACTATTTCAAAATGTGGTACAGGTCTCCAACTTATGTTGTGCCAAATCGGATAGAGTCTGGTTTCTCACCAAACTCTGATTATAATTCTTGATATTTTAAGTTTTCTTCCTGAATATACGAAAGGAACGCTGCTTTTTAATTACTTTAAAACTGATCCCAGCAGTTTGAGAGCCGCTGTGTGGACACCACGGCATGGCTAACAGAGCTAGCGGCTAAATGGAGCTAATGGCTTACTTTCTGTAAATACTGGATTACAGCTGCTGGTTGTCAGATATCCAAGGCAGTGTCTGAGATGCAGCTGTGGGTTATCCACTTGAGAGACTGTGTTTTCCGCAGATATGGTGACGGATCCTGAGCTGTCTGGGCTCAGGGCTCCTAACCATTGAGAGTCTGGTCAGCGAACTACTTAATTGGCAAGCTAAACTGCACTCCCGCCTGGTCGAGCTGGAGACTGCTGGGCAAGACCCAAAATGGACACTGTATTACTTGATGACTATAATCAAATTATTTAAACAGTATTTGTATAGGAATGATTCTGTCCCAAGCTTTTTGATCAATATAAGTGATTGATCACAGTAACCATGATCACTATAAGTGGTTTCCACTGTATATGTAAAAAAGAAACATATTTATAATAAAACAGAATCCGATTGTTGTATTTGTTGTTTCAACAACAGCAACAATTTTGCTGCAGATACAAAATGAGTATATTTCACCTAACATCACCAATGCATTACATATATAGACTTAATGTACTGAAAACAGATGTTACTGTTAAATATGTTGAAGATTACATTACATTTCAATTAAGTAACAGGAAAAACATGCTATAGTTCTCTGTACTGTGTTTAATATTAAACATTACAGTGGCTCAAGGCCTTTACACACGGGGGCATTTTTTTCATGTGATTAATTTACATGTCAGTATATTTTTTCGAACTGTTGTTTTTGTCATGAGTACTTTCACACAGAACTCAATTACATTACATGGTGAAAAAGCGTTGGAACAACGTCGATTTTTCTGAACTTTTGCACAGCAAATAAAGGCATCGACCAATCACGAAGAGTATTCTGCACAGACAGCTGTTAACAACGTCTTAGCTATTCATTTTATAATTAGAAAATAAATTGTTTATTATTAGCAAATTCACACTTTTAAATGTTGTATATTTAGTCCCAATCACTTTTTAAATAATTGTGGTTCTAATATACTGTTTACATTAAATAAATATTGACCATTTTCATTTTTTAAGACCGTGGGACGTTTATGATTTGTGTGATTTGTGTGTACCCACTGTTTGTGAATGCAGCCCCATGTCTATATCTGTAGAA
Source organism: Thunnus maccoyii (assembly GCF_910596095.1). NCBI lineage: Eukaryota > Metazoa > Chordata > Actinopteri > Scombriformes > Scombridae > Thunnus > Thunnus maccoyii. The sequence goes on from NC_056540.1 coordinate 18,598,854, forward strand.
TAAGTCAGAGACATGAAAAAAATATAAAGTGTCACCACTGCGGGTCAGCCTGCAAGGTGTACACCGGGGCAGGGAGCCTCTCTGGCAGGGAACTCCAGTGCAGAGAGTCACACGCACAGAGCTTCTTTTCTTGACTCCTGCTCACTTTTTGTGATATTAGTTCAAACCAGGACTCCTGTCTGTTGTTTTACTTGCTTCCAGACGGAGATTTGGTGGTGTTATTTTCCTGATTTATGTCAGATTACCTCCTGACAGTTAGTTTGGAAGTTTGTTTGTCGGAGTGTGTTTGGTTTGTTTGGGGAACTTGGTGCTGTCATGAGGGATTTTCTTCACTTGGAGCGGTAACGGGGGGGTTAACTGGCAAATAATCAATATAATCAATAAAAAACCTGTCCTGTGTGAGGAGTTTATTCGACTGACACAGAAGTAGCCCCAGCCAGACCCCACCATGCCCATCAGAAAGAAAGCTGCTTCCCCCTGACATATTACTTTTTTTTTTATTATTTATTTTTCACAATTGAGCTCACGCTTATTAACCCTTTTCTGTCTAAACTAAAAACAAATTAAATTTATAATGGAATTATATGAAAAATTCTATTATTGATGATTCATTCATTCATGATTCATTTTCAAAGTCAAACTCTATGTAGAAAGATAGAGCTGGCAGTAGCAGCGCAGCAGCAGCAATGCTGTCTGTGTGGACACCGCAGGCGTGCGAGCAGCAGCAGTTCAGCAACGTACACACGCTACTCAGGAAGGCAGCGTGTTCCAGGCCCCACTGTACGCGACCAACTGTTTGAATTTTTGAATTCTTTTCGCCCTCTCGTCACACTGCCAGCTTGGTCCGTATCGCCATGTATCCCAGCAGGCTTTGTGCAGCGATTTAGTTGCTTCCCACAGACAATGAATGAATGAGTGCAAATTATGTCACCAGTCAGTTCACGTACAGTGTGGCTTCAACATTAAGGTAGCATCCCTCTGCCTCAGCTCAGCAAAGAAACACTGAGCAATGTTGTACTAAAAAACAAACCTTGGAAAATACCCACCTGAACTCAGACTGTTGAAGCCTCATTTTACCTTTGGCTAAACTTAAAAATGAGAGCTGTGCATTTGTCCGTCATTTCTTACACCCGTTCACTGTACTCCAAGTATCTTTTCAATAGACAATATAGAGAGGAGAAATGATTACAGCGACCCATAACTCTTTCACGACACATATGACATATGTTTCATTAAGATATACTTTTTTAATGTTTTTTGCACACATTTCTGATAACAATGCCCACAAGTAGTTTCTAAAAAGTTTTTAGAAAATGATGCATGAGGCATTTTCATTTTTAATATATTATTTCTGATTTGGGTGAACTGCAAAGCTTGCTGATTGTATCTATAGTTGCTGACAGACATGTGGGAGGTTATTATCCATTTTCAGCCATGCCTGGAATAGAAAATGGGTTTGCCCTGTTTTCTAGGAAATCTGTTTATTTACACAATATATTAGACTGGATGACATTTGCACTGTGCATACCCAAGCGGTGCACTGGTAGCATTACAGTATATAATTTCCTCTTTGGCATGTAGAAAGTAGCTGCTTCTCCTAGACCCACTAAGCACAGCTGAACATCTATATTAAGTATCTCGAAATGTTTTGTGACATCTCTGACTAAAGTGATGCAAATTGACGAAAAATACCAGTTTTGTACAAAATCAAACAATGTCAAAGTTAAATATTGCAGCTAAGTTCTTCCATGTATCACAAATAAACTTCCTCAGATGTGTAAAGCATTTCTCCCACATAAAACAGGTCACAGTGAACAGAGATCCATCTCCAGGGCCTGTCACCTCTGTTTGTTATGTGGCGTTTCACTGAGCCACAGCACACCAGATTAAGGGGGCCTGGCTGCTACAGCTCATCCCATGCACCAGTGACATGAGGCAAGCACACACACCTGCATAGCAGACAGATATTATGCAGCATAACGCTCACTCGCACATCTGTTGAGGAAGAGACTGAATGATTTATTTATTAGCACCCAATTAAAACTTCAGGAACAAGAACACTTCAATGGGAATATAAATATCAAATAGAGTAAGCTCTACACGACTATTTAGTCATGCAATCTGGCTCCTGCACCATGGCACGCCAGAGAGAGAAAGAGAAGCTGAAGATCAGGAAATGGAAGTGGAAACACTCAGATCTTTTGTGCAGCAAAAGAATCCTTTATTTCGCCTCTCATCATTTTCACCACCTCCTCTATCCTTTCTTCTTTCTGTGGTGTAAATGTGATTTCTTTTTCATGTTCTCTTTTTTTTTTGGAGAGGGAATCAGGGCCGGTATTTCGTTTTGACGGAGGCTCTGACCACAGTATAGGCCAATCGATTGGCCTCGCTTGGTTTAGTGCAGGAATAAATGTTGTGGGCATAGCCAAAGGCTGGAGAGGACTGATTGTGTGGCATTTGTTAAGCTCGCCAGGGAGTCAAGAGCGGTATTGTTAGTGTGAATATGGATTTCGGCACAGCTGAAAATCGACTGACTTCTCTCATTGGGATCTGATGTACACGTGAAGTCACTGTAACTGCAGGTAACTGCAGGTAACTACAGCACTGTGTACACCACATGCCTTATCTGTCACTGTCAATTATTTTTTTTTATGCCATCACGGGGAGAATCAGTGACTGCTTCCGCTGCGGCTTTTCCTACATATAATACTCCATTATTCCTCATGTAACAGCAATAGAGGGGTTGTTAATGTGCAGGACACATGGCCCATTTCCTCCTAAATTAATCCATCAAACCTGAGATACTTTTAAGGATAAGTGCCTTCTCTCACACATGATCTGAGATTCATTTGAAAGTCATTACTTAATTAAAAAAGATTGGTATCAGGAGGTTAAGGAAGGGGGAAAAAATCTCACAGGAGGAGGTGTAATTTCCATAGAGACGTAGGCCGAAACGTCAATTATAGAAATATAAAAATACATTCAGAGGAAAAAAGTAAAGCAGAAAGATGCAATACAGTACTCTTTCAATTGTGTACTGCTAATGAGCAGAATATACCTTTAAATAATACATCACATCAGGTAAAGTATAGAATTTCAGTGGGCCTCTTTTTTTCTGAGATTGAAATTGCCAATTCCCCCTCCACTACAACCATGCCAGCACTCACTGTTTGGGCGTATACAACCACATGCTTGCTTCCTCTTGCCACCTGCTTCTTCTCACCTGCCAGCGAGGAGCTTCAGGATGGTGTAACAAGTGCATAACTTTCTCCATGCTGGCACCTCGGCCAACCGGTAAGAGTTGCTTGTTCAGAGGCGAGTACATGATCCCTCACCAGCTTTCCACCTGTGAATACTGCTAATTGTGTTAAATGGAGTGTGCGGAGGAGTTGGCGTTTGAACCGTGCGCTGTGGTGGGTGCATTTTTTTTCAAAATTTCCATTAAATGTTAAAAGTGGGCATGTCAGCATTGAAACACATTGACAGTTTGTATAAACTTTTAAATGTACGGTACGTTTTTTCAGCTTATAAAAGAAATACTCTGCATTAGATTACCAAATGTTGGCCCCATTTGCAGCCGGTATTAACATGTGATCTGTATGTGGATACATTACCTGGATAATGACCTCCAATCTATAGGCCTTTGCATTTACATCTAGAGTTAATAAGCTGTCTCTCTCAATTTTGCCCACATTGTGATTGGATCTTAATATGCAAATTAGTTAGGCGCAGCTGGCAGTCTTGTCAACAAAAATGGATTTATACAGTAGTTATTTGCTGGGCATCTTAAGCAAGGAGGAAGAGGTGGAGTTATGTGACCTTTCAACTTGCTGGGCAGATTTTTTTTTTGTAAACAATATCTTCTGGTTTGCACAGAGGAGCATGAATGTTGATTGTAGATATTTTGCTCCTTAAATATGCTGTTGTTATAATGAAGAAATTCAGTATTCTTCTAGGGGAGCCACATGCTAAGCCCTTTGGCTTTTTGGCTTTGTCTGCAAATCTCTTGTGATTATCTGAATATTTCAAAATAATATTTAAATTTCAAAATATATTTTAATATTTAATTTCAATTTAAAATAAAATAAAGCATAGATGTCTGATCTTATGACAGCCAATATGTGCAATGTTATGTTACATCTGTAATAGTCTGTACTTATTGCCAAAACCTGTAATCTACTTTATCTACTATTTTACAAAAAAAAAGAGTGAGTGAGACAGAGAGTGAAAGATGGAGAAAGTATTGTTAAAGACCAGTTAAATCACTCACAAAACAGCAACACATCTGTAAAATTAATAGAAAAGCCTTTCATAACAGGGTGCCTGTCTGACATGCTGGCAGTCTGCCACCTTACACCAGTGTCCTCATTACCTTTGACATATTAGATGTGATGTGTTCTGTGGCTCTGGTAATAAACTAGAACCCCCTACATTCACAGACTCCACTGACAGGTCCACATCATCAGCATGTTTCATTTGATCCTGTCTTAGCCTCTTTCTCCTCTTGTCATTCATTTAGAAAGGACAGATTGTCAGATGTGTGAGGATTAGATTCACAGAGGAGTTTTTGATATGTGTTGATGACGTGCGTGTCTTCTGTCTCAAAGTCTTTTTGAAATTTTTATGAAACAAAGTGCACATCCACAAAACCTCAGTGAGGTAGATGCGAAAAAGGTACAAAAAACTATTTAAGTAGATACAAGGAGTATCCACACACTGAATCAGAGCTCCCTTTTCTTTATTTGCGACATTTCAACCAACTACAGGTTGTGTGTGCATGTGTATCTGTCCTTTTTCTTTATGTCTGTCTTCAAGTGGACACTTACTATCACCGAACTGTCTATTTGACACAGACCCTCTTTTGCCGCAACGTCAGAGCTACGACAAGGCCTGAGCAGGGCGGAGGGACAAGGTAAAGATTTGTCAGACTGGCCGACAACGAAAACCTGCACACAAGCCGAGCTTAGGATGATTTATAGGGCTTATTTCTAAGAATGGTAAAGTGAAATTAATCACGTTCCCACCTGACATCGCTGCTCAGCAGTGATAAATGACAAGCTGCCAGGGACAGACAGTGAGCCATCCATGAAGCGCCCGCCGATGTGCTCCTTCCTCAGATAGCCTGACCCAGGGTGCTGGCTTGCCAGATGCCCCCCTCTGGATGGCCAGTGCCAGGCGTACTGGGGACAGCCCTGTCTCCTCCTTCTCCACTCCCCCCCAGCTGGGTACCCAAGCAGGGGTCTAATGACTTGGGGACAGCCTGCCAAGCAGATGGAGAGTGGAGCAGGGGCTTACCCTATCAGCTAACGGTGTAGTCTGATGGCCAGGCCTATAAAGGCCACAAAACAAGTCATGTGTTGCTTCTACATTGTGGATTCAAGAACATGTAATAAAATGCAGGAATTGTGTGGAAGAAAGAACACTGGATGTTCACTTTTTTTTCAAAAGGAGCTCTAGCTACTGTAAACTCTCCTAATGTCGGCATGCATTGCTCCTTACCTCACATGCTAATTTGCGACAGAAGTTAGCCTACATTTTCCACACTTAAGTCTTCTATTACAAAAGTGAAGGTCTGAAAAGTGTTGCAAAGTCAGTATATCTAAAATCCATTTGCACACCTGTCTTGTCTTTCAAGAGAGCTAAGGTGTGAAGAAGCAACTTTTACAGGTGAAAAAGCTGTATAATCAAAGACTGAATCCCAGGAACTATGATTAGCATATATAACATAACTTACTTTGTAAAAATAACTCTACTGTTGGAAAGCACAGACAGTGCTCTGAAATGTAATATCAATGTATTTTCATTTTATTAACCTTTTGTTTAAATCATTTTATTTATCAGTGTCACCATGGCAGCAAGAAGGCAGCCTAATGCCATTGATTGAAATCACAAAGTGTGTTGAGAAAGAGATGGGGGAACGCATAAAGGTTTAGTGTCATGTCCATGATACAGCTGGATCAGTTGGAACAGACACTAAGAGAGATAACACAGAGCACAGAGTACATGTTACAGCTGAGGTTGTTCTCTTCAGGAGCTGGCTAAATCTTTATGAAGCTGACAGATACCTCTCAGAGTTGTCATTATCTGTTTATTCTATAGAACTGAGGAAGCGCTTTTGTTGTCATCCCTGCTTCTGAATTCTAAAAGTAATTCAAAAACCCATCGAGAAGGAAAGAAACATAGCTGCCGGAGCTGATTGTCGCCAATCTACCCAAAGTGTCAGTGCTCTCTGGATACACTGGCAAAGAGTTTCACTTGCAGCTCTTTGCTCAGCTATCTGTACACACTGGGTGTTTTTAGGTTTTGTTGCTGTCTGTCTTTTTATTTTTGTGTAGTTTAGATAGCATGAAGATTATACAAGTGCATATCGAAAATGCAACAAGCCTTTTATAAATCATTAAACGTATATAGCCAAATATTTTGTTTTTGAATTCATTCAATGATCCTGATCGATCCAACCAAAATCCCATTGTGACAGCCAGTGTTGCCTTGACCTCAAGTTTGAAAAGATGAATAGCAGTATCGACTTACCTGTTTATATCCATACCTATCTGCACTCTCTACAGCTCTCCTTGTACAATATTTGCAGTAGGGATCCAGGACTGTGAATGTGATTATTGTATTCTCTGACATAATTTTGACCTTATGACTACTAGCTGGAAAGGAGGGGCGTGTTCAGTAAACATCTCTCAGTTTACATTATTTGAGACTGAAATACAATATAGCCTTCAATTAAAAAATGTGTGTGGGTACATTGAAAGCTCTCATCAACAGCATGTTGATATTCTGTAATATAATTTTATTTTATTTTTTTGTCCTTTGTGTAATTGTGAAATGAACCCAGGAGTTTGAGTTATATGATGTCACTGAACATTAGGGACACCATTCATTCACATGCTCTCTTCAAGCTTTTGTTCAGTATACAACATTTATCGGGCCATTCAGAGCATGGCAAACAATTCCTCCCTCATTAATGTTGGCAGTGACATTGCAACATTGGTTGCGCCTATTATTTCCCAAAAATCAGGTTAAGCCATTTATTGCCCTGAACGATAATGTAGACATTAGTGGCCTTTGATTGAATGTTCATGTTTCCCTGTTGTTCTGTTTGGAGGTGCATGTGTACATGAAAAATGACTCCCCTAAAAACCCAAAGCAGTCACCTACGACATGATTTCACTCTCTGCCATGAAAATAAATAATCTTTACCCCTGACAGCCACATAATTAATAGTGATGTTTAGCAGGTCCATTTCAACGGACCCACTTAATCTAATTTTGTTTCCACTCCGCGATTTGTAAATTACTGCAAAATGACGCGCCATTTACCACTGTCTCTGCCTGCGACAATGGCAATTTTTCTTCCTGTGTAATTCTCCCTTTTTGTGGCTCTCTTAGCTGAGGATTTAAAAAAAGAAACACTCATCTCTTCTTCTCCCTTTCACTCTTCCTCCTCCTTCCTCTTCTTTTCCTTCAGCTGCTTTCCAACTCCCTTACTCCCTTCTCTGCTTTTCTCTCCAATTTAGCAGCATTCGAAGCCGCTGAGACCCTCTAACACATTAGCTGTTTTACAGCTTCCCCAGAACACATTATGAGCACTGATCTAAAATGTCAGCACTACAAATGCCTTGTCCACATCCCATTATTTGCCACTAAATGTTAAGCGTTTATATTCACACAGTGTTACATTGACATTTGAGAATAAGAAGCGAGAGTGGGGCCTAGTGATTTGCCACGCCATTACTGTACATACCATTTGTGAACATGCTAACAATGACAGTATTCCAAGTGTCCAAAGACCTGTTTCCCTTTGCTCACTGTCCAGAGAATTGTCAGAGAGAAATACTTGACATGTTAGAATTATCTATTGATAAAAAAATATCACTTAAATTACTGACAGGGAAAAGGTTACACCAGCCTCTGCAAACAGAAGACATTCAGCTTCAAATGTCACAAAAGAATATTCTGCTTAATAATCACCCGAAGAAGGAAACACCTTGGGAGCATGACTATGGAAATGTTTGCAATCTGTTATAAAAGGAGTTGAAACGGTTGTATATTGATCAAAGAATTATTTTGTTGAATCATGTTCAACATTTTATTGAACTGTACATTCAATCTGACTTGATGTCGACATTGTAAAATCTAAACAAGACTAGGTCAAAACCAAGTACATGGCTGGACCGTGTATGGTCATTGTGCAAAATTGTGGCCAATTTGTTGCAGGGATAGTCACTGGCAGTGTCTATAATGTGAATCCCTGGATATTAAAGTCTGTGTAAAGCAATAATAGATATGTGTTCTGAGTTTTTCACACCACAGAAAAATGTGTTATTAACCACCCAGCCAAATTTGAGTGATTAAAAAAACGCCAAGTATATAAAATTAGGTGGAAAAACAAGCAGTATTCTGAGCTCTGAAATTCTGGGGGCGTGTGCGCTGAAGGCACTGAGAGCACGCCCCCAATTGAACAGCCTCTCAACATCTGAACTTAACAATGTTCATGCTGAACTTCCTTTAAAAAAATATACAATTTAAAATAGGCCTTGTCTGTACGTGTAAGACAAGCAACATGGATGATATTTCAAAAATAAAGTTACGCTAGAAGCCACTGTTTAATTATTTGTAGCTAAATGTGGACTTACTTCAGTAAAAATGTAACTTAAATGACTAGTTAAAAAGCGATCCATTGCCAATCATCTTTATGTTAAATTGTCATTTTTTTCAATGAAGTTTTGTGTCAATGTTACTCACTTCTTTGCTGAAAAGCACCGGTGAGGGGCTGGATGTAGCAACCACAGGAGTATGTCTATAGTGATGGCGAAGGCACCGGAGTAGTGTCTGCAATGCAGCCCGAGGCAGTGAGGGTGAGACTGGACAGAGTGCAGGCAGCCACACAGGCATGGCTCCTGCAGCAGCGCTGCACCAGCAGCACCCAGAGGATATATTCTCTAGATGAACTGGAGCTTTAACATTGACTCTAACCATCAACAGATGCTGCAGCTGGGTTTGAAATAACTCCTTTAGCGCAACCGTTGACCGAAAATGGCCCCATTCACCAGTAACAGCTTATACCATGACACCGGCGGCTATCAACCTGGCTCTGCTGGCCGGGAGAAAGCTAAGGCTAACTCCTCAATGGCTATCCCTACCCAGCATTTTCCTCACCAATGTACAGTCTCTGGTCAACAACATGGATGAACTGCGACTGCGGATTGCACAAGAATTATTGACTGCAATGTCATGATTTTTACTGAAACATGGCTTAACAGCAGGGTCCCCAATAGCGCCATCGAGCTACCAGGGTGCTACATCCTCAGGGTAGATACAGCATCTAATTACTCGCTAATGAGTGTGAGGGACTGCGCATTTATGTTAACAAAGCTTGGTGCATGGACAATGCCATCATTGAGAGGCACTGCTCTGCTAACCTAGAATATCTTGTAGTTAAGTATCAACCTTTCTATCTGCCTAGAGAGTTTACATCTACTGCTGTGACTGCAGCATACAACCCCCTGGATGCTGATGCTAAGCTTCCAATGAAAGAATTGCATGCTGCCATTAGCAAACAACAGACTACACACCCAGCTGACACTAAGGCGTTGTAGTTATATAGTTATATAGTGTTAAGGGAGGGGTCATGCTAGCAATCCCTCTACATCATGGAGCCACCATTTCAGGCCCACCCAAAAAATCCTGCACTCAGAAATGGTGAAAAAGTTTCATGTTCTAACGACACAATTCAGTAGCACATAGTTCACAGTCTTTTCACATGTTTTCAGCAATTATTTTCTAACATGTGTAATGTGTTTCATTCAGGGTTATAGGGCTGGTCCGTGGCTGGTCCAGCCCCCCGAAAAAAAAGAAAAAACTTCGGTTGGAATGATCACACTGCTGTAGTTTCCATCACCTTCTGTGTATACCCATGAGCTAAATTGTGGGAACAGACGTCTTGTCCGTCCTCATATAATGCAAAGGGTATGGCACACAGCCAAAAATAATGGAGGACTAAGTCTTGCCTTTCTCTTTTCTGTGAAAATTAATGAGGCAAAGCAAAATGTTTGAACAAACCTCTTGGCCCCAAGGAGAGCAGGGCCTGACCTGACTACCATTCACAATGTCAACTAGGTGGACTGTCATTTTATACATGCCACAGAAGACTGATGGAGCCTGACAAACACTACCAAGTATGAGAAAATACAATTAGCAGGCTCGTTGGACAGGGCAAGAGGCACCCATTTATTTAAACTGCTGGGTGACAGCTTCTAGCTGTTGCCTCCCAATCTCTGTTCTGTTCTGTTCTGTATGTGTGTGCCTGTCTTTCTGTGTGTAACCTATTTGGATCTGACCTTTCTTATTGGTACAAGTAGAAAGTGCCTTCGTATACTTGAGCGGATAACTGCCTTCATCCTCGGGAAGAAGTGGCCATGCTGCCAGGCAGCATTCAATGCCCACATTAGGCTCCATAATAAACAATTATCTAAGTGGGACGTGCACGGGGGGGAAAGCAACTTCTGGGAGAGATAACTAGGGTTGTAGAGAACATTGATTGATTGAGTATCTTGCGGCCCATTCCTCTGTGGCTTTTGTATTACCCAATGACAGCAAGAAGAAAATCAGTTTTATTTGAGATGGCGGCCCCCTGAGACAGTCAGGGAAAGAGAGAAAATGAGAACAAAAAAGACAATAGACAGTAAATGAAGGATGGGGTTAGAAAAGACAGTAAATGAAGGATGGGGTTAGAGAGAGAGAGCAAGAGGAGGAGAGAGATACATTGAGAGGGAGAAACAAAGTGCAAGAGTGCGAAATGTGTTTCCAGTACATCCATGGGAGCACGGCGACGATGAAAGCCATGTATCGATTGGTTGGAGCAAACTGTAAAACAAGGTTCTGCCGAGCTGTGTGGCTATTGTAAATGACAGCGCGGGGAATGTTCAGCTGTTATTTTGTTTTCAATGATTCTATTTCAGGGTCAGAGCCAGTAGCCACACAGCCCTACTTAAGAGGAAAAACATCTCAATAGAGCGCTGCCGTAGACAAGTCTGAGAGGCGAGTGTGTTTGTGTGTGTGTGTGTGTGTGTGTGTGTGTGCGTGTGTGAGGTGTGTGGGGGTGGGAATCCACAATAGACAGGCAATCGGACGATGTCTCTTAGGGACTGTGATGCGGCCAAACGAGTCTGCTGAGGAGGGAACTTGAAAGAAAAGGCAAATTTGTCAAAGTTGAAATGAAAAGGAGTGAGAGTTACTCACCCACACTCAAACCCTCCCCCTCTTCCTGGCCTCCACCACCCACCCACACACACCTACAGTAGTCGACTCTAACACCTTTTTCACATCATAGGAAATCACTTAAAGGAAGCCAATAATCATGGCTCAGATTTACACCGATGGAGGGTAACAAAATATAAAATTTCTTTGTGAATTTGGTTTATCTGCGTTTTGAAAACTAGCCTTGTTGCATCAGGTGCATTGTATATTGCACCTTCATCTAGGTGCTGACATAAAACCTGTTTTTTGTACAAGCGGCAGAATATGGCATGAAACTGTCAGGTAAAAACACTCTCCCTGCCAGTTGCTGTATTTATTTGAACATTCAAGCATTAAGAGAACTAAGACTGCAATGTGGTGTTTCAAGACGAGAACTCCAGTATGCTGCTAATTTTTTGACACAGCCCATGTATCTGCTATATTAATCATGTCATAGTGGAAAACATTTCCTCTATTTTTAGTGACAACCTGCTGTATTTAGCTGTGTGATGAGATGACAGTGGGTGGATAGTGACAGCCTGTGAGGTATGTTGGAGTATAATAGGTGGTTGGTATAGCCAACAGCAGAGTTGCACCCTGCTGCCAGCTATTCAACCTGGACGTTGCAAAGAAGCAGTGCAGTGGAAACCGCTTGCTGTCTGAATGCACCTCAACCATAACAATACCTTAGTTTATTAACGCCTGAAAACCCAGCTCTTCTGTGAACACTTCAAAACTTGAGCACCTTTACCTTTTTAGCACTTTGTTTCATGTTGCACTACTTTTCTCGTTTATCGTATTTCTCATGTATGTGTCTATTTCCAGTTGTTAAAAAGAATTGTACTTAATCAGCTACTTGAGAATTTGCTCATTTGAGTCACTGTCCTCTAATGCTTGATTGTCTTGCCTTGCTTGTAAGTCACTTTGGATGAAAGCATCTGCCAAATGACAAAATGTAAATGTAAATAACCACAATATTTCCGTAAAATTACTAATGTTGTAGTTGCCAGATATGATTTATCTTTCACAAAATAAACAGATGCTTTATTAGCTCACAAAATAACAAGAGAAATTCAAAATATTTTTCTTCAGGCCCCTAATTCAACTTATTTATCATGGGATTTCCAGTATAAAAATTGTCAACACATAAATCATAAAAATCTAATCGGAGCCTATTTGTTTGTGTTTGCTTGAATGTAACCAAGCCCGATGTCTAATTACAAAAGGTTTTTGACCACATAAATTACAGTTATATCCACATATGCACTTGAGGAGTTTGAGTTATCAGACAAAAATAAGCATTTTGTGTAATTCAGTTTTTCCCAGCGTCAGAGAACAATGACTTACATTTTCTTCCATGTGTTAAAAGACCTGTCAATTAACTTGATAGGAGATTAAATTCTAGTTCTGGTGATGGGGAAGCACTGTTGTTTATATGAGTTATGGGTTCTGCTTTTAATTAATCACTACTGCCTCATTTAAGCAGCTTGAGTTAATGTACTATTAGTATTCTCTCTCCCAAATATCCAGAATGATTGACTCAGATATTGAAGTTATATTAACAGACTGTTTTACATGTCCCATGGTGCTCTTCTCACAGTGGGGCTCTTAATCCAGCCCTTTAGGTGTCTACTTATGTGCTTTTGTGGATGATGGAGCCAACATTGAGCCCACGCCTGTGGCACCTACAGCCTTTGCCTTTTCCATTTGCTCTTCCTCCTTGGGTACAGCAATACACAATTTTCAGACAAAAGCCTTATGTAATGACAGTGAGAGAGGTTTCTATTATTTATACAGGTGGAATGGTTATTTAAAAGCGTCCAACCCCCCTCCACGTTTTGGTCTCCTCAGTTCTTATCTCTCCTGTTTTTTTACAATCTCATTCTCTATTTCGTTGCTGGTTGATTTACTGAGGCATTTTTAGAGATGGGTTATGTTGTACTGCATGTATGCATGTGCATTTCCACGACAATGCTCTGAACAAAACATAGAGCTCCCTGCATTTCAAGTAGGTCAGGTCCCTCTCTTGCCATGCAGCCGTCTCCTTAAATGAATATTTGCACAGTATTGATTAGCATTAAACCCACAGCACTGTCTTCATTTGCATGTGGCAGCCGGGGACCATCACAGAGAGAAAAAAAATAAATGATAAGAGCCATCAAAAAAAGGGGGGAGAGGTGGGAAAAGCTGGGGGAAGCAAGAGAAGAGATGGAATGTAGGATGTGTGGGTGGTGGCAAAGATATCAAAAAAATCTTTTCTCTCAACAGGGCTTCCCTTAATAATCCACCCATTATCTTGTGTTTCTCTGCTCACCATTGGGCCTCAGACTTCCATGCTATGCAATCTGGCCCTCATCAGTGCAGACAGCCAGATAGAGAGAAGAAGCAGTGAGGCTGGCAGAAGTGTAAGGGGTTGTGGTGAATGGTTGGCCGGGCACCTCACTGTAGGATACCAGAGAGATAATAATGTGTGGAGGCAAGCAGGAGCCATGTATGTCTTGCAAAAGAATAATTGCTACCCTTTCAAGAGCCATTTCTTAATTGGCCTGGCTGTTGTTGAGGGGAACTTGGAGAGAAGACAAGTGAGAGAAAGACTGAGAGAAAGAGAAGGAGAAAGAGTTAGAAGAAGAGACAGAGAGAGAAAAAGTCTCCTGCACACAACTATGTGTGTGTGTGTGTGTGTGTGTGTGAGAGAGAACGTGCTTGCGTGTGTGTGTGTCTGTGTGTGTGTGTCATGGGGATGGGTGTAGGTGTTTTTTGAGTCTTCTCCACCTTCTCTGCACCTCTGTTGCCCTGGGAGCAGTAGTCATGGAGCTGCTCTTCAACCAGGAGATATTTCACTCACACACACACACACACACACTACACACACTCACTACACACAGACACTCCCAGCAACAGACATGCTCACAGACCTACAATCATAAATACGCATGATTCAGGTTGCAAGGGGACTGTTATGGGATTAAAACAAGCTTGTTAGTATTCACAAACGAATGTCAAGTTACTTAACTCTATCTGAGCCTCTAAGCCTCTAATTTACCATTTGTACATCATCATTTGTACGTCAACTTAGCATTTTTAAATGGAAATATATTTGTGAATCTCCACCTTTGCGGATCCTTTTGAGACTGTTGTACCATGCTGTTTCATACAAACCCCCCCCCCCCCCACACCCCACATGGTCTGTCCAGATTTAATTATATTACTCTTCTTGGTTTTTTACTTGTGAAGCTTTTATTGCACTTACAGTAACGTAACAAGTGTAGTTGTCAACTTGAGTACTTCACCTGGTTCACTGTCTCTGTGTGTGCGGCACACACACGGAGGGCTCAGCCCTGCCCGCTGTGAACCTTAGAGAGCAGAGGAGAGTAACAGGACCATGAATGATAACAAAACACAGTGGAGACTCTCACACTGAGCTGAAATTAAATGAGTGCACGTAAATTTGGTAAATAACATAAATAAAGACACTTTCTACCGCATTTTGCTGTCATTTATAGTCGCCGTCTCGCTGCTTCTCTCCTCTGCTCTTTCTCCGTGTGCACACAGCGCAGCAGAGGAGAGACAGATAGCGCTGGAGAGTTGGAAAGTAGACGGCAACTACACTCATGTTACTGTAAGTGCAACAAAAGCTTCACAAGTAGAAAAGCCAAGAATAATAATTTATCTATGTAATCTGCACAAAAGATGGACAGACTCCAAATGACGAAAAATATTGCCGTAAAGAGTGTGATTTGCATCACAACAAAATGAACATGATCATTGATCATGATTATTTCTATTGTCACACGATATGTATCATCATATTGCAGTACAGCAATACAGCTTGTTGAGAATAATGTGTTTGTTCCTTGCTGACTCTCATGTTGCATCACATTAGCTACATCTGTTTACGGAAACAGCCTAGACCCGAACGCTAGCAAACCCAAGCAATAAAACACTGATGAGATTGTGCACATCTATTGTAATAATGTTAGCCACAAACAAATTATCTTATACGTGACATTGGCATTTACATTTACATTTACAACACATACATGCATTGTGTTTTATGAGAAGCAGGTCATGTAACATTTTACGAGCCACACGCTCCCTGCGTTTGTGGATTTTGTGTGAAACTGCACGGTACAGCAGTCTCAAAATTATCCACAAAAATAGGTGGAGATTCACAAATATATTTCCATTTAAAAATGCTAAGTTGACATAAAAATGATGATATACAAATAATAAATTAGAATCACAGATACAGATTTACAGACACAAATCAGTCTGCATTTATTTGTGCGTTGTGTTTTATGAGTTGCATAACTTGACGTTAGCTTGTGAATATTAATGACACTGTTTTAATCCCATAACTGTCTCTGACACAGTTTATAATAAACATTTTGATTTTTCCCATCGTACATAAATAAACGACTTCATACTGTGCTGTATTTTTTGAGTAACTTCTCCAGACTTGTTTTAGCAGGTTAAGTGATGAATCACTAAGCCTTGTGACTCCCCAAACAGAAGACATCATTTTTTTGGGAGAGAGCAGACACTTATTGAAAAAAAGACAGGGTGCCTACCAGGGATCATTCTGTTTGCAGGCCACAGGACAGAGGAGTAAACATGCACATCAAATCCCTCCATAGATAGATGACAAATTTATAGTAAAGGGGCAGTACTGTAAGTAAGATTTTAATGCCCCATAGCACAAACAGACCATAATATATCTGCAGGAGGCTGATAGGGTTGATGATCAATACTATTGACTTAACAATTACTTAGCCAGTGTGGATATTCCTGGCTTTCAAAACTCCCTTTCTGGTTACAGTAATATATCTATTTTAAAAAATGTTCCCTTGGCCCTCATTTTTTCAAACCCATATTTGAATTGAACAGTGCAGGAAGTTATGACCAAATAACCACTGGTGCAAAACATTTTAGCTGAAATCTCTGTTTGATCTCTTCTCCAAGTAGTTACCTTACCAAAAGCTATTACAGGATCAAAATCTTTATATAATACTTGTAATCAGAGTTGCAACAGCTTACTGGACTTCCTGCAAAACATGCCCACTCAAAGCCATAATACCTTTATAGACAATTATGACAAGGGTCACAGTTTTGGTGGCATGTGTTTGAGTAGGTATCTCTTGAGGCGAGCAGATCAAGTCTTTGGGGATAGAGCTTTCCTCCTTGAAAATCTTGGCCAAAGTGTGAACTGAATTCAGGATAGCCAGTTTAGAACACCTCATTAGAATCCTTATCTGGTCATTATCAAGCCCCTGCTCTGATGCAAGAGGGTTTGGTGTACTTGGGTTTACTTTTCTGCTATTCTGACCTCATCTGGGATGTGCTTGACCCTCTGGCTGATGACAGAATGAAAATTCTGCCAGGTAAGCGTATGTGTATTCAGATAAAACATCATCTTATGAATTTTTGTAAACAGTAAAAAGGTGTCTTCAGACAGAACACAAGGCAAAATTTCTGTGACTGCAAAGTCATCCATGCAAGTTGAAAATGGTTCGACTTAAGCAAAAAATGCATGCTTAATGCAGGGCTTTATGAATGTACACCGACGGGGGGACAAAGAAGAGAGACCGGAGGAAAATAACAGAAAAAAGTGGAATTTCTGGTGAGTTCTGAGATCAGTCAGAGACTGAGCACAAAGACACACACAGGCACAATCCCACAGGCAATGGCATAAATTGTTGGCTAGCTTGCAGCTAATGTATGTATAGTCAGTACATTTGGCTGTTTGGGGTGAATAAATACGAAGTGTAGTGGTTAAATATGCACAAATAACACAAACTGAAAATTTGTTTCGCTCTCTGTCTGAACACACCTTAAAAGTGCTGCTTCAGAAGCTCACCCCAGGACTGCAAAGTCTCAGTGTTGCAGTTCCTCTAATTTGTCAGTTGAAGTCTTTAAATTTCACAGATCATGTAATTCTCCATAAAAAATATAGTCAAAGCCAGACAAACAGAAGAAGATGTTTTCATTGGAAACAAAATCATTACCAGGTCTTTATCTAAAGAAATGAGCACCTGAGGTCTCTTGGTTTTTGGTCTGGACTTTTCAGTAAGTACCATTGACTTGAATTTTGAGTGCCACTGAGTGCCATTTAAGCCACCTGTTTATGAGTTGTTTTTGCAAATTCAGTTTTGTACTTTTCTCCATTGCACACTGTGTGCAGAACTGTCAAAAATGAAAACACTAATTAGTCATATTTGTGTGTTGTCTGTGTTGTCCTTCCTGCTATTCAGTCGTCTGATTGTACTGTGAGTGAGTTATGTTGCTCATTGTCTTTGCTGTCTTTCTTATTGTGAAGCCATAACGGCTATGTAAGGCTGCCACAAGAGCAATGGAACATTCATATACAAAAGTCGTGAATGCTCTTTCTGAAATGGAAATTATAAATATATTGTGTCTGCATTTGATTACCTGCATGTGAAGTATCAAAAGGACCTTGTCAACAACACGCAGAAAGCAACTCTTTTGAGACCTGAAATATGAAATTTATTGTATTAGAGTTTACATTGGCTTTCTTTTACACATGTTCTCAGTAAAAATATTTCCAAGTACATCATTAACACCATAATCATGTTTGATAACTCAAAACAAGACAGGTAAGAAACCTATTGAATGTAAAAGTACAGTGTTTTTAATTGCTGCACAAATATGATGTGCAGTATGGGCATGGAACACAAGGATGTGATATGGCTAAATAAATGCAGCCCAAGCTAAAGCTCGAAGTGTGTACACGTTACTAGAAAGAGGGAGCTAAAAGGATGTTAGCAGCATACATCACCACAATACTTCATGCATCTGAAGTATGGACAAATAAAACCCATGGACAAATAAAACACCTATATGCACTGGAATTGATGCCAGCATTAAACAAATAATCAATGAAGTGTGGAAAACAAATATCATGATCTGGCACCAGCCCTGTTTGCTCTATCACAGGCAAAAATATGTTTTAAATTAAAATACCATGCCATATAACCACCTGTACCAAACCCTGCTATGCTAACCCTCACAAAATGTGTAACACAACATTGCAGCAGCATAAATAGACAAGAAGGATCTTGTCTTTTGGCTTGCAGCCAACCTCATGAATCATAAGCAGGACCTAGGATTTAAAAATTAGACCACAGCAAATGTAAAAAAAAAAAAAAAAAACCTGCTATGTGAGATGTAGCCAACCAAGAGTCATTTTTTTGGACTCAAATCATTTATGTACTTTCGCTGTTGTGGTTGTTGGTGCTCTTTGCCTTAGCTTGACATTAGGTCGGTCTCTTTTAGTGTTAAGCAACTGTGTTATAGGCTGCAAGAGGAAGGAAGGCAGGAAGGAGGGAGAGGGTGGAATCTACAGTATTTACTATCATGGCCACACCTGAAGGGAAGTGATGACCCGGCTGTTTGTAGAGTAAGACTGTTTATGTGTATGGTGTGTGTGTGTGTGTGTGTGTGTGTGTGTGTGTGTGTGTGTGTGTGTGTGAGGGAGATAAAAAAGATAGCGAAAGAGGACCCATGGCAGGCATATTTACGCCTGCTGTACTGTATCCTGCACTGTGTCTGTATGTTATTTTATTAGCAGTATTGCAGGAAGGGGGCTTGGACGAGTTTTCTTACCCAGAGAGAGTGAAGGAGAAAGGTTTTGATTGAGTGCCCGCTGAGGTCCCATCAGATGTGGCTTAAAGGAATAAAGGATTCATTTGAAGGAGGGTGAGAAAGATTACATACAGTCCTCACATCTATCCAAATCCCTCCCAAATCCCTCTACATCACACTTATCAAGCCATGTGCAGTGTGGTATACTAACTCTCATTGCTCTTATCACAAGGCTACCATGTATCATAGTTGTCTAGTGGAGGTGTAACTTATTCCACAATACACTTAGGATCATGCACACAAGTCTGAGTGGGTTACCGGGCACACCCACTGCACCTGTTTCTGAAAATGCCAAACTTTAATCACTGTGGTTCTTTAAACAAATGCCAAGACTGGTCATCCAGGCATTGCAGTGTTTCATCATGAGGCAGTAAAGTAAGACTAAGCCATGTTTAAAACAGAAACTCTCACTAACCTGTTTTGAATTCATACAGCATTCACAAGGAACAGTTGTCAGACTGTACGCATGCATTGGTAAGAACTGTAAGAACCCTTAGGCAAAGCCTTAAGCATGTGTTTTTCTGTCTTTAGGGCACTTCAGTTAGGCAGACAGTGTCCAGTCCAAGTGCCTCACACCAATGCATATCAGTACTGCACATCATGTTGGCTATTAAGGTTCATACAGGGTGTAGCAAACAGTTTGGTGTAGCTACCATGCAGTACTCACATTTCAAAGTTATCAGATAGTAACATTTTACAATCTTTACACTGTAATAAAGAGATAAATATGTACAAATGTGGCTTATAATGTCAGTGATAATATAAATACTTGTGAGGGAGAAATGTGTACCCAGCTCTCGTTTAACCCTGTGTCTCTGTGTGTTACTTACACTTAATAGCTTATTTTCATGGTAAAAATAATGTAGCTGATTGGTGATTTCAGATCAGAGGAAGTCAAACTATTTGGCTATGCTTCTTGCCGTGCACTTTTGAGCCTGTTTCATCTACTCACCCACACTCATTAACGGTCTCATTAATACCATTTAGTCCACATTACACTCTGGTAATCTGGCCAAAGAAAAATAAAACACTAATGTTCCATCTACAGGAGGAGATTTCTAAAGGTCTCTAATGAGATACAGTTTGATGTGGCAGCATTGTGTAATGGGGACAGGCAGCTGATAAATCTGCCAAGAAAATTCTACCTGCGATTTTATAACGATTTCTCAAAACCATTGTGTTGTGACTAAAAGGTAGAACCACAAAGATTGATTGACCGCTGACTATACAGATGGCAGTGAGGGCTGAAAGGTATAGAAACCACATCAATACGTTGAAGAGTGGGCCTTGCTGTGTTACAGCTGTATTTTCTGGAACCACTGAAATGATTTTATGTGCTGTATAAGATAATACTTTATCTGAAATCCAGTTGAAGACACATTTATAAGGCTTGAACAAGAGCTCTATAGCAGCTTTACGGTCAATTCAAAGGACGTGTATTACTTATGTGCAGTAAAAATTTAATCTCTTTATCGAAATCTTGAAATCTTTGAATTGAAATTACACTCTAAATGATCTTAATGCAGTGAATGATGTCGAGTAAGATAACTATATTATTTGTATTATAATGATGGCAATTTTGAAATACTGAAATAGTGAGGAGAAAATGAAGAAAACTTTGGTTTACCACTCTGACAGATTAGAGTACCTTGAGTGTAATGTAGACCTAAATATATATGTATATGTGTGTGTGTGTGTGTGTGTGTGTGTCTGTATATATATAAAACATAATATCAGAGCAGACTGAAAAAAGAGGCTGCAAGCAACAATGGCAATCATTTTTCTCAAATGTGAGAACTTTGTTTTCTTATTTTTATATACTTGTAAATAAAAAAAAAGTGCTTTGAACTGTATGTCAGAACATTTTGAAACTTGTGATTTTCATTGATGATCATAATAATCAATAGCTGCAGCCCTGATTAAAATATACATCATCTTGTTGTGACATTGTGACCAAAGTATGAGTTATTTGATGTGAATAATGCATTAAACTGGTTGAGACCAGACACACAGTTCATGCGATTCTGCTGCTATTTGGGTTATGTATATCACAGTTACCACTCAAAACTTTTAACTGACTATCAGTTCAGTTCAAACCCGGTGACACATTGAAGGATTTAAAAAAAAAAAAGCAAACTGTTGAACATACTGTTGCCATGGCAAGCAAAAAGCATAATAGAGTGAGCTGCACTTATACAATGGCTCCTTTGCTTTTTTAACCCACATGAGTATTGTTGCCTCTTCCAATCAATGTCTCCTGCCTCTCAAGGTTGTTGTATCATTGCAGATTTGTGCTGCCCATCCTATTCCTTTTCAACAGTCTGTGCAGCTGTGCAGTATTTATGTATTATTCACCCAGTCCTTTGAATGAGTCCATGTACCGTTCACCTTCCAAGGCTAATCTACTCCTCGCTCTCTATCAAGCATTATTTGGCAACACATTTTGCAATTCACATGACCAAATTGTGTTAAGAGGGATTTACCACAGGGATGATAAACTACTGACCATTGATGAAAATCAGTCACTGACATAATCCTTCTAATTCTATGCTTTGCAAGAGGTGTGTACAGAGGTTGTGTTTTGACAACCATGGAGGTAGACAGGCAATCTGTGAGAAAAGAAGCGAGAGGAAAAACTCACCTCACCATGTAACCCAATAGAGCTTGGTAAGGAATGTGTCTCTGCCGAAATAAAAAAAAAGAATAAATAAATAAGCTCCTCATGAGTAATAATCCAGACAGTGGGGGTTTGAATTGAAATATCAAGCGAGTGGAATGGAGGAATATCTTTGCTTGGTTTAGGCTGTGTAAAAGGAGAAGAAACACCTACGTGCCATGGTCAAAATAAGGAAATCATTAGAGATGATGATACTGAGCGTGGGCAAGGCTGAGTGCATTTTTTTAAAGGTCTGTAAAATTTACTGTTGTTTGAAAGGTCACTGTCTGGTGCTGGCAAGCAGCTGGGAGTTGTAAACGACCCTTCTTATCAAATGTTAATGCTGGCAGACCTCACGTCACACACGCCAGCAGCGGGAATGTCTTTGAGGTCCTGCAGGTTCCATGGAAACAAGTCATTTCATTTACATGCGGAAATGCGACCGGCTAATTGCTTTTCGTGGAACATCAAATAGCAGGATGGCTTTTTGTGGTGGAGGCCAAATGGAGAGCTCATAGGAGGGAAGGAAATGTAAGACCACCCTAGGGGTCTGTTGAATCAGTCTGTTTTTGTCACCATATGTGTCACCGGTTTTGTGGGCTGTGGACTCAAGGCCAGAGGCAGGGGGAAGAATATTTTGTGCTCCCATGTTGTTCAGAGCAAGCACAAAGAGAAAGTTCACAAACCAAACTCCTCACCTCTTCATAAATAGGGTTCATTAATGGAGAAAATGTGGATGAATAGGCAAGGAATTAACTAATATTGGTATAAAACATATATATTGTAATAGCGGATTATTGCTCTTTCAGTATTACCTGTTTTTTGTGTCTTTTTTTAATTGCATGCATGTAAAACTAATTAACTTGGATTTACAGATATACCGAAACAAGCAATTTCCCTTCAGTGTGTGCACGGTCATATAGAAATTAAAAATGCAAAACATAATCTGCTGTCATCAGATGATCTTTTTATTCAATCAGCTACTACTGTCTGCAGGCAAAATTAGGATGTGTTGCCACACTGACAATAAATTCAGCCAATGTGAATATTGATGTACGGCATGTCTCTGTTGTAAACATTATCACGTAGATAGGCCCCATTATGATGTGTGTTAGAATGCCTCTGGACCTCGAGGAAGATGGCACTTACTGGCTGTTTACCGTCTCAAGGCTGATAACATGATGTGACGGAAGCAGAGAAATTGATTTAATCTTCAACTGCGTGGCAATGAATGTTAATTTTCCTAGAAGATGTAATCTTTGCCATGAATGGTTTGTTATAGACTTTAGTGTAAACCCTTCTGTTGGAGGGAATATGGCTGTTATCATTTCCCTTTTGTCCCAGCTGAATGGGAGATCAAATGATTTGTGATTATAGTGATATGGTGTTATTTTCAATCCAAAAATGCCGGAACCAGGAAATGTAGACGGCAAATCCCCCAGAATTATTCATAAATCTAATGATATGCTCACCACTTGGCAATTTCAAGAGAGAAAATAAGACTTGCATATGAATCCCCCTTTGTCCTTGAGAGCTATTAATAAGAGTAAATTCACATTAATGGGGACAGAGAGAAAACGAGAAACAAAACAAATATGTGGCTAACGCACTGAGGGTCCTCGGTTTTTGTATTTACGAGTGCCCCGGAGACACAAAGCATACTAATCACCCAGGCGAGGCCTGAACTTGTGTCTGGAAAAAGTAACAGTGTCAGTGGTAATTACACATGTAGAGTGGGGCTTGTCCAAACACAATTGAGATGTAAAACAAGGGGAGAAGGCTGCGGACGTAAATCCACTGGCTTCCTCTCCTCCCCCCTTGATGCACTGTTGTGTTGTGCAATGCAGTAGCCCCCCCACTCTTACACTCAGTCTCGCTCTCTCTCCTTTTCTCTATCCTCCTTCTCTCCCCTTCTTCCTCTAGACAAGACTGCACCAGCCCCATCAGTCTGAGAGGACAAAAAGTCACCAGTGAAAGAGATATCTCATTTAAGACTGCCCCCTGCTGTAAGGAAACAGGAAGGACAGCGCACGGAGGAAAGCAGAAATTGAAGCCGAACCACATACCTCACTCGCTCCATCCAAACACAAACTTATTCATGAAACTTCATGAATACAAACATTACATGATTTTAAAATCCCCATCGTTCTACATGAAAAATACAGCCCCTCTAAGCGCTGTGCATGTTAAGCTGTTAAATCCGTCGATGTACTTCACAAAATATACATTGTTAGTCATGAGCAGTTTTATGGATTGATGGTTTAAAAATTACATTCATATCTCTTTAACTGGCTTGAGCACATGGACTCAGCACTTCAGTGCTAGACTTTAGCCTTTGAAATATTTGTAAAGAGGGGGTTACATCATCCAGTGTGTGTAGCCGACAGAGAGAGGAATAGAGAGGGAATGGCGCGCAAATGTGTGAGAGAAAAAAGAAAGAAAGAAGTAACTAAATCATTAAGGCAGACAAATATAGATTTTCTGTCAGAGCTTCATTGTAATTGTACAGACTTAGACCACCTCCTCGGTGGATAGGATGTAAATGAGCCTCAGGAAACCCTGTTTGTAGAATTCACACTATGTTAGAGCCCTGAAAGCCCCGCGTTCAAGCTGCCTCCTTAACAACCTTTACAGGACAACTGATAAAATAAGACGAGGTAAGAGTGGAGGGAGAGACGGAGCTGGAGAGTAAAAAGGAAGAAAAAACAAGTAAATTTGCTGGCACAACATGCTGAAATTGGTGCTCTTCTCGCTATCCCCTCCCACCACCACCCCACCTTATTGCTATTTTCACCTCCATCCCAATCCAAGCCCTTCTTCCCCTCCACTCCCTCAATTGGTACTGTCCAGGAAAATAAACGATCTGCAAGTGCAGGCGCAGCATGGTGCCAGAGTTAACTTAGCCAGAGTCGGAGAGATGTTTTAAATTGTATTCTCCAAAGGTCACGCTCCCCTTTCTCACAGTCTCCGTCACCTCAGCTTTGTGTGTGGAATCCTTGCCTATTGATCCGGGCTCCGACAAGCACATCCTCGACGGCAAGCTGCTCAAAACACAGCGTGCTGGCGTGGGGAGGCTCCCACACTGTGCCCAGATCACAAAGCGTTTGATAACCAAAGGGAGGGTGAGAGGGCCCAGAGATAGGAGGGCTGGATGGCGGAGAAAGAGGGATGAAATGGGATGGGATGACAGAGAGGAAATGGGGAAGTGGGCATTATCTTCAGTATGAACTACAAATCGTTTGCAGACAGAGAGAGTAGCCTCCCCCGGATGCGTGAATCTCTCTTTTGAGCTTTGCGAATCCAAATGCTGTATCCTCCCCTTCTCTCCCCTTTCTCCCTTGTTAAACCAAGGCCAAATCACAAGCCCCCAAGTGTAATTTCTCAACAATGCTTCTGGCCGCCTGGTTTGATGGCTCAATGTTCCCTGTATGACATGTACTGCCTCAAAGGGAGGTCTGCGCTTTTATTCCGCTCAAACTTGATACCAAAGCTGTTCAAACACCAAGCCTTTTCTTCTAAATACAGAATAAAGAGTGTGTCTGTGTGCGTACGTGTGTGTGTGTGTGTGAGAGAGGGAGAGGTAAAACAATGAGTGGGCTCAAAATATATTGTATTAAAGCAACATTGTGTATGGCAAAGTGACTTTTTCTCTTTTCCTTCCTTTCTTCCTCACTGCTATCTGTCTTTTCCTCTTTTTTCATGCTTACTGCCTTGCTTTCTTTCTGTATTGCTGTCCGTCTCTCTTTTTCTTCCTCTCACATGCCCCTTACACGACCCTTTGAAGGTGTGCCACGGCTGAGAATGAATTACTTTTTCACTTAGCGTGACAAATTAAAAGATCTCTTAAAGCAAGCAAATGTCATCTTTATTTGGCGGTGCCTATCAATAAAGTAGCTATCGATCGGCGTCTCTTTATCCTCAACTCTAGTCCTGCGTATGGCGGACATTAATCACATTGTCCAGGATTTGTGTGGTCACTGTGGATCTTTACTAACAGCCGCTTGGGATACAAACAGGCTGAGCAGTTGTTGAATTAGTGCCTTTGAGTTGCTTGCCTGACTGAAGACTCCTGTCCACTTGTGTGTGAATTAACAATTGATTGCCGCCTTTTGTCGAACTCGTAGACAGTGAGTGCTAAAGGGTGGAATTCATCAGTGTGTGGAAATGAAAACATAGTTTTCTTCATAAAAAAAAAACAACATGTGAGCATGAACAGTTAGACACATTTCAATTCAGGTCACACGGAGAGCAACAACGTGCTTTTTAATGGGACATTCGATTAACCGACTTACAAGGCTCCGACACAATATCCTCCCACGCTCATCTCTTTCATGAGTGTCTGCTACCAGAAGCAGGATAATGAACTACCTCAACAACAATAGAGCTGAACATTTAGCCTCGTTGTCATGACGAATCACTGCAAAGGCAGCTCCACACAATGGTCACATCTAGTATCATCTATTGAGCTCTCTCTATATTACACACATGTTGACAACTTTCTCAAAGTCAGTTCAAGGTATACTTTTGTCATTTTGAGCTATTGGAATTCAAGACCACTACATTGAATATAATTCAGATTAATAATAATCTGGCAAATCAAATTACAATTACATTTTGTCTTCATAATTCAATACTTGACATGTGTAACAGCAGCAGTTATTCCAAAACGTATTATTTTACTGTATAGTCGTTTTTCTCTGTTTTCACAATGTTGGTTGGATGTTGATCCTCCACACACTGCAGCAAAATTCAGCAACCAGCACAATTCTGCAGATTTCAGTTTGGTTTCTTGGAGGTGAACCCAGCTCTGAAGGCTGGATGGAATAAAATCATACCCACAAGCATTAAAAACTGCTCTCTAATGCCATCATGTGGCAATATGATATACAACCTCTTGCGTCTGCTCACCACACCGAGAGTATGACTGAACACACTTTCATCCGTTCATTTGAATTCTCTATTAAATCATTTTTAGGATCGTGGGATCTGGGGCCAAGTCCTGTATCAGTTTTGGCAGAGGGTAGTTAGACTAACTGTACAGGTCCAGTATATTAAAGAGCAAACAGTTACTCACATTCATCCTCTACAGTCTACACTTTATCTGGATGTCTTTTAGAATGGAGTTCAGTATTGTAGGATATGGAAGAATGTGAAAAATCTTCTCAGTATCAGTATTTTTTTTTCCATAACCATTGACTGCTGTCTGGGTTCCTACTTTAATACCCTCAGAAGAACTGTGTAATCCATTTTAATTATTCTAACCAATCTTCTTGACAAATGGATATCAGATCATAGCTTTCAACCTAAATTCACTTTGTCATTTTATTTAATCAAAAGTGATGGGGATTTGCAGATTAGATAACACTGTGACTTTTTTTTTTCTTTCCAATTTTATCCAATGAAGAAACTGCTGTGTAGTCTTACACATAATATGAAAGATTTACTTCCACAGGTATTTATTATTGTGACTTTGTCCTTGTATTTTCGTCATTCGCTACAACTTGTTATAATCCAGACTGCTTCAAAAGTAGGAATAAAATTGAATAATGGCTTTTGATCCTTAGTCATGCAGGAGTTTAATCTATATAAGCTTCATAAGCCAATCATGTGGAATCATGAGTTAAGTCATGCTCCTTTTTCTTATTGTTTATATAGAAAATCCTTTAAGTCACAGTGAACCGGCATGAAGGATGATCACCGCGCTGGCCGAGGAAAGTGACTTGTGTACAAAAGGACGGTGCACCGTTCTTCGCATATTACCATATCTAACTAATTTAAATATAATCCCTGTACTGTACTGAACCTAAAAATCACAGAAATACACTGTATATTTCTCATTGGCAAAAGCTGCACATCCAGATAGCTCATAACCTTCACCACTGCAGTTTTCCTTCTAAAATCGCACAGTGGGCAGTGAGATAATCACTCCTGTAATGAGTCCCCAAATTAGGAGGGGAACTGCATGCCAGATTAGAGCGGAGCGCAGAGCCAACAAAGGGCTCTGGGAGAGGGGAAGTAAAGTTGATGGAGGAGAGGCAGTGGAGGAATACAGATAGAAAAGTCAGAGAGAGGAAGAGGGAAAGAGCTGGCGGATAGTTTTATTCCTTAATTACTCCCCTTGTTAACCCCTCTCAGCAACTCTACGCCTTGTTCGTGTGCAGGTCAGCACTACAAAGTGTCTGGATGAAGAGGCCATGGACAGTTTAATCCCACTTCTCTGTGTATCTCTGCCTCTGCAATAGATTCTTTCCCCCCTGTCACTTTCTCCTCCGGCTTTCTCTTCCCAAGGTAAAAAAAAAACTTTGCCGCACAGCCGCACACGGCCCTCCATTTTTGAAGATAATGATCATGAGAGAAAGACTACAGGTTATTTGAATAGTGTTTGCCATCAAAAGTTCCCAATCTCTTCTGCACAGCTAATGCATTTCATGCTTTTAAATATTGTAGATATAGCGGAGCACACATATTATAAAATCAATCTGTGACTCAGACTATTATTTGCACTTTTTGATGGCTGAAAATGAAGCAAATGTTCCTAAACAACCGCATATAAAGCAGCAGTAATGCAGTACAGTTGTCAGACTTCCTTTGATGTCTGTATATTGTTGTCTGTCCTTAAATACAGTGCAAAGTATGTTCCCACAGCATGAGGCTGACTCAACAACCCTACTGTGTTACTTCTCACTGTCATTGGAATGAAAAATGTGCTCAGTTCAGAAGCACACTGTATTGCATTCATTTCATGCTGAAATCCAAGCGGAAAGCTCCCAAAAAATGTTTTGCTGGAACAACAGTTCAGTACACTGTGTCCGAGGTTTTTCTGATGGAGGGTGTGATCAGAGATAAAAGTGTCGTTATCAATAAGATAGCATGATAAGCTCTACACGCACACACACACACACACACATAGCTTCACACACCTGTCTTCCCACGTTGAAGGACATGGTCTTTAAACACATCCAGCGGAAAGGAGATAACATGTTCTGTAGTATTTACACTGCTGTGAATGAGATTCAGGTCAAAAGGTGTACTCTCAGAGTAAATATGCAGTAATATAATGATTGCAGTTAGTTTTTTACATTGCCTGTATCGTGCCAGATTTCACAGAGGTTGTTTGTTAGATTTTACATTGTTACTTTTTCCTTACCAACACAACAATAAATCTCAGTACATGCTGCTGCTTCTAGTGAGTTATAGATATCTATGTGTCTTTTTAGGAAAAAATGCATTATCGATCAGATTAACAAAACTAAATAGAATGCATGTTGAGATAAAGTTGTTTTGACAAATAAGTTATGTGATAAATAGCGAAGTGTACTAAATAAACTATGATGTGGTGAGGGTGGAAGTCAAAAGCTGTTTTCCACAACATCTGATAAATGTCATGGGGAGCCTTCATGTACAGGGTCCAGAGGTGCATCGGCTGTTCTACTTGACTTTAGAATGGGCAAGCTGCATGATCTAAGGGACCTTAAATATAGAGTAATGGATGGTACCGCACATGTCAGTATCTCCAGCAAAGCTGCTCTCTTAGGATTTAACCTTTTCACCGTTTAAAGCAATTCACATCCAGACACCAAACTCACCTTCACTGATGAGACAGGTCGAAAGCAAAATAACAAGACTCAGGCAAGGGTCAAAACAATAGTGATGTACAGAAGGGCATCAGACAATTTTTCAAACTTTAAAGTGGATGCAATAAAGCAGCAATTGCACACCAGATGAAGAAATACTGATTAGGTCAAACCTAAGGATGTCCACATATTGAAGGTACCACTGAAATATACTGTTGAGACTGAGAATCTGAACTGAAGCCAGTACTAATACGATACTATTACTATAGCTCTATACATCTAGTACCCATTAAAAAAACTAAAGTCACATATAAAAATGATGTATACTTAAGTAAGTATACATTTAGTTTGTATAGTTAATATGAATTCAGAAGCAGTTGAATTACAACTTCTTAACTTGTACTTGTTAATTAAAAAGATTTCAAAATGATATATTAAAACGATGTTTTCATCTATTTATGCACCAAAAGAGCAGCATATTTTTAAGTATATCGGAAGCAGTGATCTGTACAACCCTAACACTGTCAGTATCAGTTTGTACCAGTCCTTCAAGCACATCGATATTTTACTGTCAGCATATTCTTAAAGGCCCCCTTCACTCAAAAATGTGTTTTCCTTGTTGTTACCAGACTGTGATATTTGACCTTCACTATGCAGCATGACTTATATGCAGAGTTTGACTCTAGGCTGTTTTCAAAATAGTCTGCTGAAGGGGGAAAGTTTCTTTGTGCTCACCTTAAATCTGAGCATAAGGTGTGTCACCATATGAGCATGATTTGTGACATCACAACTAATTTGGACCCAACAAGTCACAATTTTCTTCAAGAAAGGCAGATATTCTCAGCATTTGTTTGTTTAATTCTCTCAACGTTGCATAATTTATAAATTTACCTAATTTTTTGGATGAGATTCAGAGATTTGGAGAAGAAGAATCTGACAAACGCTAGATTGGACAGATGTGCCATACTTTATGGGCTTATGCATAAAAATTCAGTAAAATATTATGAAACAGCCCAACTTTTATGTCTTTTCTGCACAGGCTCATACTTTACAGTTCAGTTCCAAATATTTGAGTCTGGTCTGGACACATGCCAATAAACCAAAGTGTGTGTGTGTGTGTGTGTGTGTGTGTGTGTGTGTGTGTGTGTGTGTGTGTGTGTTTGTGTGTGTGTGCGTGCATGTGTGTGGGTGTTGGGGGGGGCAGGGGTGGTGAGTGGGGGATGTCTTCAGATCAGCACTCCATTAATTTTGTCAACTCCCAATTCCAGTTGTTGTTTTGAAGCTCAACCAAATTCATTCTTCTTCCTCTGTAACTACATGTCACCAGTTTCAAGGTGTTTTTGATAAGCAGAAGCGTAAGTTGACTCAACTACTTTTAGCATTGACCAAACAAACAGCTTCACAACAAGATAAATCCATTTCAGATCAACAGTGAAAACGTTAGCAGCACAGGGTTGATCAGTTGATGTTGTACCATTTTCAACCCATAGTCAACGGCCACCTACACTACATATCACGGCCAGTAGGAGGAACCACATGCTTTCTCTCCAAACTTCCTGACCTAGTTTCAACTCTGAGCGTCTAGGACATTTTGTTCTAGTCTCATCCATCCTTCCCCATTTTCTCACATGAAGTCAACCGTTTTAAGTAGCTTAAAGGCCAACCACTCAGGCAACTGAGGCCAGAGAAAAAGAACATATTTTACATTCATGGTGCCAAGCTTGTGAAAGGAATGTGCTCTTCCATGTAAACAGTGGATCTGTGTCCACAGTTACTGAGGAATTAAAAGTTGAACATTTAGTGAAGTTGAGAGAACTCCAGCTCATGTCCAGCAAGTGAAGCCATGAGTTGCAGTTGCAATGTGTTGTCCTCATTGGCCTCTTAGTTGTATAATATAAATCAAACGTTTTCCTGTCAACTCTTTCATTTAAACCAGAGTCTGTATCATTTTCTATACTTACAGGACTTAGAGCCCTTCAATTATCCAGCTTACATCTATGTCTGCTATATGATTGTGCATGTTTGTGTGTGTTAGAGAAACAGACGGCCAGTGAAAACACACATGTGCTAGCGAACTATGTGGTGCACCCAGAAAGAAAAGAGAGAGAGAAAACGTTGTGTGCAGGGACACACACACACACACACACACACACACACACACACACACGCTGCACTATTAGTTGTTGACACATTCGTTGAGGAAGCACATGTATGTCTCGCCATGAGTTAGGAAGCAGATACACTTTCACTGCATTGTCACGGTGCAGCTCGTCGCAGTGAAAGAAAATGGAGTTGGAAAGTTTGTAAAAGTTCAGGACTAAGAGGATTATGTTATGTAAAAGCGGTTTGTTGTGTGTTTGTGCGCGTAGGTTATCTTTATCAGAGTTGCTGATCAAACAGCGATAACGAGCGGGGTCATGTGGGTGTATACGTGAAGAGGAGCAGCTGTTATGCGCGTGTGTTTTGATACTGTCACTTAGCGAGACATTTAGATGTACCCTGCTGGCCTGTGCATGCAAGTGAAGCATCAGCGTTCAGTTATCCCATCTTCCCACACTGCCTATCAAAATATTCATGGCAGTTGTGCGTGTGTGTGTGTGTGTGTGTGTGTTTTCTGCACACTCTCTCTAAAAACTATGGAAAAAAAACATACTTGAAACTATCTAAAGCAGATTGCTTACAGGGAAATTATTGATCTTGACCTATAAACACTGTTATTAGGGAACATATTGCTCAATTAGTTCAATGTATTTTTATTTTATATTCATGTTCCAGTGAAGAACTGAAGTGCGATCCTCATTCTAAAAAACTGGTTTTGAAGCCAAAATCCAAGGCAATTACCTGAACCTACTGCTTTCAAGCGGTTGCGAACCATGTTTAATTCCACAACAGTAAATGGTCATGAAGACAAAGATTTCGGCAGATTCTCATTTGGCAAAATGTATTCTCCATGGAGATATTTAGGCTTAGAAAATCTCAGGCAGTACGTCTGTGCAGCACCATGAGCGCCGCTATGATACCAACCCACAACAGCTGTCGGCAGACATATCCCACAGCTGAACAAAATGTACAGAACAGCCACCACTAAACCCATGAAAGGCTTTGCCACTCAGCCAAAACAGCAGTCTTTGTTCACTGTATCACTAATCTTCCGCAAACCGTTAGCATGAAGCACATTGTGCTTACTACCCTTGTGGTGACAATGCAGATTAGAGACATACAGGGAAATGAGCTGCAGGATGAAATGTTGTGAAATTAACTAGTCTGTATTAACAAAACCAACTGACAAACCACATTAAGACAGGGAAGTCAATGTTTTTTTTGTTTTTTTTGTTTTTGTCTATACCCCATGGTATGTGTGCTGATGTGTTATCTGTGCCGATGTCTGTGTTCTCCACACATCTCAGAGGACCGCAAACCAATACAATTATACAAAAACAACACCAATAATAAACTGAGGTTACAGCACAGTTGTCTCAATTCACCTAGAGGCCCATTACTGAAGGTGCGTGTCTCGCTCACAGAAAACATGTCACTTGCACATTCGTAATCGACCTTTCTGCGGCTGTTCTGCAAAGTGAAAGCAGTCGTATTCAGAACATGATGTCCTTGGTTGGTTTTTATAAAAGGAAGTGGCTGAATGCCACCTACACACACAGACACACGCACAGCAGCCTTCATGTACAGAGGGACATTATTGACAATAGAATGCCGTGTATCTGTTGACAGTGAAAAGAATCTAAGCTGAAAAGATTTTTTTTTTATAAAGTTCAGTTAGTATATTTTATACTTGTTATACCAATAGACTTCCTCTGATAAGTCATAATACCTCTCTTGAAAATGTTTCACAAGTTTTCTTTTATAAGAGGCAAAATGATTCTCCATTAGAAAGGTAGTGCAAGGATAAATAAATGCAATAGTCTATGTCAGATACTTTGTCATCATGTGAAATTTGACTGTGAAACAACCTTGGAGTTTGAAGTGAACAATGATGTAAAATTCAAAATATAAAGTATCTAAATGTTACTACACTTTGACTTAAAGATTTGTGATTTTTTTTCAAAGAGAAGTGTGGAAATATAAGAATGATTTGAAGTTACTGAAGTCACTGGAAGATGGAAGGAGGGAATTTACACTGAATGTATAACTCATAATTTGTTATACAATGCAGAGATTTCATTAAGAAGCTAAAGTGTAAACAGTATAACATAAATGTGTATGCATTTGTTTGTGTGTACTCTGTGCACTTGCTTGGTTTGCAATGTTGTGTTTGAGAACAGTCTCAAGGTTGTTGATATTGTGTTTTTTCACACTTGGGGCTGCAGCGTTGCCAACTTGACCTTAAATCACCCGGCCCCGATAGAGAAAGTGAAGTGTTGTGCCAATTGCTGCATCATCATGCAGCCACAGTCCCTTGAAAAGCTTAAGCACAATGGGAAAAAACAGCAACTTTAGCCTGCCACTCAAAGAAATAAATCCGGCTACCTCAGGCTGAAAATGGCCACTTTTTTTTTTTATTGTCAACTTGAATGCTCCCAATTTAAGATGAGGAGGATGTGAAACTGCATTCTGAGTTGAGAGCTCACCTTTCACCACCTTTCTCTAACAGCCTACATATTTTACATCATTTGGTGGACAGCTGAGATTTGACTTGAAATAATTTGGTCTCAACAATGGTGAACCTGCTTCTAAGAAGAAACCATCCTGCTTCCAAAATAAGACAATTAAGGGTGAAATCTTCAGGCAGACTTTTGGGTTGGGGGATGGTGGAATCCTCAATACATAAATAGTCTGCCACAACCAGTATCAGCAAGTCAGCTTTGCTCCTTTTGTAGCCTAACCATTCAGAACACCTGTCTGACTCCTATTTGTACCCAACTGCACACACACTTGCACAAGGTGTATATAAGCTGTATAAATCAACAACATATTGAAGGAATTGAGTGAAACCCTTATGATCCTCCAGCATGTTACACTGACAAACACTTATCCAGATGAGCAGTAACACACTGGTTGGTATTAAACATTTGCATCAGTGATTCTGTGATTTAGAAGGTGTCTGTTTTACTTGTGTAAACATGCAAGTGATCAGCTTGTGTAAATCAGAGATCTGTGCATGGCGCGTGAAGGACACAGAAGAGACCAAAAACTTTGGCACATGCTCGCAAGCTAACAACAAATACTGCAGTGGGAGAAATTTTGATGTTTCATATATCCGGGGATTCTTTGATTTTATTGATTTGTAAACGGCTTCTGCAAAGATGTGCACAAACTGATGCGAAACATAGAAGAGCAGATGACTATGAAGTTTTATGAAGTAATTCTACATAATATTATAAGTAATGTGATATATACTGTATCTGCATTGCGAGACTAGCATAAAATTGCATTGCTAATGTTAGTATGTGGAAAGAAAACTCCCCGCGACTCCGCTGTCCATCACTCGTACTCGTCAACTTTATTGATGACAGCAAAGTGTATGTATACGCACTTGTATATGTGTGTCTATATGAATTTGATGGTGTCAGTACTGAAACGTCATCAGTAAAGTGAGTATAAGTGATGTAAAGTGAGATCAATCGCTCCACTCATTGGTTAGATAAATGTGTCTGGAGCAGAAGCAACATTCTCATTACTTAGTAAAAACAACTGATGAGCGAGCCACCTCGACAAACTGTGTTTTTCTATTGTATATCATATGAAGTCAGAACTGCAGTGTCCTCAGTTGCTCTGTGATGAAATTGTTCCCTCTATTGAAAACAAAAGAGTTAAATTCATGGTTTTAGAGTCAACAAAGTTTTCCCAGGACGGCCCAGCTCTGTTGTAATGTTTTACTGCCCTTACACAGATCTGGTTTGACCTAAAAAAAACAACAAAAAAAACAAACAAACAAACAAACAAAAGAAAACAAGGTCACAGGAAAAGAAAGAGAGAGATAGTAGAGAATAGGGGCAATGGAATAACTTGAGTGTATCATCTTTTTGAGTCCCGCAAATAACCAAATCTAATAATGAATGTATTTTGAGGTTATGTCCTCAGTGCAGGTCTCTTGTTACCCCTGTTACTCAGGCATAAAAAAGGAAATGAAATGAAGAAATTCAGTCCAACCCAAAAAAAAAAAAAGTATTTAACTGATAATCAGCCCTGCCATCTGTCCCGTTGTTAAAATGAGAACTGTTTTTATAAATAGAACATCCATCATTACTGTTTTGAATAAGTTTTGGCAGGGGGGGAAATTATAATCATTGCAATAACAAGACATTGAAATGAATCGCCTGATACGTTGTACTCTTCATTGCACTTAGCAGTAGTTAAATAGTGTCCCATTTAGTTTCAAAACAGCTTAGAGAAATGTCCTATATGTTTAAATGTAATTATGTGTTCTGTGAACCTAAAAATAAGCCCACTAAAATAGGGTCACGATGACTAAAACCGCCTGTAGGGATAATAACGTACAGGCACTGCCAACTTCTTCATTCATCCCGGCATTTCCTCTGGCACTGTATATACTGTACTTTACATAAAAGACCTTGACTTGTATTGGCTCTCGTGATAAATTGGGGCAGTTTTGCATTTGCTCGGGGTGTAGTCCCGAGTGGGCTCTCACATTATAAAGTAGATGAATTTGTCATGAAAAGCCCCGCTTCCTGTGTGTGGCAACGCGGCCAGCTTGTCTCCACCCAAAGTTTTTTTTAAGTGTTTCAGTCTTTATTTATTTTTTTTGCTCTTGTACTCTGGATGTCTATCCTATTGACATCATACAGTCTCCCTGTGTGCTTCCGTTCTTACTGCAGTGTTTCTGTAATTTTCTTGCTACAAGGTTTGCACATGTGTGTTTGACTTACTATAATCAGGTTGGTAATAATCCCTTCCCCCCCCCCCCCATTTTATTGTGTATTGCTCCAGGGAGAAATGATACAGAAATAGTTCCAGTGAGAAGTAAGACTCAGACAGAGAGAGAAGCTAGACTTCAGTGAGACAGTATGCTCAGCTAAGAACACACACACACACAGACACATACACACACTTACACACACAATGACTGGTGAATCATCCTAGTTTTCTCTAGTGCCCAGATGCAAATCTACCCAAACAGTGGTGGCACGCAAGCAGCAGCCGTCTGGGCGTCGTGCCAGTCCGCGAAAGGGAGACACAGTGTACTAGGGACAGACGAGGTCATGCTGTTTTCCTACTCAGCAGGTTTAATAGGCATGAGTAAAAAAAAAAAAAAAGAAAAAAAAAAGAAGAAGGGGCATGTGATCTTTGAAAAATGGAAACAATAAGAAGACGTAGAATCATAGCTCATGGCATGTAGTCAGGAGTTGAAGTCCCGTGCAGCTGTGGCTCGCAACAAAGAAAGAGGAAGAGACTTTAACTGTGGGTTGCAGTGCAACCTGCTCTGTTATAAAAGTGCTTATCAATAACCCTATTTACCTT
Organism: Thunnus maccoyii; assembly: GCF_910596095.1. Taxonomy (NCBI): domain Eukaryota; kingdom Metazoa; phylum Chordata; class Actinopteri; order Scombriformes; family Scombridae; genus Thunnus; species Thunnus maccoyii. Next base: position 18,635,429 of record NC_056540.1, read on the forward strand.
CATCAACAAGTTTCACAAGTTCATAGCCTTCACTTGTACCTTGAGGTGAGACTCATGTTGCAAATTTAATTGCAATTTAAACTAAAAAAAATTCACATATTGCTGCAGGGACGACAAACTGCCTAAAAGTAGCAAATTATGCAAGCCAGGGGCACATTCAAGCAAGAAGAAGCTCTTCATATCATGCAAAATACAAATCTGAGGAACTAAAGGTATTAGAGGATAATATGATGACTAAAACAATATAAATAGGTAAATTATGCACATACAGTAGGCAGTGATTTACTTAGACACTCATTCACAGAGGAATGTATTTTCTGCCTTTTTGTTCTATGTGTCACATTTGAGAGCTCAGGTATGTGGGTCTTGTCCTCAGGTAGCAGATGAAATGTCTGGGTGGGAGCCAGGATGCAGTTAAAATGTCTACCTCTAGGGGGCTCACTGATACAAGATTCATTACTAAATGCACTGCAGGAGAGAAAAACAGGGCATCCCATGCAGTCATACTAATCATCATTTAAAAAGCATAACTAGTCGACAAATACGTAGTTTGGAAAGCCATAAGACAGGATTTAGCAAAATCCTTGCTATTGTAACCACTCTGCCTTGGAGCATTATAAAATTCTATCAAGTAGATCTTAATTCAGATAACGAGGGTTCAAGGCTCTGCTGGTTTTCATGCTGTCCACCTAATCAGGGACTGTTTTACATCTGGGATTCTATATGAATGCAGTCAACTATTGCTGCTGTCAGGACAGGGAACCCTGTTGGGCTCAAGACTGAAGGATAAAGTGGAGCCATGAATAAACACGTAACTGTTGCACTAGAGCTGCTCAAAGGCCAGCTGAAGGTGTATCTGTTGACAGCTGTGCATGGTGTGAACATGCAGGAGTCTCAGGCCTCTAGAGGGCCCACTAATACTACCTGTGCTACTTTTGATAGAGATGTTGCATCAGCTGTTTAGAGTTGGACATCGTGCCTATCTTATGTACGCCTACATATAATTCCTAGCTAATACAATGTGGTTGCACAGTATATTTAAGCAGAATCTCTCCTTTTTACTTACAACATGTGCTTGTATGAGGTAGAGCTGGATTTCTTGGTGACAAATATGTTTCACACCTGTGGCCAACAGCAGACAGCAGCATAAATGGCCCAGGTGCGAATGTCTGGAACCGTATGAAAGTAAAGCAAGGTGTCGCTGGCAAAAACATGCATCCTGAATTGAGTTTTTTCTGGCTATTCGAAGGTTGGAAAAACAGCTGTGGGCCTTTTGGTGGCATGAATGTAGTGTTTAGAAAGGTGTGACATTTTAGTAACTTGTGTTTTCTGTGGAGCAGCCAAGTTGACCTGTGCCAGCATACCATTACCAAAGTCTCTCTTGCATATTCTGACAAGTGTAGTGCTAGACAGATTACTGTTTCTGGTCTGTGTCTCTGACAGTCCTGTCAGGGTCACGCTGACCGTTAAACATTTGTTATCCATCCTCTGGAAGACAGTGGTGTGGAGTTTTTGGAGGGGCAGGACAAAAGTATAAACTACAGAGAATGAATAAACACGCACAACCATGTGCTTATAGTTTGTCAGTGCATGTGTAAGAGTTCTTATATTTTCCGTTTTCCAGATTGATCAGAAATGTAACAACTCATGTAACAACTTGGTCAGTATTTTCACAACAACTTACCACCCAGCCTGTCCTCAACAGAAAAACCACAGTAAAGCTCGAGTCAGCAAAAATTACCTTTGGTTACGTTTGAGTGACAGAAGGTTCAGATGATGTTGATATAAGATGACAAATTTCCGTAATCGCAGGTGGCGGGTCAGGTGGATGTTTAGATAGATAGATGGCAAAAAGTGGACTTAGCTGCAGGAGACCAGTGTTCGCTTTCCTTTGGCGTGGTGTTTATTGTTGCCTTGACGACAAAGGTTGCATAACTTAAAGGAAGTAGTAACTTTAACCCACACCACGTTTCAAGTGATCATTTTAACCCAAACCATGATCTTTCTCTAACCCTTACCACAAGGTTTTTGTACCTAAACCTAACCAGACCTTAACCACAGCATTGTCACACCATGATCTGTAACAGTTTTGGGAAGCATCTATAGAGGCAGCATATTACAAAACGCTCCTATGGGTCGTTCTGGAGCGCGTGGTACAATCGACCTATGTGGTCGTTTAATTATGAGGATGTGGTGTATCACCAGCTGCCAGGAGCTCTTTAACTTGCACACAAACAAACACTGCTTGGCCGTGATTTTACAGCTCTCGTATAAAGCTGCTTTTTTTTTGGATACGGTAATCTTACCCAATCGCTTTTAATTTGTTTGGCTTTTACTGTTCCCATAGGAGACTCCTCTCCTTGGCAGACAAATAAGCCCCTTCTTGGAGTTTGATCGTGCCAAACTGCTTGAAGGAAACAATTTTAGTTCAAGCTGAAGTGAGTACTATGAAGCTAAACCCTTTTCCCAAAAACAAGTGTACGCTGAAGACTTGGGAGGTGCATACTGTAAATTGACTCTGGAAAATCCCCATTGATTCAGTTTCAGTTTAGTATTGTGCTTGGGATGTCATGTGATTAGTACCACATTTGCTGACATCATACACCCTCCCAGTTATCATAACTGGATGTAATTTATCCTTCCTAAGATTTTGGAGGCTGAGGAGTGGTTACCTTGTTTGAACAGGAATAACCACAAAGTTATTTACAGAGATGTTTTTCGCGCGTAGTACCTACAAAGGTTATATAGCAAAACAATTAAAGCAGCATAGTTCTTGATATGTGCGGAGTTTTTAACAACCAGCTCATGGTGTATCAAAATAACTCACATAGACCACACACACATAGATTATTACAATTTATCTGCTTGATTTCCTTGTCTAATTATGTGTTCTTTTTAAATTCCAGCTCAATAGCTAGTGGTTAGTATGTTCTCTTTTTACATGACTCCAAATAAATGCAACTCAGGTGTGCTGGAGACTCTAAACTGCCCACAAATGATGTCCCTGCTCTCTACAAGTTTATGCTGTCCTTGAGCAACCTTGAAAAAATATTCAGCGGTTCAAGCAAATCAAAGACATCAGATGGATACCACTTTTTGTATTTTTGAATTAAAGTTATTGTTGTCAAATCCCATAATCCATTTAATCTGTTTTACTGCTGTGCATGTCAATAGATTTGAGTCGCTTCCATGTGCTCTGTTTCAATGCATTTCATCACTCGTTCACCTCCAGACTCCTTTCGCGGGAGGTGTTTGTCATCACAGGAAGCGCAGCCACCCTTAGGTTGGGCCCTTGGGCTAGGGTCGTTTCACCACTGTTCATGATTGCTCTCACTGATAGGGGAAGTTTGTGGTCACAAAAGTTAGCGCAGTGTGTCAAAGCTGTACATCACATCAGCAGGGCGTGATGGGAAATACGTCTGAAGATGTCACCTCACTGTCACATGATCCACTTCTTCATTTTGCCGGGGTATAAAAAGCGAAGGAGTTATTCTTGTGCTCATACCGCGCTTGTGCTGCAACTGAACAACAGGTTGAGTATGCATGTAGGGGAACTCCTGTCAGTCATTTTGAAGGCTTCGTGCAAAGACTGTACTTGGGATAAGAGCAATTTGTATTAAAGAAACGCATTTTCGTTTTACACATTATGCAAACTGTAACTTTCCTCAAATGACAATAATCTGTTTTGTTTTTTTGTTTTCAGATGACACTTATTTGAGAGGAAATAAGTTTAACATTAACATTTTGCTATGATGGTTGTTTCTTGCAGTAGTTTGTTCTTGGGGTCCTCAGGAGCCACAATCGCTGGTCCTTGTATGTTAAATATGTTATGTTGTTTTTACATTGAAAATTTAAAGTCAGAAGTCAAGCCATATGTTTTTTGTCCTGTTTGTTTCCTGGAAAGAAAGTAGTGTAATTTTGTGAGAGGTGGCAGCTGCAAGAGATGGAAATCACATGTTACTGTGTATATGTTTGTGTGGGTGTGGATATCTACTTCTATACCTATGATTATGTGAATGTATTTGTATGCATCTCTGCGCTTGTATATACTGCATGTGTGCTGCCTGTGTGCCACTAAAATTGCGTGCATGTGTGTATAAGGTTTATGTATACGTGTGTTTCTATACCCACTAGTGATGGCACAGCAGGACACCTTCAAAGTGCGCATAAAAACAAACATTAACTTCTTGACTCCAACCAAAGACACAAGCCCCAAAGCAGTCTTCAGATCAAAACTTTCCTCCTTTAGATTTTTCTTTCTCTCCCCGTAGATTGCAGGGAGTATGAGATCTCTCTCATTTACTATCACCTAACAGCACTGAATCCCCAAGAGCCCAATTTAGACTTCTGCATAAAGAAACCTTAGTCTTCTGTTGTATAACTTTGCTGCCTTTGTGCCAGAACAACCGTTGGGGAAGTGGAAAGGGTATAATTTGTCAGGCAATGAGGCAGTTGGCATCCAGTTCAAAAAACACACTTCATGTTCTGCATAACAGTGAACTATAAAACAGCACAGACCCAACATAAAAAGATTTGATTATGATATAAAGGATTATGAGCAGTGAGGTAGCTCTTTCATTTACTACATGAATGCTGGCAATATCTAAGCTGATTCGGCTGATATCTTGCACTGTCTTAATGAGAGAATGTATTAAAACATATTATGACACTGTTTCATAACACGCAAATTAAGTTACTATGCAAAACACTGAAAATTTCTTTTATTGTTATTTAGTTCATGTTAAAGCTAATCCTCCAAAGAAAGTACGCACACTCTCTACAAAGGGCAGATATCCACTTGCTCAGTTGTAACAGCTGCAGTACACTGGGGCATTGTGCTACAGCAGAGTTAGTGGAGTAGACATAGAAAGTAAAGCTTTTGCCAGTGGGCCATGTTGCTCACAGACATTAGTAAATAGGAATCCATCTGCATGTGTTCTGTGTTATTTTACATAACGTCATCTTAGCCCCTTCATTCCGCTGCCATACCTGTGAAGTCAGACTGAAATGTCATCACCTCAGGATTACCGCTGCCTGAGCTGGGCGTCGGCTTGCTCAGCTCTGCCCTGCTGTGATCTCAGGTGGGATGAAGCACACCACACGAAAACAGGCGCAGTCAAGGTCACATACAATATGCAAATACAGACACAAACATGCAAATAAGAGCATTTAGAGAGTAAGAGAGTAATATTCATCCTCCAGCTATTAAGAATGGCAGATTTAAAAAAAATAAGAGGAGAAATAAGTTGAATCAGTGCAAGCTTTGTAAATTTGGGATCACAACCAACAATGGTATACACATTTTCTTTACAAAAACATGTTCAAAATCGAAAGAGTTGTTTGATACTGATGTTTTTAAGTAAGCTAACTTTGCCCCAAAAACTTGGAAAAGGAGGCAAGATAGTCATTATTTAGTCTCTGCTTTGATTTTCTTATAGATTATAATTACATGTGCTTTACTGGTAATTAATTGTATTTAAAAAGTCTAATAGTGTAAGCTATGTACAATTTATTTTATTATTTTCATTTGAAAATGTATATGATGCATTTTTGATCTGGTGTATATTAATTTGTGGTGTTGTGTAGTTCCATGCAGACTGGATATATTCGTATGCGTTACAAAGAAACCTTCACTATGTGCACACACACAAATGTGGAGCTGAGTTTGCATACCCAAACTCGCATGAAATCTGCAACTCCAACATGCACACTACGCACACAAACAAACTATGTGCTCACCTGCAGCTGCACTGGTCTTGACTGGCTGAAACTGTCATAGCAGCGGCTGTGTTTTCGCTCTCCAGGGAGACTCTATTAATTGGTCATTTGTTTTTTCACCTGTCTGGGGACGTTATGTAACTTCAGCAAACTGGCAACAAGGTCACAACATCTCACGCGGGCGCAAACATCAGTCCCTAATCTACCTGCTGTTAGCAAGACAGGCCTGCTGATGAGGTTATGAAACAGTTTCTTTGAGGTGTTTGTGGTTCATTTATGAAGGTGTAATTATGTGTTTAAGTGCTAACATTATAACATCATAAAACCAGATAAGTGTGCATGCATGTCTTTTCATGTGTGTACAGTAGCTGTACATTTGTATGCATTTATGTTTTATATGCAGTACTCGGACAATGAACACTGAGATATGCAATGCACAAAGGCAGTAGTAAGTGCATAAAGTGTGTCATAAAAACAATGTGAACATGTTTTGCACTGTACTTATGAGGAAGCCTGACCGGAGTGGCTTGGAAGGTGGTAGGAGATTCAGACTTGTTGAATGAGTAAAAAAAGAGATTTATTCTGTCCAGTGTAACAAAACAAGTGTCTCAAAAACAGAAATGAGATAAACAAATCAAACTTAAATTAACAGGCTTAACTCAGGATAACTTGAATTAAAGCATGATCACATGCACACAACTACACTCTCCCATATCTGCTCTCCTAAACCAACATCTCTCTCCTCTAACAGGCCTTCCAATCTACTAGGCAGAACCACATTTCTTGCAGGGGTGTTCATTCCCTTTATACCAACAACTGGCATATGACAATGCTACTTGTATCAGTCAACATTGTTTACACAAAACACATCCACAGCATAATCCTCATCACAAGCTAAAATAAGTACAAATCACTAATAGTAACTAAGTAGCCATGCTTGGTCTAACCTATGACATCACTGGTGATGCCAGTGAGTGTTTAAAAGCAGGAAGTCAATGAGTGATGCCCCATTTGTGTCCTGGAAAGCATGGTGAATATAGTAAGGAACACAAGCTAATCTATGACTCAAGAAACTCAGGAATTAAATGAATAAACAATAACTGAACTTAAATACTTGTCTGTCTTGATTAAACAAAAAATGCAGGTGTAAATACAACACAATAATAAACACAAACAACCCAGGATAATATATGAAAGCAATGCTACATATACTGGCCTCAAAACTTCTTTACAAAACACTCAAAAAGTAGTGGAACAGAAGCCTGTGAATGTCAAATTGCAGGCCTCCCACAATCGATCAGATTAATCAGTAGGTCAGTTCTCAGGAAAGTGAAAAAGGTCAACTAACTCTGGCTTACTGCCAGTAGCCTATATCTCTCCGTAGCGTATTGGTTTCGTATGGAGCTGTGGTTCAGGGTTTGTGCTCCAGTTGGCATACAATACAGTGAGTGGGAGAGGGAATTTCTCCCAAACATTTAGTTCACTGTGTTTACCCAATGCACTTATATGTGAAATCGCTGTACTAGGTCATGTCTGACTTAGAGGAGGAGCCACTAGTAAACCTGACATACTTGCTAAAGAGCTGCACCAATGTTGTTAGAACAAAATCATTTGCCATAACCTCCATAAGCGCATCTGCTCCCTATGATTTCCAGAGTATTTATTTAACCCAGTTCATTTTAAAAAGAAATAAGACATAACAAAAACAATCCTACATTTGCTGACTAGAATCTCAGCACGCAGTTGTGCAATGTATCCTGTGCTGTACTTTCCCACACCCACAAATCTGTTGCAACATTGTTGCCTACTTGAAAGTGACAATGCAACTTCCATCATATCTCTCATATGACTAAAACAGACCCAAAAGTACAGAAAAAATCATGAACCATGGTAAGAAAAGAAAAACAGCTTGTTTCTCTCAACTCAACATCTCTGTTTTTACTTTTTAAAACTGTGTCAGTATTATATTATTTAGCAGTATTGTCCTGCTTGGTCACATTTAAGGTATTTTGAAATCTGATGCAATTAGCATATTTCTGATTCAACTTCTTAAGTGTGTTTTGGTCATTTGTGAAATGTTCTGTCCAGATAAAAGGTAGACCACTGACTCTGCATGCGTGTCTCAGCATGTCTGTTCCATGTAGATTGGCCCATGCCTCTATGCACGTGAAAAACCCAGTACATAACGCCTCAATGCCTTTTGCCCTTTCTGCCCTGTTCTGTTCTCAAGGCCCTGTTGCCCGAGTAATTGAAATGTAGTAACATGTCCCAGAGGCTTCTATACTGTTGAATAGATGTGATGGATGAACTGTCCTTAAGATTTGCCCTTTAACTTAATTAATCATTCTGTGGCAAGTTTTTGTGTCATATGATATTATAAATTCTAATTCAAAAGCTTTGCCACTCTGCACGTTTTTAGCATTACTATTGAAATTTACCTCATATCAGCCCAGAACATCAACAATAAGTACACAATCAGCATCACATCAGCTTTAATGTCTTTGTTCTTCCCTCCTCTTCCTTCCCTCTCACACTAACCTTTGAAATACACCCGGACTCCCCTCTCACTCCACTTCTGTCCCCTTCCACTAAGCACTTGTTTTGCAAATGTCCCGCTGTGGGAGGTAGTGGGAGGAGGCTGTGAGTTGTAGCCAGTCATAAAGCATTGTGAATGGATGAGCAGCTTGTACCAGACACATACAGGGTTGTTAGCTGTCTGGATGCCAGGACTTAATCCATGCACTGGTAGGAGTTAATAAGGGTTTAGAGGCGGGAGACTGTCTATTTAGGCAGAGCTTGAATGTCCTGGTAAGGTTGATGTGGCATTCAGGAATGTCCTTCAGCGGGGAAACACGTGTGTCTACAACTGTATGGGTATGCTCATGTGCCCCATACAGCACAGCAACCTGTGCTCAAAGATGAATATACACAGTGTGTATTCATACTGTGGCCTCAGCAAATACTCTGCAAATTATCCACAGAGGTCTCTTCCTCTCTAAACAAACATACACTATGATTAAAATTGTGAATAAAGCAGTTTCATATTGATTCAGTGTTTCTCTGACGCTGTTTGGCAGACACAGTGCGTAAAGAGGGGCTACAAGCTGAGCTGCTGCTGAAGTTTGCTTGTTTACTTGTTTCTCTGACAACTTAAGATCCAGATGTCTGAAGACTAAGATCCTACATCTAGTTAAAAGATATACTTAAAAACGACCAAGATGTAAAAAGTTTATTGTGAAAATGTGGCTTAAAACTGAATAAAAGTCAATTTATGACATTTTTTGGTTGACAACCACAATGGCGGCATATTATCTTGTATGGGGATCTGGTGGCTCTGTTATGCTGTGGGGGGCATTTTGCTGGTATGGTTTGGGTCCACTTGTCCACTCAGAGGGAAGGGAGGTGATCACCTTCATCCTATGATGAAACATTTCTATCCTGATGGGAGTGGTCTCTTTCAAGATGACAATGCCCCAGTTCACAGGGCACGAGGGGTCACTGAATGGTTTGATGATTAATCATATATTATGACCATCGCAGTCACCAGATCTCAACCCAATTCAACACCTATGGAAGATTTTGGGCTGACGTGTTAGACAGCGCTCTCCACCACCATCATCAAAACACCAAATGAGGGAATATCTTTTTGAAGAATGGGCTTCATCCCAGAGACTTGTAGAGTCAATCAGTGCCAAAGCTGAGCAACACCATTCTTCCAAAAGATATTCCCTCATTTGGTGTTGATGATGGTGATGGAGAGTGCTGTCTAACATGCTGGTAAGAAAATACAGTTTAAGTGCAATAATGCATGAGGTTTCCAGTTATAGATAATAGTAGAGTGGAATACTGTTGGTGTCCTATTGGGGCGCTTCATCATGCATCACCACTTCTGTATAATGCAGCTCTAACCCATCTCATGCCTCCATCCTGACAGAGCACCTCACAGAGAGGTGAGAAAAGGTTGGTGTAGTTTTCCATATTCCTGCCGTGCCGTGCCAGTAAAGCTCTGGCGGGTGTAACCATCCTGCCCCGGGTATCCGATCACCCATCCCTGCGGACAGGAAGTCAGATGATGTCTCTGCCAGTACGCCAGCGTCAGCAGGAAAAGGCTTGGACATATCACTGGAAACAACTCCTTTCTGAGTCCATAGTCATATTGTGTGCACGGCTGTATGCACAGACACAAAGTGGCTACACCCACGTAGATGCATACTGGACACACACACCCACACATGCGCGCACGCACACAGCAGCATGGTGCTACTAATCTGGTCAGCAGGAATATGGCTTACTGTATGTGCTCAGCTCTCCAGGAGCTGGCTGGGAAATGCTGTGCGTCACACACAGTGAGAAACCGTTGCATTTGTTTCCAGTTGAAGGCTGCTTGGCTGTGAACACTGACTACAACGCACAAAATATAATTTGAACTACTTTATAGTGGGCTTATATGCCCATGTTCAAAATCCCAGAGGATAGCTTTATGATATTGAATTTCAAGAATGTTTTTTTTAATTTTACAACAGTGCATATTTTGCTTGCTGCTGGTTATATTTTTGTTTTTTTCCATTGCCGAGCTGCGTTTGCTTCATCTCTTTCATGTGTTGTTTTAGTGTTGGTGATGTGTGACTCTTAGCCTATTTTATCTATCATTCAGCCATGATTGCCAAGTCACGAAAGTAACCGTACTGCGTCATGTAGCTTTGATTTTGCCAGTTGTGTCCCCAAGTAATTCAGTGTGTGTGCAGTAGCTGCCTGATATTTGTAATGCTATCAATAAATCTGGCCCAGTCCAGGAAGTAAGAGGGCAGGGTTCACTTGTTGTTTCCTGTTACAAAGAACATTTGTTTCTTTTGTACAGAGCTCAGTGGCATTAGAACAGTGTTAAGTAACACATTTTTTTGTGATTATAAAAAATATTACAGTATTTCTTTTAACACTTGTCACTAAAAATATAGTTTTGTTCAAGGCACAGTGTGTAATATAGCAACACACAGTGATCTTTGTGATCTGTTCATTATCACATTATTATAAATACATGCTATACAAGATATGTGTGGAGAATATAGTAACATCAACGTCATATATTATGAATATACTGTAATTATTAGCAGAATTGGATGTCAGCTTTTTCTGTAAATGTCCTGTAGTTCTCCTAACCAGCCACTACTAGTGCTGTGTGTGAGATTTGTATTTGTACATTGAAGTCCAGAGAGAGACTGAGAAAAAAGATATATATAATTGAGTGCATGGGTTTTGAGACCTTGATTATATAATAAGTCAATGTTACCTTCTCTGGCTGCACTGTTGAAATCACAGTTAGATGAAAGATGATATAACTAATAAAAGAAGACTCAAAGGGCGTTTTCACTTTAAATTCCTCAGAAAATGAAGCATGCAGATGAATCGTCAATGACAGTAATGACTCAGGTTTTCATGGTTATTGCACATTTCATATTGCATAATGACTTTAAAGTGTTCATCAGTAACTGTACACTACCTGTCTATTTGGTTTGCTAGTGTGTAAGTTCAAGACTCACCTGAAGTACTGACATGAACCAGACATTTCACAAGTTTCACATTAATACCACAGTTAGCTCATGGAACTGCAGTTAGAAATAAAGATCAGATTGACATTGAAGTGGTAAAGAGCAAAACAGCTCGCTTGATTTGTTATTTGGAGGAGATAAGTCTGTGATCACATAGACAATCAAAGCAATATGTGTAGACTATTTATGGCATGCATTTAATATATATGGGCATATACTACAACTCAAAGGGGGCAGAAAATTCATTCATATATATGTGGCATCAGCTGCAGCAACACCAATGAATGTATAAACAGATGAATGAATAAGTAAATCAATAAATCACTTAGAACAAAGAACATGAGTCATTTTATTCCTGTAAGCTCTAAACGTATCAAATTATGTAACTTCTCTTGAACAGAGGTTTAACAAAAAGCACAGGCGAAAAAAAACAACACTTCCACCACACTGTTTTGGTTGGATATAATTAACAGGCATGGCTTTGCTTCCCTGGAAGTGAGCGATTAATCAAACCAGAAATGGTTGCCACAGGAAACAAGCCTCACCTTCCCGGTAGAGCTCATCATCTCTCCTTTTGGCTGAATTTACACTCATTAGTCTTGATCTGTTGATTGCCGCACCCCCAAAATTGGCAATGGCCCTCTCCTCACATCTCAGGTTCTGTACTTGAGCCAGCCATATTGCCAAAGAAGAACAAAACAGCACTGTATCATCAATGACCTAGACACGTCAGACGAGTCTAAACAATAGCTGTAGCAACACTAGAACGGTCACGTTCATACTCGAAGAGCAAGTCAGTCCTTACAAGGAAATCCTCAGACTTGTATGTGTGTGCGCGTACGTGTGTGTTTGTGTGTGTTTGCATCACTGAACTCACTGACTGACCCGTCGGTATAAGGTTCTGGATGGTTACTGAACATGACGTTCTGCTCACACACTGAAGAGCCAGAGGACATTGGCACACTTACTCTACGCGCACACAATAACTTGAATACTAGTATACACTCATACTGTATTGAGAAATGCATACGCTCGTCCAAGCAGTCACCTACACGTGTCTAGCTGCACAGCACTTTTATTTAACGTTGACACCCAGACCTTGGCCCAGATAGTTTGGCACAGAACCAAAGGTGCAGGAGAGGATTTAAGGTCAGTGTGCTTAGCAGTGAGTAACTTTAATTTTAGATAATGCATGTTTTATGAGCTTCAAATCAAGGCAGACTAAAAAGATGTATTTCAAATAGTCAAGAAGGTTTTTTTTATTTTTTTTAAAGTAGATTCTTTTACTTTTTATAGTGCTGCAGGGATGGTATCATGCAATCTATGCCAAGTGACCTCCATGCTGCAGCAACCATCACTTTCTAAATGAATTAACTTGCCTATATACTACAGTATATATACTGTTTATGTAAGCATGACCACTGGAGGCTGCATAACTTCAAGGCTTCCCACTCTTATTAACCTTATATGAACTCTCACCATGTCTCCTACAGTGTGTGTGTGTGTGTGTCTGTTAATATATTGTAATGTGCACAAGTGAACACCACACTACACAACTTCTGTTGTATTGTGTTCATTTCATTTCTTGCGAATTTGACACTCAGGAAGTTTTTTGTTGCCAAAGTGTCTGCAAACTAATTACTATTGCTGCAGGACTGAACATTTAGTATAAACTATTTTATCCAGTATCCCAGGCACGCACAAGTACACCATTTAACTGACTTGATTAAACATTAACTTTGGCAATCCTCCCACTGAACACATAAAGACTTTTCTCATCTAGCGTAAGTAGGACTTCTGGTAGTTCTGCAAAAGTTATGCGACGCTGGGCTTGAGTCTGGGACTTCAGTTTGTTCCAAAGACATTCTGTTTCTTTTTGCTTCCCTCTGTATGTGAAGTGGCTGTGTGGGTGTTTTTCACAGCCCTGTGCCTGGTTCCCTGCCAGTGACCGTACTTTGAACCAGCAGCAGCTGGGGCGTGAGCACAGCCAAAGATAGATGGCTAGCTGGAGCAGAGAGGCAGAGACCTGTCTCTCACCCCTCACCCCACCCTCTTTGCCTTCCTCTTTTCCTCTTCCCACGTCATCGAGCTTACTGAACCAAAACTCTACCAAAAAGGAAAAAAAAACAAAATAAAAAAAAAAAAACTGTCATGGTTCCCAACAGGTTTTGCACTCTCAGACGAACGGACCAGTGATGCTGCCCTGCCAAGCCCTTTTTCTCTTGACCTAATTTTTTTAAACAACCGTCTCAGTGGTTAATAAGTAACCGTTCGTCAAAATGTGTCAATCATACGCTTCAGAATTTCTTTTGAACTCCACTCCAAAACTTCCATGCTGTGTTTTTTCTTTGGAGGAGTGATTTAGATTGGATTGACGATGTATCCCAGACACTCATGCTTATATTTCCATAGATGTTCTTTTCAGTCGACTGGATGGCTTCTGTATGTGATGTTGATGTTGGATCTTCTTTTGTCCCACCTTTTTTTCTTCTTCTCCTTCTTCTTCTTCTTCCCTCTGCTCTGCCTCCCCTCTCTGTTACTATCCTTTTCCCCATTCATTTTTGCTTTATGGAGCTCTCATGCTTCTTCTTGTCAGTCTCATAGCTCACACGCATTACAACTCTCATTATCAAATCAGCTGTTTGCTGGGTATAAACATGAATAGAGGTGATAAAATACAAACAGTATCCATATATAGTAAAGCAGACAGAACTTGCTAACAATAGAACAAAAACATCAAAAGTATATTTATATGGTGTTGCGTCATGTTTATGCCTGCTTTTGTTTTGTCAAACATGCAGTTGTTGTTGTTGCTCCCAGAATCTTGTTCTAATAATAGCTTCTTCTTCTCCCCTAAATAAAATGGTCACTAATAGACTACAGATTTCCTCTTTTCCCACTGCCTTACAGTGTTGCTCACTGCCTGTTTTGTGCTTTAAATCTTGCTGAGTCAGACAAAGGGAGGGGTTGCAGTTCCAGTATTTTTTAAGGGGAAGTGTCTGGAAGTTTAGTGCTGTGCACATTTTCTACTGTCTGTTTAGGATCAGGCTCTATGTTGAACTAATTATAGACAGGTTATACTGAAAGAATAGAGGTCCCACTAGTGGATCAAAGCCCTTTTGATCCTTGATAAAGGATGGAAGTAGTAGATTGCTTTGATATTCAAAAAAACATATAGCTGGTACATACTGTACTAGGCCACAGCCTCATGTTAGTATCTTCTGTCATCGTTATCCTTGTTACTCACGCACAAGACTGTATTATAAGTGTATATGTCAAAGTAGATTTAAAATGCCAGATGTGATATCTTAAAATCTGGTTTCTGTAAATGTGCTGTCCTGCTGTTTAGATTCTCAGGGTCAGACTTATCAGGTAGTCTATATCCTGCAGACGTAAAGCTTCATAGCATGAGGCTTTCTGCATCAAGCATAACTAATGGTACAAATTGGTGCCCTAGAAAATAATAGGTCACACGGCGGTGGTGCTTGAGGTCAGACATTCCAGTTTCCTCAATCCTCACATCAGCGTCATCAGTGTGACTTTTTTTTTCTTTGTAAAATCATGCAGACTGTGTGTGAGTTTAGCTGTATAATCGTTTACTGTATGTCTGCACATACAGTGCTGCATGTAGGTTTTTACTGTACATTTCACTGATAGCAACAAATCCTTTCAGGGGTCCCAGTTCCGTGTGAAATTGCATTGCCTAGTTGCTAGACACCAGTGAGTGACATTGATCCCGGGGAATCCATTTAGTGCATCTGGCACTCTCTGTCACATGGAATCAAATTTTACAGCTAATTCAAAGCTAAGAGGAAATGTACTGCGCCTGCTTCTTTGTGTGTGTGAGTAAGGGTTTAATTCATATGAATTACATTTAATTTACCACTTGATCAGCTGAATGACTGCGCACACTGGTGCATCGGCTAATTTAATTTGGTTGAAATTGTACAGTTTTTCTTCCTGCATGGCATTACCTAACTGTGACATTTTCTTTGAATGACTTCTGTTCAACCTCAAAGAAAATGAAATGCTTTAAAGTGAACTCTGGCCTACATGTGAGCTTATGAGGCTAACTTGAATAGACATGGTTGGAAGAGGTAAAATAATTGAAACCATATGGCTTCCAACCCCTTTATACAGTGTTCTTCCAACAAAAGCTAAATTTAGAACTCCTTGCTCCTTTTTTTTCTCCCCTGGTACTAATGTGATGACTTACTTTGTGATTCTTAGAATGAGCATAAATATATCTGTTGAAAAGGGTCCGGGTGTGTCCCATCATACGGTAAGTGCATGCACCCCCTCCTCTAAAATGAGGGACTCACTTCTGGCAACGCACACGAGTTAATGTGTTTGTTTATGATTTGGAATGTCCCCACCTGTGCTGGGAAAGAAACAGCACTATTTATACAGTGAGGCCTCCATTCATGACTTTCTTAATGGGATTGGGACTGGTCCAGTTCTTGTTTTGGCTGCTAGCAACCATCTGTCAAAGGCCGGACATTGTACCTGCCAGGATGTCATGTCAAGTAGGAACTCTGCACCCTGGACTGGAGAGACACTGGTCATCTTGTTAAATGAAGCCAAAAGGAAAGAATAGGAGCACTTGGAAACTCAAGCATTTTGTCATGTTTCACTGCCTCACAGGAAAGGAGTCAATAACTCAAGAGGCAAGAATAGACTACACTTTTTCTTTCTTTTTTTTACATTTCAGTGACATAAAAACTGATTGCAATCAATGTATTGCATATGCAATCTTGAATATACCCAATACTCAATAATTAAGCTAGTCTTACGTTTGTGTGTCTCTGTGTCTATATGTGCCCACGATAGCTTTAACAAATCCTTTCATTCCATTTTCAGGCATGTGGACTTACAAGGTGTTGGGTTTGACCCACATTTTCAGTCATGGCTTGTCTCTTAAACACCCTGGCAGCTAGTGTAGGTGACCTGAATCCAAGCTGCTGACCTGGTGTTGCTTCTAACATCTTTGCGTGGTTAATCCTGGTGCCACAACATCAAACCTCTTTAGGCTGACTGTGCCTTTGTCACACTAGAGCACCAAAATCATCATGCTTAATGTCCTGTCATTTTCCTTTCCATATTAAAAAGTACTATATATCTGCCTACCGGTGAAATAATGGAAATTAGAGCCCCAGAATAGAAGCACTTGAATCTGAGAACTGGCTGACTCAGACAGTGGGGGAAAAGTTGAGGTTGAGGCCAGAAAAGGGCCATATTGTTGAGGTGAGGTCATCGCTGGAAAAAGGAATTATGGGGGCCCCAACCCTCTTCGTACACTAATAATGGGTGCCTCTTCCCCTCCCTAAAGGAAAACAAACATCAACTGGGCTATAGATGAGAATCATTGTAATGAGAATGAGAAAAGTCCCCTTGTGCCAATATGATTTTGGCCTACAGTGATCAACCTTATTTTAATCTTTTCCATTATGAAGTTTAAAAATATAATCTGTTTTTACTATAAATATTTTTGTATGAATCAATAAATGAACACATAAAGGAACATTTCGTGGTTTTTAGTATTCTTGCTACAGCTGGGAACTCTAATTTGTTTAGGGCCTAAAGCCAAACATGGAGATGAATTCCTTTTAGGGGCAGTGCAGAAAAGTTGATACAAACAGTTTATCAACTAACATGGTGTGTATAGGCTGGCTAACCCTCACTACACCTCCCATGACGATGAAATGGGTAATTTTTGGTGGTGAGAGGTGGAGTGAGAGGGCGAGTGTATGAATGAAACACTTATACAGCTGCCTCTGCATCAACAGCATCATTGACAACCAGTAGTGTTGATTTTAACACCAAATATAGAAGTGGTAGACGACGTAATGTGCCCGCTTTAGAAACTGCAGTGTGGGTTTGCCGCTGTGACGGCAGGGTGGTATGACATCTTCAACAGCCAATCATTTTGTACAGATTCCCCCCCCTTCCCCCAACCCAATAAGGCCAATAGTGAAAGCAGGAAGGGCTGTGAAAATGATGATATCACTGTGTTACTGTGCAGTGTGTCAGTGGTTTTCATCAACGGCGTAGATGATTAAAGGAGGACCTTCATCACCTTAGCAACCTGACACATTTCCTTCTAAATAAGTTGAAAAAAAAAAAGCCGTTGATAGCAGTGTGCCACTAAAGGGACTAAATACAATACTCATACAAGATTTGACATTCTCAAAATAAATCAGCATAACACAAATCACATGAAATATAATTATTGTTTGGGCTCTGTTAGTTGTTGTACTACACAAACTTAAGCGCCATCTGGAAAGGCACACCGTGTTCCTAAAGTTCTGCTTCACTTCCTCTTTTCACACCATTGTGTACAACCATTATCCGTCGTCATAGCAACCATGTAACAATAATGCTACAAAAAAACAAACAAAACAAAAAAATGGTTGCAACAGGGAAAAATGTCAAAACTCTGCAGGTGTTGTCCACACAAAAAGCCTAAACTCTCAAACCAAACGGATGCATTTGATATTCAGATTAACTTCTTACACAGTTTGTTTGTGTCTCTTTAAGAGACAAAGGGCAGTTTGCACTTGACTTTTATAGGCCAGACAGCCCTTGCAGTTTTAAGAGTGGAACAGAGGGGGAGGGGAGGTGGAGGGCAAGGAGGATTTTAGGTGGACAGGCTGTCTGGGTCTGGCCGTCTTCCTGATGGTGACTCAGATGAAGAAGGGGGTTTCCCAGTCTGCCATGCAGGCTATGTTGTTGTTTTTCCCTCTTTATGTTAATGACACTTTTCTTCTGTCATTCTTCTGCCATTCCATCATTACCCTTTCTGTTTCTATTTTCCTCTCTCTGTCTCTCTCTCCTTCTGTTTTCCCCCTGTATTCTCTTAAGAGGTGGGAGCCAACAGGGGTCTATCCTTATAAGGCCTGGTAAGGGGTCTGGTGACAATAGGCCTGCTGTTGATATTCGCCACTGTGCCCTCCCTTCTCCCAGAGAGCTGAGCAGTAGGTGTTTCCCGACGTTCCTGCTGACATGCAGACACAGAAGAGAGTAAACAGGAAGGAGATAAAAAAAAAAAAGCTGCTGAGCTCCCGGGGTTGACATCATCTTCTGTTTTCCAACTCTTTTCTGGTTAAATGGTTTGGAAATGTTACGTCTGTTACAGCAGTCTGGAGGAAGAGGCTTGTTAAACAAAAAGTTGTCTTGCTCAGCAGAACAGGCCTGTGATTTTTAACCGCAGAATAGTCTTTTCCTTGTTTGTAGCCTGCACCAAACATAGAGCCTGTGAGATTGGCATGAAAACCTCTTTCTCCCTGAGACAATACAGGATACACTCACCTCACAGAAGACATCTTTTAATGTTTTAGAAAAGCAAATAGAAAGAAGATGTGTCTGAAAGTTCACATTATCCTCATCTTCCGCAAAGCTCTCTCATTCTAGATTGGATGTTGCCATTGTTGTCCAGACTAGCAATGAAAAACTTCAATCCTGGGATTTTTATTATTTTTTTTCCCACAATATCAACTCCAGCCCCTGAATTATTTGTCAACATTTCTGGGTGAAGCTACATGTGTGAAAGGCATCTTTTTTCTCTGCTCTCTCTCTCTTATTAGTTTCAGTCCACATTCTTTGAGAAAGCAGAATTTCTTAACAAACTAAAGCGCCGTCACAGTGAAAGCTTCTGTTTAGGTTGCGAGTGGTTTTACTGACTTTACTTGACAATACAAATCACAAACAAAAGTCTTTCAAGGACAAAAATGGCTAAAACGACTGACTGATTGACTTGTTCGTTACTACACAACAACAAGATTTCAGCTGTCAGAGTGACAGCGAAGGCATGTGACCTCTATAAAGAGTTTCCATCAGGTCGTCATGGTCTAACATGTGAAACCAGACTCACGTGCCTCCTTTGTAATGAATATTGCCAGGCATCCCAGATATCTAAGTGTACAAGATCCCATGGGAAATCCCTCAATTTCCCTTAATTATCTCTCATCTGTTCCCTGAAGGTAGCATCGTGCTAAGTGGAGATGATGAAAGGAGGTCTTGATCTACTATAATAAATAGCAAAGCCACACGGAGGATTTGACCTTCTCACACAGAAGAGGATGACCTAGTTCTGGTGACAGCTGATGAGGGTAACCTTCAGTTTTAGGTATCCTCCACTTCTGAAGAGAAAAAACAGGGTTTGGTATTTTTAGGTGTTTGGTAGGGAATGGAGGATAGAGAACAACTTCTGCTAAACATAGTGGAAGTTAGATAAAGGGAGCTACAGCAAAAGAAACACAGAGGACAAATGAGAGGTGCATGTTGGAGAAAGGACAGGAGACTTGAAGGAAACTTTCTAGCAAGTGTTTTCTGTTCTTCACCACTTGATGTATCCATTTTTTCTAAACATCTGTTTTGAGGGAACACATCGTAAAATAGCCAATAACTTTGCCCTCACTTGTACAAATGTAATTTTCATGAAACTTTGCATTCATTTTGGAGTAGTGAGGCAGTGCAGAGTAGATGTAGCTACCAATTAGACATTACTGTGGACAAGGCAATCAGAAAGAAATGTAAGTCAAAGTCTTGATGTAACAGAGGGAAAGTTTGAGAAAGACCTAGAAAATACTAAAAAGGCTGAGAGCGAGGAGGAGTGGAGGCTCAAGAGTATACCAGAAAAGCAAACAAACAGGACAAGTGGGGGAAAAAAGAGAGGGCGGGGTAAGAGTAGTGGAGTTGTGGGAGTGAGATAAGTGCAAGAATGAGCGCCCTGAGAGTTTAGTCTTAGGATGCAGGGCTGATATGATAAGAAGATGCTCCAGTCCCATTTAGCAGTAACAACGGTGATTTCTTGGAGGTTGTGTGTCTCTTTCTGAGTCTTTCTCAGAAACAATGGCACCTCCTTACATTTGCATAGTACTCTCACACCTCCTTGGGCACACATAGTTGCCATGGTGCTGTTGTTGTTGATACTGGTAACCAGGCTTGGTGGGAGAGAACAGTACAGGCTGTATGACTCATACAGAGAGTGACTGACATCCTTCCCCCTACATAATGTCGACAGTCAGTAGAGATGATGAAATGATGGGTAAGTCTTAATGTTAGTGTTCATATTACAATTTCTGCTGTGCCATCTAGCTATAGTATAGTTACCATAGTGACAGTGACAAGCACCGTGTGGTTGTCAGCGGAGATTTTGTGGTTTCTTCGAAGTATGATGCCTGACTACGTGACTACTTACTGTTGGGTTTCATCAATGCAATGAATAATCTTGCCTAAGCCTAAGTGACCAAATTACTGACAAATACCAAATAATGCAACAGGTGTGAACAATACACTGCACCTTATTGCTCCAATAACAAAAGTAGTTAAGTAATTTGTGAAAAGTAGCCTTAACAATCACACAAGAATAGACACTTATGAAAGACCAGAAACACATAACACACTTGTAAATGTCAGCTACCAATGCTGAACAGAGAGAACAGTGCCAGATGGAACTGACAACATAGTACCGGCACTGGTAGCAACCAGCACTGAGAACACTTAAAACAAGACGTGACCAGGAAATAGTCTCTTAAACACACAGGTCAACTTGTCACACTATGTTACTGCTGCTGCAAAACTGCATCCACAAGACTTCAGCTCATGCTGCTTGGCTCTGCCAGTATGTGTCCACTTTTCTTCCAGGAGTCTGTTCTGACTGTGTTTACGAAGAACTAGTTGTAGTGTCACCATGCATCATGTAGCCTCACGCTGTACAACGGTACGTCCACTTTATCTGTTACAAACATTGTCCCACTTCAAGGAAGCTCATTGGAGTGTTTGTAGGTGGAAGTCTGTCCATTCACAATGTAGGGCAATGTGCTAGCTTACATAAGCTGCTGTGTAGGAAAAAAAAAAAAAAAAAAAAAAATTCAGAGCTCACGTTGTCTGGTAAACCACGACTCAACAGAAATGTTTCACTTCGTCTTGTAAACCACAGAAGAAAACACTCTGCTATTGTTTTTCCCCCAATATTCGCTTGTCATGACAGTTACATAACATCATGATTCTGATGCATGTACTGTACATTTGCATTTGAATGTCATAGTTTATTTCAATCTTGTTGTAGTGTGTCTACTTGATAAAGTCATTGCACTCTGTGTTTCTATCATGCATTGGATTGGATATTGGATTAAAAGTGCAAATCCTTAAATTGTCCATTAGTTACAAAATAGATTAAGTTGTGAGTGTGACTGAGTGCAGAAGCAGACATGCACATGACCCACCTTACTGACTGCAGGTCAGGCTTGTTGCTTCTCTGCTTGTGCTGCTGTCATTACCTAATTACCCATCCATCCACCCACCCTTCAAAAAGAAAAGGACTTAAACTGCAACTTCATTTACAAACCCTGTATTTTTCTCAAGGCAACCACTGTAATCCTGTTGTGTGTTTAGCACTAGACATTACCCCTTTGTGTTTACATTCCCATCTGTTTGCAGTCAGACACACCACACACAGGCAAAGAACTGTTCAAGGCCGTGCACTTTGACAAGAGTGTCAGTTGCATAACTAAAGGTATGCCAAGCAGCATCCGCACATTTTAATGCTCATCTTATTAGAGCAGGTGTCTTCTGTTTGTATAAGAAAATGCCTTTCTGGCTCATTGGAGGCCTATGGAGGTTGCCTCTTCACTTGCTGCTAATGTAAGGCAATGTGACTGTTTATATAAGGTGATACACGAGAGAAGAGAAAAGAAAACAGCATACAGTATAATCCCTGACTAATTCTTATCAGGACCATACACAGATTGATGCCTGACAGCATGAAGGTCACCTGATAAAAAAGAGAGATATATTCATAATTATTTAACCTTTGATCTTGAAGATAAATGTTATATAAATTGTTATTCTCTCATACATGACCCATTTTTATGCAACTGCAAGTGAATTTGCACATGTAATTTACACACTGGAGTCTAAACATGCAAAAGCTAATGCCCGCACTGCTTAGAAAGAGTAACTTTGGACTGTATTCTGTCTGAGTTGCGATATCTAAAGCTTCATGTTACTAATAGCTTTTGCATGTGGGTCATTTTCAGACCTTGTTATTGCTGCTGTGTAGTGAAGCAGTCCTGAAGACAGTACATTTGCAGTCAGAATGTGCAAACAGCAGAAACAACTGTGTCTGGAGATAGAACTGAAAGTCGGTCATTATTAATTAATCTTTTGCTCGATCGCAGCGCTAATTGGGTTGCTGATAAACATACTTTGCATGTAAGTTATGTTTCTAAAGCATGAATAAGTGAGTCAGTTGAATAGCGATGCTTCGTAATTGTGTTGTGATTTGTAAATTGAAATAGAATATTGATGCGAGCCGTTCCATTAAGCCTGTGATAACTGCATATCAGTGCTTGCAGTGCTCGCTTGATGTTGTGTGTGTATGTGTGCCTCTGTCCATGTGCGAATAAATATACTATATACTATATAATATGGGTGTGTTTGTATACATGCATGCATGCTTGTGTGTGTGTGTGTGTGTGTGTGTGTGTGTGTGTGTGTGCTAGCTTTAAATAACATCTATTTTTAAACCCATGTGATCGGTGTCATGTTAGAATTCATTGTATGTTTGTGACTTACATAAGGCACAACATGTGCCCCATTAAGCTCTGACTTGGGATGAAAGCATGACATTTTATCTAGTCATGCAAATCTGGAAAAAAACATTCAGTGTGATCATACATAGCATGTAAAAGTATTTGTGTTCATGTCTGTGCAAAGATGATATTGGAATGCTGAATATTTTCAAGTTGATACAGTTTCATGCTTTAATGTCATTCATAAACAGGGTCTGTGCTTGACATTGAGCAATTACTTTCCAGTCAGGCTATTTATGAAAAGCCACTCTGAGTGTATTTGTCTGAGTATACTGTATAAGTAAATCTGTTTTATTTTGAGTGGGTGTACTTCCTCGCCGTCACCCACTAACCCAACTTTAGATATGATTCAAGCTCTTGGTTTACGTCTACAAATGAGCTCATTGCTCTTCCCGTTAGGTAATCAGCAGCCATCCTCCTATCTATAGAGCAGAGAACACTCCCAAGAGACCGCTTGAAGTGAATCTCTGCTAAACTCCGCTCTGCACGTCAGTCTGCACTAACATGAAAAAGAAGCAAAGTGAAATAGACCCCAGTTGCTGATGAAACACACCCAGGAAAAAAAATAAATCATCCTGCGTCGTCCAGCGCTTACACATATCCCAGTGTTTAGGTTCCTTTCCATCATCCACACCTAGTTTCAGTGTGTGACACTAAACGTAACTCATTCCTTGGGTGGGCTATTTTAGAACTAATGACTAAAACAGGGATGACTCCTCATTTCCTTCAGTTTCTCACATCTCTCTGTGTCTTTGTCGCTAGCTATGTGTTGTGTGTCTCAGCTCGCTTTTATCTCCTTGGTAACGGTGGTAGAGGGAAACCCATAATCAACGGACAAAATCTGACTAAGAAATTCCTCCACTGCTCACGAAAGCAAACCAGCAGTATCCCAGAATAGAAGTTATTGAGCCCCAAAGGCTTGGTTTGCGCTCTGGTGTACTGAAGCACAAGAATGGGGGGAGGAGGGAGCAAACGGAGGTGTTGAGCTGTTTAATTTAATCCATGACAGTTGGACATTATTCAATCAAAATCTTTCTCCCAGGCTTTGAACAGAGGGAGAAATAAAAAAAAGGAGAGGGAAGTGGGTCACGCCTTGGTCAGTTGTGGAAATCCAACTCAGCACAGATGTGTGACACCAGGAGTCCTGGCACAGCTTCTTTCAATACAAAAGCTGGACAAAGTTGATAAACACTCAGTGCCTGGTGGCTATTGTCCAAAGCGTGTCGGTGTGGCCTGAGCCGGTGGCCAGAACAGAGTAATTCCTTTTAGGCTCATTGAAACAAGCAGATGGATTATCTCTACTACTGTAATGAACCTATAAAACCCGGCTCGCGCTGTGTTTTTTGATCAGGTGTCTGTTATGCAATGAGCTATGCAAATGCAGTTGATTTATTTAATCTGCTATAACCCTTGAGTATAGTTAAGACCAGGCTGATGTGTGCAGCTGTCTAAATAGCCGGTGAGGCCTTGAAACAGTCAGGGAGGGCAGTCTCCCTCTGTGTGCCACTCCAGGCGAAGCTGCAAAGCTGCAGTCTGCATGGGAAAAAGACATGTAATAGTACACACCACATAAACGTAGCACCAATTTTGCTTGTGGAAGCTTAAAAAAATCTTCTGTGCAGTGACCAAATAACAATTTACAGACAGAATGACCTCTTTTGGTATAATCTACTATTGCTAGTTAGTAGATTGCTTTTATATATGTTCTGTATACTGAAATAAAGAACGTGACAAAAACATGTCATTGGTGGTATTACTGAGTTTATTACTGCAAACAGCAACAGAAAACAGTAATTAAGATGCTTATTTGGGGCATTTTTATAAAGAAAGAAAGGCGTGGATATATCACTACCAACTAGAGTCCTCTGTCCAGGGAAAGCTGGATTATACAGCGTTACATGGTGTCCTTTAACATAGTGATCAAAGACTGGCCAGATTGGTAAACATTTTGCAGTGTGCAATTTACTGGTGTCACAGTACATGATTGGGGGGTTTTGAAGGCCTTACATTTCAAACAATTAGCCTGTCACTGCTGTTTTGGCCACCAACACACAAAACACCAGTGAGGTTTAAAATTAACTTGCGGTATTTTACTAAATTACAGATCCCCGGCTTCCTTAAGAGAACATTAATCCCTGCTAGATCAACAGACCAAAGCCCCAGAGGAAGCGTTGGGCGCTCTCCTCTGCAGAGAATTATGGGATTTCCCTCAGCGCTGGACCACCAGATGTTACATCAGAATGGAAGACATGTGTCAACTGAGCTCTTTGTGGCGGGAAGAGCCGGCACGCAGCACAGTATATGTTGTTTTGAGAAGAATTTGTTTTGAAAAATATGAAGCGAATATAACACGGTGTCCTGCTGCTTCATACGTATGAAAAGATCAGCAGAGGCACAGAGGTGAGGTGTCTTCTTTCTTTCTTTATAGTCGTTGATTTTCTCTCCCCGCTCTGATTCAGTGGTTGAGAGTATATCATTGTACCCCTGAAACCCCCTGACGGGAGAATAAGAGTGAGCACAGCAAGACTTCTGAATTTTATATTGTGTTTATTTTAGTTTTCGCTGTATTAGTTTAAGAGTATCTCTGAAGTTTGCAACTCTACAAACACAATATGCTGCAGTGTTACTTGAGGTCATTTAAAAACTCAGACACAGGTTATCGTGTGGAAATATGTTCAGCGAAGCCGTGTAGTTATATTCTGACATTGCTAAAATGTTAAAGTTTGTATTTTTTCAAGTTTTATATTTTTCAAGTATAGTAAACTTGACATAATTATCATCTTCAGTAACACTTATCCAGATCTATCTGGATCTGGCAGTCATCACTGTGCCAAGCAGGTTAAGCTTATCCACAGCTGGTAATGGTGCAAGTTGTTCTTTCAATGACCACAGACCAAAGTGTGAACACTAAAACTCCCAACACCACCAGCCTCTGACAAGCACCCCACTATCCAAAAGGCTCGTTCATTTGGCTAATCTCCACAGCTCCACGAGTAGAAATAGAAGCTATTATATAATCGAATGAGGTTATACTCTGCACTGAGCCACAACTGAAAATAAAATATACTCTCATAAACTCCTATTATGTCATTGCAGAGGAACATATTAAATCTATTTTAGTTTCTTACTCTCTCTTTCTGTGTGCATAAAAATTCCTGCAAGGTTATTTTGTATGAAAATGAATGAAGTTGGATGTATTTTATGGTGCTGATCAGAGGTGTGAAACACAATTTAAAATTCCTGTTCCACTGAGTTTATCTAATGATCATCACAATGACATTATTTTCCACCTCTCAGGTTATACTTCAAGCAAATGTTCTCAGTAAAGTGCCTAGTGATATAACAGCCAACATTTACAAGTGTACACCTATAGTATATTGGCTACAGATATCAAATGGCAATGAGTAAAGAGTAAACAAGTAAAAATCATGTTAATGTGGCACTACAATACTTAAGTTTAGCATCAGCGTTTTCTGCAGCAAACCATCCAGGTTGCAGAATATGGCTTCTTTTTCTATTATTTTCTGTGACCTATTAGGATTCATGCAACATTCCTGCAACAAAATCATATTTGTTGATGTTGTGACCAAAGCAAATGCTTAGCTTGTTCAGTTTCTTGCCTTTTTGTTTGTTTATTTGTATGTTAAGACAAAGGTACACTTCATGCATAGTCAGCCAGTGACTCATCACAGTTTACGCAATGGGACACTTTAGCTAGCATTTGACATTATCAGACAACTATCAGTACCTCCCAATGATGCAGTCACAGCCAGTATGAACAAGAGTCCCCACTGTTGTATTGTGAGAACCCTTCTACATGGGCAGACTCCAGTAGCATGCAGTGCCATTTTAAACAAGGATGACATTCTTTGCACTGTGCACACAGTTGGTCTGTAGCGTGACAACTTCACATCAATTCCCATCAGCATCGTCGATGTAGGTCACAGGAGAGCAGTTTTCATAAGCATTTTTTTTTTTTTCACCGCAGCGCTCCAAGTGCATTGGATTCCGTATCTCAATTTAGATTTGGCAATTAGTTATATAGTGAATAGTAAAAAAGCTGTAAAGTTGATGAGAAATTACACTTTCACTACTGCTCAGACTTTGGTTGCACACAAACCCTTTACCGTGCACGTGTTCGATCCAAAACTCATTAAAAAACTGCTTTCTGCCAGTTCAGCAGCTGTGTTCATTGACTAGCTTTATAGGTATATAAATGAGATGCATGTCAGTGTGTTTAGGACTTTGAAACTTTGAGGTTGTTTGAGTCGCATCCAAAAACCATGGCGTCATCTTTGAACATCTGTGGTGTTACTCTTCACAACCAGCAAAATCATTTAAATTGAGGTATAAAACTCTGCATGCATTCAACGCCAAATTAAGCCAGAATGTTTCTCTCTTTCATAGTGATATCTGATATGCATATAACCAGAGTCAATTAACAACAGTGGTTTTCAGAATGTATTCTTAAATTAAAGATCCATCTTTGACTTTAAAAACTGAATATAAATGTGTGCAACGTGACCAAATCGGTAATATTCATCTGTGTACACATTTATGCAGCATATGTACATATGTGTGCATGCTGGTGAAGGTTAAAGTGCTTGGGCTGCAGTATGAAGAAAGCGCTGTGCAGGATTGGTCCTTTAGCACCATGGGAACATGTCATAGTTATTTACAAATGAACTTATTTGCAATGGTAAGCACACTTGAGCGTCTTACACAGGGTCTTAGAAAGAGGTAAACTTTGCTCTGATCCCCTTTCAAGTTTTGGATCAGATTATACACAGAGGCAGAGAATATTGGGAATGAGCTCCTATTGTTTGTGCCAGCATGTAATGGCTGGTCCCAGTGAAGCTCAAATCCATTATCAGCTCCTTATCATCCTATGAAGTATTCAAAATGTTTTCTTTGCTTGGGGTGTTATCAAATGAACTTCATTAGTTTCACATAGTAATTCTCTTTGAAAAGCCTAATCTGGAACACTGAAATTCATCCTACAGTAAAGGTTTTTATATAATTTGTAGCATCAGTATCCAGACAGTATTTTATTGACAGAAAATGGTGGTTGCAATAGATAAAAGACATAAAAGGACCCTGGAATAACCAGTAAGTGTGATGACACATTGATTTGTTTGGCTTTCTTTCATTTATGAGTGATAAACTGTCCAGACATGCCAGTGTTTTCACACATGAAGTGTTTGGCGGGAACACATAGAAGCTGATCTCTGCTCTGGTAAATGGATTATTTTAGTCTGGAGGCCAATATTGGGAAAGCACCAGTTCTAAATCCACCTACTGATAAGGTTTGACCAGAGCGAAGTGAGGAACGAATGCAGGGACACTGGAGGAAGACAAAAAAGAGCAAGTTATGAAACCATGACCTTAATCTGTCTATTGTATTTGTGCCATATAGAAGACATAGACTCTTCATATCCACACTACATTGGCGCCCTTCAAACACATTTAACCTAACGATGGACAGCAGGAATGTTCTCTCATCTGTGATCCACATGACCTGAAAACAAACCAACAGAGCCAGAGATTAGTGTGAGGTTACATGTGAATAAATGTAGGTCAGTTGATCCAACACCGCAGAATGTCACATGCCATAACTTTAAGTGGAAGTGTAAAAGTATATCCTGTGTTCCTGTTTGAATGTCATGCAGATATGTAGCTCACATGTATCAAGTTTACAACCTTGCTGGAGTCCGATCATGTCACATCACTGCAGCTGAAGAAGAACAAGAGATCCACCTTGATAATGAAAAGAAAATAATCTAAGACAGACGTGAAACTACTCACAGGTGAGCTAGCGCAATAGTGAATGGTTTTATGATGAGTTCATCATACTGACAAGTGACACATTAACTAACCTTTTCCTGTGTGTAACCACCAAGCATTGAATCATCAGACAAATATTTGGCGTTGTAGTCAGTAGCGTTGAATATTCCATTTATCATCTGGGAATTTGAGAGTTTGAATTAATATGCTTTGGGAAACGTAAATGGAGGTGGCAAAAGAAAAAGTGCAAATGAAATGAAACAAAGGCTGTGAGCACAAATATATTCATAAACTTCAGAATATGAATTATGCCAAAAATGTACATGGATGACATTAATAAAAAGATATGTAGAGTTAAATGTTTATTAATGCAAAAATGCAAAGTTCATTTTAAATAAAAGTGCATTATCATTTCATGAGCTGGTGTCTAAGTTACTATGTTACCACACAGCACTGATGTACATGCATCTGCTAAGCATACAATATACTGTACACAGGATGGACAAAATAATGGGAACACATGAAAATACAATATAATATAAGCGTACAATGTTCAGTTTTAGTTGAAATCTTTGTCAGAGGGTTTTATTCTGCTCTATATGCAGGAAATTTGTGTGTGTTTGTTTGAGCATTAGCTTGCTCAGTTACCAGGACTCCCCATATATACTATCTGAAGATAGATGGTATCGCCCTCACATGCAAAGGCTCTTCAGATACAGGAAACAGCTGGTCCCTAATCTTGCTCAGCTCTGCATTCACATTTTAAGGGGAGTTGACCCACTCTTCAGTGACCGACCTGTGCTTTGACAGCTGACAGGAAAACATTCAGAAGTAGGCTGGTGATCCTTCCTGTCCAACTTACAGGCCCACAAGTCCCTGTGGCCACAGTAGAGAGAGAAAGCATGTTTGTCTTGTCAGTGAGCCAGAATAGCTTTCCCTCAGGAAACTCCTTGAAAACGCACAGTCAGACCTGAATAGAGCTCTGTGAGTTCTGCGCCGCAGCTGAGGCAGCACCAGGAAAAGCCAGCAAGATTTCAAATCTTCTCTCAGTTTATTTTCATCTCTGTGATACTGTGAGAACCTATTGTTATATCTCAGATAGCAGGAAATAGAGGGATTATCGTGAAATTGAAACTCAATTGTCTCGCACTGAGGTGTCAGTTACGAGTTTGATATATGCTACCAAGAGTCTCCAACACTTCCAGTTTCCATCCAGAGACACCAGGCCTACTGATTGACGTCACTGGTGATTTTTGCGGGGCACAACCATTCTTAAAACCAATTAATCACCTGCATCTACGTACAAATATATGTTTGCTCCTGTTAATTCTTGCAACTATGAAGTTCAACATGAACAATCCGTGCAACAGCATTTCCCCAGACATGTGCGGGTCACCAAGACAAAGAAGCAGGACCATTACCATTTCCTTGACCTTGTTTGACTTTGACACAGACAAAACCTGTTCCTTGGGGAATATGAAAAGCCATTGTATTTTTTTCCATAAGTTGTTTTTACTGCACAGTAAAAGGCTTCCTGTGTTTTAATGTCTTATTATAAACATTATGCGCTTGACTTTTCTTGATTCTATTTCTGTGTGAAAACCTCAGCTCAGACCCACCAATGGCAAAGAAAAAAAACCTTTAGTATTGTCATATAATGCTTCAGAAAGTAGTCTGGATTTTGGATTGAGAACAACATACAATACTATATAATCTTATACTCTTACAGTATGTTTGTGTCTGCAAAATGTTGCTTGATCAATTACCTGAAAAGCAGTTTTGATTGTCAGTGTTAGCTCCTTAGTTGGGAGGCCCAAGAATCAGGTATTGTCAACCATGCAGTATCACATATATATCAGTTTTACAGTATAATGTGTATTCACTGTCTTTATGTGCTTGTTCTTTTTAGTCACAGGGGTGTAGATCCTGTCCCAGTATACACTGGGCAGAACATTCAGCAGTTTTAATATAAATAATGAGTTACAGATACAAAGAATGGCCCTATATCCTGACCAGCAGAAAAATGGAGCGCTTCCTGTATGTGTAATTGATTTACCTCAGCTGCATTTGTTGCTTGACTTATGTTCTGTATCATATGTATTTAGCTGAAAGAATCAATTAGAAATACATCTAGCATGTTTACAGGGCCTTGAAACATGCTAATATTCCTAGAACTTTGTCCTATTGTAAGAATAAATTTTGTTTATTTGGCACTTTGGAAAGAACAGACTTTTCAAAGTTTTACAACATCTGGAGAAAAACTTTTGAAGGAAAAAGAAAGAAAAGATTGAGAAAATAGTATATATTATTATAAAGATAATAGCCTGAAATAGCTTTGTAAACATATCGTCATACCTGATCATTGGTTTCATAATATCCTGTCTTATCCTTTGATCCTTTGATGTTACAATGTTCACATTATTATTATTATTATTATCAACATCTTTTCCTGCAGAACTTCATATGAAAATCATGTTAATCTAATGTACAGGATGCCAGCACATACTACAGTTTGATGGCTAACAAAACACAGTTATATATATTAAGTTGCATACTGCAGTGACCTAAATAATGGCCTTAAAAAAGACATAATTACTGTGTGCATATGTGTTGCGGTGGATTTCAGGCAGGGAATCAAAGCAAACAGCAAAGTAAGCGAGACTAAGGCACACACACTTCAGCACACACATATTGTATGTACACAAACCCTCTGGTTGGGGAGCGTTGCGTGTGAAGACCGTCTGCAGAGCTAGACAGTCTGCTCTCACCTCGGTCTGCCTCAGAAGTTATGCAACACAGGCTTGGCCACACAACATGCTACCCTCTGATTGGCTTGATGGAACTCACTGATTTGAATACCCTTCCCCCGAAACGGTTGCTGTCTGGAGTTCAACCGAGAGGAGGGCTGTTTTGAATGAATGACTGTGAAGTCAGTTTTAGAACATACACAAAACTGAAAAGCCCTCCGTCTAAAAGTCTACTTTTTTCTCTCTTTTGGCAGCTGGACACAATAGAGATCTTAAGACAAAAAAAATGTTCTGCTGTTCTGGGAGAGAGTGAACTGAGTGAACTGAAAGTAGGAAAAACATGAAGTTAAATCAACAAACCTAACCTCCCTTGGGTTCTGGTTTCAGTAGTGTAATCAAATA
Organism: Thunnus maccoyii; assembly: GCF_910596095.1. NCBI lineage: Eukaryota > Metazoa > Chordata > Actinopteri > Scombriformes > Scombridae > Thunnus > Thunnus maccoyii. The sequence continues at coordinate 18,667,220 of NC_056540.1, forward strand.
TGGGAGGGAACTGCACTTCCAAAGCGTGACAAGTCAAAAATGAAAAAGCTGTCTTACATAAGAATCTGAATTCCAGTTATGCCTGCTATGAGACGCATGGGAAAGATATCCTTTTTCTGTTTGACCTCCTCATCCAAGACCAAATATAGAGTGACCAATGTTAAGCCTCAGCAAAGTCCTCAACTATGTAACCTTGAAAAAAAACGCAATCTCATTCTGCTTAGAGCTTATAAACAGCATGGACCACCGAAGATGATAAGATTTATGCTGGCTATTTCATGCTGCATCTCCCTTGACAAGGCAACAGGCAAGCCTAACACCCTTGGAAAATGTTATTTTGTGATACAGACATGATGTTTCTTGGAATCTGTGCAAAGAATCCTGGAACTCATTTGACATTATTCACAAAAAACAAAACTAGTGTTGTTGTTTTTTAGGGGAATAACACACCCTTCTGTTCGTGCAAAAAGAATGTGGGTTCATTCCAAAATGTGTCGGTTAAAACACCATGCTGACGTATTTGTTATTCATTGAGAAAAGTGTGAGGAAGTTTTTAGTGCTAGTTTGTACTTTGTCACCTGCACATACATGCTGAATCATGTCATGGTCGTTCTTCTTTCTGCTCAGTTACCAAAATGCCAGGTCTTACATAAGCGAACAGCTCTGTATCAACACATCAGTTCACATATCTTTTATCACTGTTTGATATTGCCACAAAAACACACACACACACATTTGTTCTGCTGACAAGCCTAACAAGCACAAACAGAAGTGACCTGGTAGCATGTCTCCTCCCATCTTCTCTGATCTTCTCTCCCTCTGATGGTCAACATGTCAGTATCAATCCATGGTATTAAACTGACTGGCCTTGGCCTGCATCAGGGAGAGAAGCACAATAAATCAGACAAAAGCCCTGTCATTTTCCCTGCCTCTCTGGTCCAGAGGTGAGTCACCGCCTAAAACAAACACAACACCAGTCATCAGGATATCTACTGTACTTGATGCCAAACACTGCTGTACGTGTTAAACTGTGAGGGCTCTGACCTGCCTGGTATCACTCTCTGTACAGGTTGTCTTTGCTAGCAAGGCTCTGTTCTTAGAAATGTTTAAAAATTACCACATATATTGATTTTCGATGCTCAGGAGTCATAGGGTCACCCAATGAATTATGTTCTATTTGACTGCTGTTAGTGTGTCTGGAACAATTTCGGCGATAAACTGTGATCATATCTTTTGATATAAATCATGAGTAATATCAAAAAAAAATCATTTAGCTGTTCTTTTTTGGTGTTATACGCCTGTATATGCAAGTTTGTAGTCTTGATATGATTTATGTATTCGTATGTCTTTTTGTTTTTGCATTCAATCACATAGTTATTGCCAATATACTGGATGATAATCATACAAGACATATTGGAGGGCACCGTGGGTATGCATATGAAAAAAAAAAAAAACTCAGTAAGTAAAGCAGATGAGAGGATTTGCAGAGTTCAAAGACATTGATGCAAAAAAAGAAAAAGAATTGATCAGCCACACTAGAAGTTAGCCCCAGGAATAACAAACTAAAATAGTTGCATTACATGCATTCAATTTTCAATAACTGATTTTTCACTCAAGTTGCTGATGTGGCACTTTTGGCAGATCTAAAGAGGTTAACTAAGAGATCTGCGTTAAAAGGCTGCAAGTCTTGCAGCAAAGCAAACACGCGATCTGGCCTCTAACATACACAAAGATGCATCTATATCCAGCTTGTTCGGAATGTACAGTACAGTAAGGTACAGTGAGTGCTGGAAGCCACAAACTCTCAGGCACTGAGTACAGTATATATCATATTCTCATGTGCAGCTGTCACTTTTATGCCCCTGGCTAGAATGGTCCAATTCATTAGTGGGGCCCGAGGTTATCTCGGGGGGTTTATTTATGAGGTGATACGACCAGTTCATGATATGTCACCATGTTATCAAACCTTGTTTAAGGTGTGTGGTGAGTTATTAGTGACGTAGGAAGAAAGGCGGCAAGCTGATAGCAGGGTCAAGAGTATGTGTGTGTGTGTGTGTGTATGTGTAAATGTGTGCATGCAGTTTGCAATACAAGTAAAACTACATTCAAAAGTAAGTACAACAGTATTAGCAACAAAATGTACCTACAGTATCAAAAGTACTTGTTCTGCACAAAAAGTGTCCAGTATTATATATTACATAGTTAGATTGGTAATACTGATGCATCAATGTGTAAGCAACTATTATAGCTGGTATTTTCTTCAACAAAATATCCTAAACTTTATTACTATTTTTTTTATCCTAATATGAAAAGTACCTACAGCTGTCAAATAAATGTAGTGGAGTGAAAAATACAATTTTCCTCCAATTGGAATAGAAGTATAAAATAGTGGAAAACACTCCAGTAAAGTAAAAGTTCTTCAAACTTCCTCAAAAGTACCAAATTTAGATATTTTAGTTTAGGTACACTACTGGTGCAGGATGTTTGTTTTTTTTCCTCGTGGAACTCTTCACTCCACGTGCAGCATATGTTGGTTCACGAGCCTGTGTGTGCATGACCTGCTGTCTGTGTGTGTACATTATGTGTATTGTTTGCTCTGAACAGTGTGTTTCTTTCCCCTGGGAACAAACTACCTAAATATAGAGAGCAAGGTCTGACCTGCCACTATGTACGTATTTGTCCTCGACACAAGACAGACACAACAAGGCCCGACACGGCAAGAATCAAGGATAGCCGTACTGTATGGTTCTAAGTCACAACTGTGGAAACTGTAAAATTTTCATCCGCCATTAATATTTTAAAAAAAGAAAAAGGTTTTTGCATTATAATGTTTGTTTCTTTTTTATTCTTTAGAAATGCTAGAAAACTCAGCTCCTTATGTTTCAAAGTAATGATATTTGACACACTGACTTAAATTCCACTTTAAACTTTAAATTTTAAATTTACTTTAATAAATTCCTACTTACCTGAGAATTCCAGTGTGATTTGAGTTTTATGCTTTTCCAAACATCTCAATCTCCTTTTTGTTTGTTTTTTTATTATTATCTGAGTGTAAGGTCTAGGGATAGCCTCTGTAGTATTCTTTACAGATCGTGAAGCTCTCTGAGCATTCAAATAACCTTCTGGGCTATATAAATGGATTTTATTTGACTTTATATTCAGTTCCCAAAAGCATAGAAGCAATTCAGGAGAAGTAATCCCTTCATTTTGTGGCAAGATAAGGGGAACCTTTGATGCCAAGGCACAAACCAAATTTGTCCACCAACTATAGGCCATAAAACTTAACAGGTATGAAACAGATTTTAGTAATTATGGCTTTAAATTACAAGTTTACTGAGAGAAAAAATAACAGAACATGAAAAATCTCACAAGATCAAAACAGTGGAAAACAAGCTACAATGAAGAAGTGTAAGAATTAAATAAACAACCCGATCACACTGAAGCCGTCTTTCCACACAGTAGCTGGAAAACAAGGATTAATAGAAACATGAAACCCATTATTTAACTCTCATTCCACCACTTCACAGTACAATGAGAACATGATGAAATTTGTAAGTGCCTGTCACGGCGAAGGGGTTTACTGTGACTGTCAGCCTGCATTCAGTGTGTGTAATAGCTACTTGAGACACCGTCTAAAAACACTTCAAACAATGAAGGTTCTGAATGAAGGTTTGTTGTGATGGACAGACACTATGACACAGCGAGGAGCCGTCTACCTTTTCACGATAATGAACATCTTAATGTGATCTGAAGCTGTAAAGAATGTGCTGCGGGGGATAATCTTACACATTAATGTGAGTCTTGCATAAAGCCCTAAAGTGTCTATATGTGTGTGTCAGTGTGTGTGTGTGTGTGTATGTGTCATGTATATTTGAACAGACAGACCTTTGGTGTATTTCTACTTTTTCTCTACTTTTTACAGACTCTAGCTCCAGTTTGGGTATTTCTTGTAGCGCATCCTGCCGCACCTCCCACATTTCTAAAGAACACTTAAAAGGATGAAAGTTTTCTATGCAGTTTAAGCCATCAAAGCATTAACGCGGAATTTTCTTTTTTTTTAACTGAACAGGTATATCCAGCGTATTAGTCAAAAAACCCTGTGATCTCCTAAATCCAACGGAATGTTTTTGGAGTTGAATGAGTTCCTGTCTGACAATCAAGACTGACGGTCAGAGGTGAAGGTCAACTCCTGATACCATAGAAAAGGAGCAGCATGTGGGTGACCTTTCTGCATAATAACCATTGCATAAGCCTCAGTGTGTATGCATGAGTGGGTGTTTGTTTGTGTGTTGCTGTGCTTACTTGGTTGTTTGTGTTCGGTTTGCATGTGGTGGATCCTGCTGGGGCATATTTGTGTTTGAGTTTAATGCGTGTGTAGGAAAGCACTTACACCCAGTTTATTTTTAACCTGTGCGTGTGTGTGTCACCCTTTTTCCATGCCACAACCACGATGCCTCCGGCCTTTCCCGTTAATCTGCAGGGCAACACAGCAAGGGTGAGACTCCTGAATCCAGGCCAAGTTATGTTTATACTCTTAACCTTATCGTCTGTAACTGTGGTTCCAATGATGCCAAGAATTAGATCACAATGTTCAGCACCTCTTCAAATGTTGTCTGGAAGGCTGAGGGATTACCACAACGCCGCCTAAATAGGCAATGATGCTAAATGGAGGGAATGATGTTAACTGATGTACCACTCCACAGCAACAGACACATTGTTGCTGAATCTGTACATTCCTCCAGTAAAACACACATTTGGTATTCTCTCTGTACGTTCAGTCATTACAGTTGCACTCCGACTACTAGTGATAGCTCAACGTGAATGGAATTTTGCAATGTAGCGCTGTCTATTTCAATATCTGGAGTATGTACAATATGTGCCTCTTGCGGGAGGATGAATGTCTCTGCCTTGCTAGCAACCTGTCAAACCCATCATACCCTGGCTGCGAGCGCCTCACGCTCCACTCCGCTAACGGCGTGTTATCTGTCTGGCCTTCTTTCTCTCAGGCTGTTGAGTCACCTGAACCCAAGCAGCTGGGAATGTTGTTTGCTGATGTGTCTCCTCTGCAAATCGACACCTCATAGCCTCAAAGCTCACCGACACCACTTGCTGACAAATGATTTACTGGTCAAAGGGGCTGTGGACATGCACATGTTTACGATTGATATATTATGCTAGTAGCATTAGCGCAGTGCCACATATTTCTTAAAAGTTTAAAACGCTCAAGCAGTTTTATAAATTATTCTGAATTGGTGAATGTGATAATTGTTGTTTATGGGCTTTGGTTAGCTAATGACGCTGACTAACGTGCTGTAGTTGCTATGCAATTTTAGTGTTTTAATTAGTGTTTGCATCATTTTATTTTTGGTAAACTAACATAAACCTTTACTATTCCACATGTATATTTGTGTATATTGATTGTTGTACTTCATTATACTGTTTAAATACAGTACATATGTATTATAAAAAATGCAAAAACTGAATACCTTTGATATGTAAATGTAAGGTTTTTTGATCTTGTTACATTCTCTATAGCACAAGATGCAAAAAGTTGTCGCCTCATCGACTGATATTTATTATATAATTTCAGTGTGCTTGTAAGCACTCGGCAGGTGTTGCAGCAGTAGAATAACAGTATAATTGCTTTTAAGTAATATAACACAGAGAGTTCCATGTGTTTACATGCTGTTGTACACTTGGGGTTCAGGTTCAGTACATGTGTGTGAATGTGTTAAGTGTTGTCGCTGGCAATAAAGCGTGTTATGTAACAAACACAAAGTGTGAACTGCTCCACGGAAACACATTCATTTCGCAAATGAACTCAAACAACAACAAATTAAAGGCATTGCAGACTGACTTTTTTTAACCTTTATTGTGTTTCATTGATCAACCATTAATATAAATAATAACTAAAAGAATAATGGTTAGATGAAGATGTAGATAGATGTATGCTAATCACAATTTATCACTATTATTGCATGAAAATCATGAACCCATAAAATCATATAATCTAAGAAGAACAGTAATCTCAAGTTATTCATTTCCTTCATGTGTTTTTTTTTCAGGCTTTTCACGCTTTTTCTTTCATGTCATATAAATAATCAGTCACTAGCAGTGACACATTTATGCCAAAATGCACGTTATACACTGTATAATGAATTCCATTTTCTATGCAGACTCAATTACTAATAGATACACATAGCCAAGCTCTTCATCACATATTAACATATAGTCTTTGTCACTTTTAGTTTTCTCCCTGAAGGAAGGAACTGCATTCATACTTAATGTTAAATATTACATTCAGCAGTGAGAAGTAAAGTACATACCACTGCTGCAGGTGACAAAAGTAGCTCAAAGGCACAACGATACAGTCTGTATGTCATTAATCTTCAGGGGAGACATACGCTGCTGTCATGATGTTTTGCTTCCATGATTGATTATCAACCATACTTGAATGTTTGTATGGCAGCTAAATGCAAAATTGTAAATATGAACGCTATGGAAATAGAAAAATCTTAATTAAGACATCATGCGAGGGGCAACTTTTTAGATGAAAGCCTCACTCTGTTCAGTGCATTACTATATAATACCGTTCATTCATGATGGCATGAGTGTTTTCCCTTGTGACCCACAAGGCTTAAACCTAAAGCAAATGAAAACTGTCAGTTATGATGTTTTGTTTCATATATGTTTGAGGAAGGGATTCCAACATATTAACTTGCATAGTAACAGATCAGACCTACACTCTGTACCCTCTGTCATAGCTGCAGATTTGCAACAGATTTTTATTAGAATTAATGTAGATTTACTTTGCATTCATGTATGCATGAGATAAATCTATACATTGTAATTTATTTTCTGAAGTGTGAAGTGCAAGATGAAGTTTAGGATCATGGCTGGTCTGGTCCTGAAAATCAATAATACCTATCATTATGTTGTTTGTTGCAATGTTATATAAAGGTTACATATGAAACCTCCGCCCCCAGAAGACGCAGCATCTGTAGTGAATAACTGTTGGAATGCAACAGAAGTGTAAAGCGAGCTAGACAAACAGGGGTGGCCTGACTTGTAATTTAAAAAAAACATAACAATTTAGCTACCGATATAGGTATATAATGATCTGGCCTGCTAGCAAACAATCCTTTCTGATCCACAATAGCTCCACACAGCTGGGGACAGGTTAAACGGCTGTAAAGCAACACTCATAAAGTTCACAACCCCGGAAAACCACAGGAAGGCAATAAACCACTAGAGAACATGTTGTTCTACCATCCAAACAGAGCTCAAAAGGGGCTGCCTTCAAAAATGGAAGCAGGACAGGACAGGTGTGAACTTAGAGGATGCCCCCGACTCGCTCCGTTCTGTCTGTTACTCAGTGTGCAATTATATGATCTAATTATAGGTGTGCAATTATAGGATTCCATTTTATGTGTCTAAATATATGATTTAAGGGTGAGTTCTCCTTATAAGCTGAGCTTACAAACAAAGGAAGTTACTTAACAAAGTGCTGCACAACAAAGTAGGGTGTCTGCACACTTGTTTTTAGCTCGCGCAGAATTTATTTGACTGAAAAAGGCAACATTTCAACCCTACGTCATCAGGAAATGGTCAACATGACAAAGAGCAGGATATATATATATATAGACACCAAATTACTTACATCATGACAACATCATTATGTGTACAGTTAGGACTCAATACAAAACCAAGATCGAAAACATTATCAGTTCCTGAAAAAAGTCACAGTTCCCATAAAATTGATTGTAAATTACACATATGTGGGAGCGAGAGAGCTTAACATGGCAAGACTTGCCTTATTAACATGATTAGGAAATTTGTTGAACCATAAGAAAAAAAAAAAAAGGATTGATTAAACCAATTAAGATGTTATTGTAACTTTACAATTAATTCACGTCAATAGGCGTGTGTGCTGTAGTGACTAAAAGAACAGCATGGCCTCTGGTTGACATATATCCTGCAAAGACTGGATCAAACTGGGTCATTATGTAATGTCTTTTCATTCCAATATTGTTTGTGTAGAGGTGTCAGACTGAACATTGCGCAAGTTTTTGGCATCACCTGTTTGACATGCTTGTTGCCTCCTGTTCACTTCTAAGACGTCAACATGTCAGACACGCCTCAGAGAAGACTGAGTCAAATGTTTTTTTTGTTTGATACTGTCTATCTCCAGCCTGTTGGACCACTTTCTCTCTGACTTACTCAGTTCGGCTCACGCAACCAAGGTCACAACAGGTGACAAAATTTCATTAGGTAGTTTTGAAACTCATCTGAGCAAGATGAGTTAAGAAATTGGAAGGCTCTGGGGAAGGGAAATTCTGCTGAGTTGGCAGCTTCTTCTTTCCACAACATCTCCCTGGTGTATTTCTTATAAATCGGTGTGGAAACTGTAAGTGGTCACAAGACTGCAAGCTGACGGGACGCTTAAAAACACATTTAAGCCATAAGAAAGAAGTGGCGCACTGAGCTCATATGTTAAAGGCAGTTTTTGTTATTGAGCATATCAAAAATTCACTGAAAATCAGGCTCCATCAATATTTTGTTTTCCTCATGCCACGTTTAGCCAAATTCCACAGATGTTTTTATAACCAACAATGAAAATGTGTGACTGTGACAAAGACTAATGACAATAACACTCTCCCATTCCAACCTGCTTCACATTGAACAATGGATTATTGTGTTTCTGAAAAACACAGAGCCTGAGACAAACTTTTTTCCAGACATTAACAGTGTTTAACAATCTTATCTATAACTGTAGAAAATTCTTTTCAGTCACACGACATTCAGTCTGACTGCAGGAATCCTGCAGCATAAGGAGGAGTTTAACAACGAGAACGCCTGCTGATTAATGTATTTGTCACATTGTTGTTGTTACATTGTTATTGTCTTTAATAAACGTCTGCCTTTTTGACCCCTCAAACATCTTCTTCTCTAAGCTTACTAACATTTTCCACAGCAGCCATTTTGACATGTCGCAGCAGGAAAAGTGCGGGTATAATTAATAACATCTCCAATGACTTAATTATATTGAGGTGAGTCAGATCCAGAGCCCTGGTGTTGTGCAAGGTTGACGGGAATAGCTTACTGGGACACATGATGGAACAGAGCCATCGTTAACGTTATTTGTTACACCTGTGCTTCTCCTGGTGCGACAAGTCAAAAAGTCAATAGGTCAGACTCAGTACTGACTGCTCTATATCTCCATTCTGCCATTTCAACACCTCACTGACCCTGCTCACTATTTACACCCGACAGTGTTTCAGAATACCTGGAGCATCCATTCTTCATCATGCTATAGAGTATCTGGTTAGTTGGGGAGAATGAACATTAGCAGAAACAACAACTGATGTTCCAAAGTTAGTCTTTATTTAAAGAAACCTTACTTTTGCACTGTTCATATTTCCCAAATTATAACATTGTTACAAAGCTGTTACAATATGGTTTATGCTGCCAAGTGTGTCCATTACTGTTTTAAAATGCAAAACACCTTTTTTTCTCAGATGTAATAACATTAAAGGGTAGGTTCACTTTTTTTTTAAGTCTACCTTAAAACAATACTGTCATGCCCGTATGTATGTATATGTTCCTCCTGTCCATACTGGCCCTATATAGATTCCTCCCTGGAATCATTTCATTATAAGTGATGAAGGGGACAAAATCCATGGTCTTCAGTTGGTGCGAAATTGCATTTCAAAGTTCAGCTGAAGCTAATATGAGGTTTCGGCAGACTGAGTTAGTCAAATCAAGAGACTATCTTTCAAAGTTACAGTCTTTGAAGTATTTTTTTTGTTACTATCCCTCTGACATGACTCGGCGCTGTCTGTGGGAGCACAAAGAGAGACTTTCGTACTAACAAGACAACAACCAAACTGATTTGACTAACTCAGACTGCTGAAGCCTCATATTAGCGTCAGCTAAACTTAAGTAATAACGAGGACTGTGGATTTTGTGCCCCATCACTTACACTGAAATCACTTTAGGAAGGAATCTTTTCTGTCCTGGTATGGACAAGAGAAACAGTTACACTCTACATAAACTGTTTCAATCTTATTTAAGGGCATGTGAGTATTGTTTTAAGATAGACTTGTAAAAAAATGTGAACCTACCCTTTAATGATGTCTGAGTTACAACACTTGTGCTTTTCCCACTATGACAAGTCAAGAAATGCTTGTAATAGGAAAACAAACATTTGTATCTCATGATTTGCCACATATTGAGAGAGAAATATGTTTGGACTACATCAGTTTTAAGAAAGCAGTATTTCAAACAGCAGCACTCTTCTTCTGCTTTTGCATTCAACTGACTGGATTTCTTTCAGTTGGTTTTGTTTTCCCCTTCTATGTATGATTTATCAGAAATGGGTGTATACCATCATAAATAGGACCGTAACAGTATTAAGATTGTTATTATCTTTTTTTTTTTTTTCCACTGTTCTGATATGCTTGCCTCAGTCCTGACATGACTTGCTGTGGCTGCTCAGTCAGCTCCACCCCACAGCACATAATAAAAACAGACTTAACCTGGATTTAGACATGTTGTGTTGATATCAGGGAGGTATAACGGCTCACACGTACATAAGGAAAGCAATCTCACCTAAGCCTGCACATTAAAATGTATCACATTTCTCTATTGATGCTGTAATTTTATCATCTAAAAGTTCGTCTACACCAAGGACCATGATGTTTTATGATCATTTCATATGTGACATATAATGTTCAAAGTTTTATCACAAGTTATTAATGAATGATGATGTTTATCTTTGTGTATGACCAGCCTAAGGGAGAATCCTCTACCATCTCTTTATAACACAAATGTATTCCCAAGGTTGTCTGGAGTTCATTTCCTGTTCTGTTTACATCTTAAACTTCCTGCAGCCCACTGACAACTCTCTTCACATGGGCCAAAACTGGAACAGAGGATGAGGGATGTTTACCATACAAAAGGCACAGTCACACAAATAGACCACAATGAAGGAGGGAGAGTTGCATAATCCTTTGCAAACTCTGTGGTAGAAAGTAATATGACCATAAACATTTTGCCGTAAACTGTTCCATAAACTCAACACAGTAAACTGCCTTGCTATCTTTGCATACTTAAAAAGGCTTATTCAAGTCTAGGCAACCACCCTCAGCTTTTAAGTATTCCCACAAAAAACTGAACATCCTTCATTTGTTATTATGTTCACTCGCATTCTTATAGCTTGCGTCAGATATACAAGAAGTTAAATATAGATCAAAGACTGACTTTTCCTAAATTATAGCTGCACAGCACAGTGTTAAAAACAATGTGGCTCTTCTGTGCACTTCAAATGAACTTGATTTCTACCAGCTAAAAATCTGTGTACATAAGGGCACACCCAGTTCCCATAAAAAACAAGATACAAAATTGCACTAGAGTCAGCAACCCCAAAAACAATTTATACCAAACCACAATGCCCTATTTTAAATTTTAGAAGTAAAAAGTCCTTGTCTGTTTAGTTTGATTTAATGATTATCATACAGAAATTCTGTGTCATAATTCGCTAAGCAATCAGGAAGACAATCTTGTGACTGGTAACCACTGTTTTGGAGGAACAGAGCTTGGGAAATGTACTTTTTTAATGTGCAGGTTACGCAATCATCTCCTCTTTGACCTTGCATGTGTCACATGTTAGGGTAGGGGTCTGTGCACAGTAGGGGTCTGTGTTCATTTCAGTTCAGGCTCTTGCTGTGCAGTGGTGCCATGAACGGGGGTATCGCCGTAAATCCGAAACCACTGGCTTCTGACCTTGTGTCTTTATGAATAAGATGTCCTGAGCTGACCACATTCCAAGAGTGGCTTTGATCAGCTGATATACAAACACAGCCGACACCACCATGAATAAAAACAAGAGGTTCTCAAGTGATCACTCGCAATAGCCAAGACCTAAGCCACTGAAATGCTTACTGTATTGTTTTAATTTTGCTGTTTTTCATGTTTAATCAAATGCAGTTTTTCTGAAATACAACCAATTCAGACTTAATGTGTGTTTTCAATTCATCATGGTAAAATGACCCCACATAATACAGTCTGATTAGATGAAAGAATTTAGATCGAAGATTCTCAGAAAAAGCGTTTTATCACAGATAAGCAAGAGCATATTTTAAGAGTGGTTCGTTCCTGTTTTATGTTTAGTTATTGCTAAACAGACTGAGACTATGTTTAGTCAGCATGATAAGTCCAGCCAAAAGCTTGGATTGAGGTCATCCCCTCTTCAAGTGTGATAAACATTTTCAAGTTTATGTCAGGTTTCTAGAAACATGACAAACTCCAGACACTTGACCCACTCAGCCCCCATGCGTATACTTTAAATTCCCGTAGGTTCATCAGGTTCATCCTCCCAAGTAGCATCAGCAATGATTTAACATCCGGGAGGAATGTGTCAAAATATTCATCAGTTGTGACCTTTCAAATGCAAAACAGATGAATTTTAACAGCCAATTTTCAGCATGGAAGTCTTTTTTTTTCTACAAGTGGAGATTGATGGGTCAAAGATGAGCATTGCAAGTTGCATACAATATATGCTGCAAAAACCCCTTTTTACCATAGAGGGATGAAGAGTCATGACTGCTGATGCAAAACCCCCTTTTTACCACACAGAGAGAGTCATGACTGTTGATAAAGACTTGATAGAGCAAGCACTTATAGCCCACTTCTAAGTTTGAGCCAAAAAACCTCACTCACGTCAACTCTCGACCTCATTTCTGATCCTGACAACTTAGAGGATTATTGTTTAGCCCAACTTGTCGTAAACTGGATAAAAATAGAATGCAGCATGTAAGAGGACAAACATGGCTACATGAGATATACAAAGGATTATCAATGGATTAATTTGATTAGGCATTACTCAACATCTATCTGTCTGTGTCTGTTTGTGTTCTGTGTCTGAGTTTGTCCATTCAACATCATAAGGGTGAAGCACTGCCACATGGTTATGATCAGACAGCAAAAAATAAACACGTCTAACTAAGCTGAGGTACTTAAGATGATAACTATGCATACTCATCCTGAAGAAAATGCAACTACAAATTTGTAATAGGTCACTAAGGCAGCAATAAACTGCTCTGGCTCTGACAGGATCAAACCAACCCTTGCATGATCTTATTGTTTTCTGTTCTTTGCCCCTCTCTCTTTCAGAGGTCAACATTAACACCCACTTTGTAATGGTTTACATTGTCCTGTCAACAGATAAATAAGGGTTGTGAGGGAACACATTAATGCAGTAATGTTTTAAGTTGTGTAAGGTATTGCACCCCTGCGGCTAGTAAAATGTTCTCTTATCTGAGAAAGCAATGATGGCACATTTTCTGTATTACTTAATCAGCTGTTATCAACAATTTGCAACTCTTTTGAGCAACTTTTCTGGAAAGCAGAGTGACTTTTTGTTCATATTACAGGAAATGTGCAATGCACAGCACTGCATAACAATCCTGCATACAGCACGAATCTGACATTTGTTTCATTCGGCTCTAACTTTTATGTTGACATGATGAATATGCTGACATTTCAGAGGACACACAAGTTGTATATGTCTGCATGAAAAGCAGTCAGACTAAATTATTCCTCTGCATGCGAACTTAACCACATTGAGGCGGTTCTCACTTATCCCAGCACCACCCCTGAATTTCCAGCTGAAACAGATGTGTTTTTTTTCTCTCTCTCTCTCTCTTTCATTGCATAACACTTGTAATCCGACACAAACTCTTCTCTAGGCTTCCTGGATGCAAGCAAGCTCCAATCAAAAGGTTAATTCCATAACTAAGTCTCTCCTACACTTTTAATATTTAACTGTACTTTATGTCTGAATTACTGTAGCTTTGACTTGGATCGTCTGTGCTCTTGTTTTTTTAAACAATCAGGCAGAAACCAAAAATGGATGCTTGTCTTTAGTCATTAACAACTGAATGAATGCGAACACGTCCTACACATCAGCTAGTCAGCTTTTAACCCGGAATGATATGAATGTTTGAAAGATAGAACAGAAAACATTTTGAAAATTGGGTTATGTACTTTAGTTATGTACCTTGGCTAGAGGTGCTTAAATGACTTACATACTGTAAGTTTCATTCAAACATTCTCCCACATCCACATAGATGTGTCTCAGTGAGGTAAGAATAGACATTTTAGACTAGCTCTCGCTCAATTCATCATCAATGTTTGTGCCTTTTGAAATAAACTCCATTTTCAGAGGTAAGTGGAGGGAACAAATAAACAAGAACAATGGAGCAACCTAAACAGCAAACATGGTGTTGTGAACCATGACTTGAGATTCATGGTGAATTTGTTTCAGATAAATAGCCCTCATGCATTGAAGTGATTCTAGGACACAGTGTGACTAATCCATTCCCAAAATAGACTGACAAACCGACTGTTAAAACAAAATAGGAAATCGAGCCAAAGTTTTAATTGTCTTCAGATTGTTTGTGAGTGCATAGAGCCTGCGCCGTGTGTAGACTAGCTTTACAGCCTGGTGAATTTTTCCACTGTGATTGAGGCTGCATTAGCTGTTAGCATAAGTATCATTAACCTACAGTATCACATCCTGCTCTAGCTGACCCTGCAGCCTCTCTTTTCATTGACATGCACCAAGTGTTCAGGTATCTATATAGGGAAGTAGAAAGACAATTAACTTGTGTAAAAGAGCCAATAAATGCCTGTCCCTCTCCTCTTTGCCACATTAAACAAATGTCCTCTTCAGTCAATATCCATCCTACCACTAATTAAACGCAGACCACATTTCTGAGCAGGTCTATCGATCAGGATTGTCGGTTTCACACAGTTGTTTTGACACAACACACCGGGAGAGAGCTGGGTTTCATTTGTAAAAGTGAGCAATAGGGAAGACACAGTGTTTACTCTTGTGCTATTTGATCTTTGGTGGTGGTTCTGTTCTCAGCAATAGATGGATGTGAGCCTGGTCTACGCACCAGGGAAGCCACAAAATATCTAGTTACACACAGGCTGCACTGACTGGCTGCCAAACTGTCTGAAGGGAAATGCTACTAGGACAAACTGTTTTTCACTCTGGCAGATTCCAATGCTCTGGAAACATAGCTATTATTACCTCACTATCATTAGTGGTCGCCCTGTTTTTGACTTTGGAAAAAAAAACGTACTAGTATTTTAACTTTTTCCCCCTTAAAAACAAGTCAGATTGTGAGGTTGGTCTTGGTCCTGAGTTTGCAGAGCCTACACGCTAAATTAAAAGCAACTTTGTCCGAAGAGCCCTGTGGCTCACTGCAATATTGTGTTGTATCTTACAAATCCCATGCTGTTTGTCAGGCTGAGCTTGTAAACACACACACACACAAGGCTCACAAAGCTGAATAGAAATCAACATATATTCTAAGATGTTGTGATGGAGTGGCTCCAACTTCCAAGAATGCAGGGTTAGTTTTGCGAACAGACATCGTGTTGTTTCCTCTGAAATACAAATGAGAGGGATTTCACAGTGGTTCTCTTGTCTCAGCACCAGAAAATGAAATCATCCTGGGTGTTGTTACAGCCGCCTCATCTGCCTTGCGTGACTGGATATCCAGTGAATAAATCTCTCTGCTGCACAGAATATGGTAAACTCCAAAACATAGCTCTGAGAGAGATGTAAAAAACAAATCTGATCTGGTATCAGTGACATTCCCCTTGAACTACAGCGCATTAGGGCGTTAAGCATGAGAAAACTCGACATTATGTAATCGCGGCACATGATGTTTTGTTTGAGATGCAGTCAAATGCTTATATTTGTCCAAAAAAATGTATGTTACTCCCCATTAATTACTCATACTTGAGGGTAGGGTTACTATTTAGTCTAGGTCTTGACATATCCAGATACTGAATTTCCATATTTTTGTAAAACTACAAAGCTGATAATGAATGAACTTTTAATCTGATAGTGGTTCTTATGTATGTCTTTGTTGTGCATGGAGTAAGCAGAAGCTATATGGGTGCAGTTAATGGACAAAAGACAGTGGATTTTATTGTGTAAACATAAGGTTTATTGCAAATGTGCAGTCGTATCCAAACACCATAGCCAACAACTGTTTTATGGATACTTTACAGCAACAATACCGTTATCTTTACAAAACACATAGAACACATCACTAGCTACAAACACAACTTCTCCCTGTGAAGTTTTACACATGGTCCTGGTTTGCTCGCCTTCTTGAAAAAAAAAAAACAAAAACAAAAAAAAAAGTCTTTGGTAGCTAGAAAACAACAACAGAGCTCAGTGTGGAAATGTGTTTCCTCTCTTACTACGGACAGGCACTGTTGTCATGCCATCGTTTTCAAGTTGGCATCTGAGCAAAGAACAGACCAGATACTGGACGACGCTGCGAAAATCAGGAGTGCATCTGCAGCGAGAGAAATGCAGGTGTCTGCTTTGCTCACCATCCCCACTGTGTTTACATCAGGACGTTTCAGTTTTATGCACAATGTAGTCATCCTTTACTGTGAAGAGCTAGGCAAACTAGGTGGGCAGATATGCCTGCCCGCCTCCACAAGTATACAAAAAAATAATCTTTTTAAGACCATGTACAATGCTCCTATTTTACAAACAACTGATTTTGTTCAGAATCATAAACAAAAACAGAAGATATAGCAGGATTAATTTCCCCCATAAGCAGCAAGCCCCAACTGCAGACAATACAAGATTACATTTTATGAATCATTGCAGTATACTGATAAGTCTACTGCAGCGATCCACCAGCTTAAGGCTATACTGCATTAACCTTCACCTCTGTTGCCTTAGCTTATCCTGTTGATTAATTTTGTTATGCTTAAATGTACATGAACACATGAGTAATACATTGTAGGTACAGGAAAAGTCCTTGTTACGTGACTGAAATGTGAAGCTGGGAGTCCTTGAAACTTGTATTTTGAGATTGAACAAATCCACATGATGGGGCTCTACTCGTTGAGACTTGGAGGACCATCTCAGATGGGTCTACACTGGGTGAGCAGGGAGTAGCCTCCCCCCTCACTTTCCAAGTTAGCACCTGCAGCCAGGGCCAGCCCGATCAACACCTCCTCACCCCTCCTCTCTCTGGAGCAAAGGGTGCTTGTTGGAAGGGTTTGGCTTGGCAGGGAAAGCCCCCCTTTGTCTGAAAGCAAGCGCTCGTCGGTGTCTAGTCAGCCCTCTCTCTCTATTCTTAGCACTTTTGTCTACAAAGAGAGACTACGACAAAGAGTTGGACGGTATCGGAGGACGGGCCTGACACCGCACCGGTCAGAGCGTCTCAAGTTCTGTTTTGTGCTTATCAGTGTCAACTGTTCTTTTATGTCCCATCTGTCATTTACAGCCCCAATGCCATTCCTTCATTGTCTTGAAGGCTTCTCGGCGGCGGCGATTTTTGTAACGCTGACGTTAAATGGAGGTCCATTACTGTAAAGGGACAGTGGCTCTGCCCGCCCCAAGGCAGAGCCACTTATACAGCAGAGCCAGCACTGTGGTTGCTGGACTGCTGCTGCTGCTGCTGGTCTGGGGTCACCTGGGTGCTCTGATTATCCAGGGGTAGCAGCACATCTGTCGGGATGCGAGACTGGAACTTCTCCAGCTGCTCCGGACTGGCCAGGTTCTTCAACAGATAGTTCTCCCTCTCCAGCTGGTTGTTCTTCTCAGCCAGCTCTTTGATCTGCTCTTTGAGGATCTCCACTTCCTCACGCACAGCGTACATCAGGTGGTTCTTGACGAGATCCTGCCGTAACAAAGAAGGAAATATGGATCAGTTTAGATATAAAAACAGAATGATGTTAAGACTTCTAAGGGTGATCTGATCAGATGGTGCATCTGCTAAAAAGACTGATGGAGTTTATCAGCAGATATCTGCAACTCCATTTTGTCTAGCATGGATTTCCTGTGAGATACAGTAAAGTAGACATGATGCAACTTTGACATCATGCAAGGTGACTCTAGTAATTCTATGCTGGAAAAAGTATTATTAGTCTCTGTTGTTTTGGACTTCCTGTTGCCATGTACTGCATTAGTTCTCTACTTTGTCACATGAATAAATCATAAAGTAGCTTGTGCTGCCTTCAAATAACAGGGACTTCCCAGAGCATTTGTGAAGAACTGGTTCTGTGCAGAATGCAAATGGAAAATTGGGTTTTGGGGGAGGTCAGTGGGTTACAACTGTTCTATACATACTGATGAGCAAAGTTGTCAGTCTAAAAGGTCATATGTTTCATGCTGGAGATGATGTAATGTGAATCTACTACTAGTCATTATTATAAATTAACTTTGGATCACAGCATTGGCTCCTTGAGAAACACTAACTACTTGTTTGTGCTAAAGAAAACTGGGGTTTGAATAGGCAACATTTTGTTTGAAAACACATTGCATGCATAGTGCAACCTACATATCTTTGTCTGGTGTTTGTGTTTTGTTATCTCAGCTTACCATCGCCTGTTCAATCTTGTTGTCGATGGCCACAACGCTAGCACCAGAGGCACTGCAGAAGAGAAGGAAAAGAGGACATTAATTCACTGTCCAAAAACCACACCAAACTGCCAACTTCATATCAGATCCCTGCCACATGATTAACAACAAAATAGACATGTTGGGGCGTCCTGAATGCACTGATCTGTGACAGTGAAACAGAAAGTTTGCAAACAGAAAGAAAAATTGTTTCACCCAGCTGTCATCTAGGTTTGCTTTTTTTTATTATGTAAAGTATATGCTGCACTTTGATTGCCTTGAGAGTTAGATTAGACTTTATTTAAGTTACAGTGCAACGTCAAGCACAGATTGTAACGTGAGACAGTGGCAGAGTGATACTGTAAACGTACACATATCTGTTCAAAGTCCAAACAAACAGCAGCACAGAGAAACACAGCTGGACACAATATTTTGAGGCATTTGGTGACAATATGAGACAATACCCATAGCTGCATATATTTTAAACCGCTATAGAAAAATACAGGCCTGCATTAGACTTTGAACAGATTCACGCTTGACCCGACTGACAATAAATCTAACGCCTTATTAACGACACAATGTATTCAAGCATGCGGGCGACTGTATCGCATATTTACCTGTTGTCAAGTTTGACCGATACAACGTCTCCTCCGAGTAGCGAGGAGAAGAAAGAGATGGAGAAGTTATGTAACTGGTAGACAGCCACCTCCATTGGTGTTTTACCGAACATCTCCGTGCTCATGTTGAGTACCAGACTCGTTTGAATTATACTTCTCGCCACGTTTGCGACTGGTTGGTCACCTAAGTGTATATCCGAGTTTGTTTCGTTTCTTTGAATCGCGATGCACTATCTCGCTGCCGCTGGCTGAGCGTAGTGCTGTGTCGGTGTGTGAGCTTCGCTGTTTTAACAAGCGACTGTCTGATGCTATTTCTGCCCACGGCTCGTATATGAATGGCTTGCCTCCTGACGTCATGTGACGCGTGCATATATTAGTCAAATGAGTTGGCGGGTCAGATTTTATGGTGCCTTCCCGTGCTGCAGGAAAAACTGGAATTAGGACTGGAGTAAACATTTGGTGATAAATACGTCCACCCACTTTTTTCATAAACACCGAGGAGGACTTTACAAGGTAACCTTGCACAGAAAACGAATACTCAAGTATTCACAAAGGTGGCCCTAGTTCAATATTTCTGTTTTGTGAGACTTTTTGACTTTTAAACCACTATTTGTCAGGAGAATGGGTTTTTTGTCTTTTTTTTTTTTCTTTTTGTTGATCCTATTGTGCAGAAAACAATCATAACAATAACCTCATGAAATATGATGAAACTGAGTACATGCAACATTCACCTACAACTACAGGTTTACTCATCATTAATCATACATGAACAGTATATTGCAGAATGAATATTACTATTACTTACACTTTAAACTACTTTCACTTAAATTTCTAATTCAAGACTTTTTGCCCATTATCTGGCTGTTAGGTTAAATATGTTAAGATTGCTGCAGTCACAAAGATAGGTTTGTAGGTTTCATATCCACAACCATACGAAGACAAACCTGCTATTGGTGTTATCTGTCAACTACAATATAGCAGTTAATGCAGTGCAAAGTACGCCTCTCAACTGGTTAATTAATTTACAACATTAAAAAATAAGGTCACCAAATCAATGCATTTGAGATTACATCAGGCTGTATCAGGCTGTCATTCGTAAACAACGTCGCTAATCGAAATAACAAGTTTAAGAGGAGCATTTGAATGCAGCATTACAGCTGCCCTGCCTCTGAACTTCTCTGCTCTTTCTTCTGCAGTTAACCCACAGACCGAAATCTACACTGACTGCAGCAAACTTCATCACAACAACCAACAGAACAATTTTAACCGCCAATGTGAGCACAAACAAGGCGCTCGTGCTCCTAATAAATAAGAACCCGATTAACCACAGAGAGGCCGCTGATCAATATATCATCTGATTTTTATGTGAAGTCATTAAACACGTGATTTTAATGTCATTCATTTTCAATAGGCTATGAAATGTAAAAGTAGTCGTTTATTAAATCTTGATTTACCAATTTAAACTTTTACAACTTAAAATCAGCAAATTGCTCCTACTTAGAAACATTGTTACGACAACTATATATTTTGTTCCTATTGTTTGATCGTTGTTTGTCGCAGTACAATAACAGAATGTAGTGTACAATCTCCACATATGCTCTGTATAGGTAGTTTTCCATCCACTCTCGGTAAATTTCCCCTCAGTCTATATCTGAACTCTATTGGTCTCTAGTGGTGAAAATGTAGAATACACCCTTCCATAGGTTTGTTCCTGGACGGTGTTTACAAGGAATTTTCCGTACACCTTTTCCTGGCCCCATAATTTAACTTTCCCAGGATGTTTTTCCTGCCTAGAAAATATATGGAAAATTCTCAAAGGGTGACATGTATTTATGTATGTGGGCTGACCCAGATATTAATGTGTTGTGTCCACCAAAACTATATTTAGTATAAGTGTTTCCTCACGGGAAGGACATACAGGAATCAATCCGACTCTAAAACTGATGTCAAGTCAGTTTTATTTGTACAGCCTAATATCACTTCAGGAGGCCTCATCCTCTATCCATCAATTCAGAGAAACCCCCCCCCCCCCAAAAAAGCACTTTAAATGGAAAAAAAAAGGAAGAAACCTCAGGAAGAGCAAGAGAGGAGAGATCCCTCTTCCCGGACAGACAGACAGACAGACAGACAGACAAACAGACAGACAGACATGCAATAGATGCTATGTGTACAGAACAGACCAAGCATTGTTCTCTGATGTATGACCTTTTGCACTCCCGATATGCTTTTACCCTTGCATGTTATGGCGTGTGACGCAACTGCACTGCTGCTAAAACGTAATAAACAATTTGTGACAGAAGCCGACCGCAGAAGACACATAGAAAAACATACCTTCTGTCATCCCTTTTTGCCCCACAGCATTTTCCACTGAGTGCTGACATTGGCTGTTATTGAGCAATTCACATTTTCAATGAGGCATTCATGCAGGTTTTAATAGTTTAATATAATTGTTCAGCCTGTCAGCTGTCACATTACGTTCCCTTTTCTGTCACAATTATCTGATTCAATACTGATAATAAACCAATTAAATTTCTATTAGAAGGCCTCTGTTGCGTAATGCATTTTCTTCCAAAACAACAACCACCTGTAAAACATTACCCGGTAGTCAAAATATTGTTTCATGGAAATTTTCTGCTAAATTTGGTCCACACATATCTTTTCATATCTTATAAAAATAGCTCAATATCCTATAAAAATGCAAAAAATTAATAATGCAAATGTTAAAAATGGATTTCTATGCAAATTTCTAGTAAGATCACAATGCACAAGAAAAAAGTATGTGCATTTAAATGACAACAAATAACCCAGGGCTTTCACCTTCTGATGTCTGCATAGTAAACCAAATTCCTTGGTGCATGGACTAGATGGGCCATGTTTCTTGGAGAAAAGGGAGTTCTGTTATGTAACAAAACAATTAGAGTGGAAGGGCTGACTTTTGGTTGGTCTAACAAGGCTAAGCAGAAAGCACATTGACTGGGTATTAGGGCCCATAGTGGCTGTCGTCTCAGATTTCGTGCTGTGACAGTACAGCTGCCAGGTTTAATATCAGGCCCTGTTCTGGTGATGAGGGGCTGGTGAATTACCTTGCCCCGCTGTGATAGTCCCATTTAGGAGGGGGGAGTCACACCGATTGCCGGTGGCTCGGTTAAGATGCCCAGATAGAAACTGCAGACAGTAGGGAGCCGTCCTAGCTGAAGTAAAATATATCTAATGAGCCACATGCAGTAAGATGATGACAGTATAAACTGGGAAGCTCATAACCTTCCTGCCTCGTCAGCTTTAGTCACCGTTTAAGCACTCCTCCAACGCAAGTCTTAACAAAGTGGATGAAATTTACGCACAACATAAGAGCAGTTCTTGTTTAAATTGTATCTGCGTGTTTCTAAACAGTTTAAGTATACAAATACTGACCCATGATGTCTTTTAAAGAAATAAAGTTGCTCATATTTCTGTGGAACATTTATTTCCTGACCATGTTTGGCGTGTGCCAAATCCGGTGAGTCACTCTAAGGCTAGGCGATGTGCCACGGTTTCCATCAGATGTCCCCTGTGCAAGAGCCAACCACGTTATATAATACTGTGATTCATCTGCACCAATGACTGAAGAAGAATGAAGCTGCGCCATGCCGCTAGCCTCCCAGCTTTTGTTATAAGGAGCATTTTGTGGTCTTGACTCACCAAATTACACCAAAAGTACATCAAAAGATGTAAACAATACAGCCAAATAAGAAACACCATCTTCAAAGAAAGAAGATATATCTATCTGTATCTATATCTATTTGAGATCATTTGTTGATCAAGAGGATGCTTTTTATGCCCTATCTGCACTCACAGTTTTCAAATGCATGGCATGCATGAGAGTATGGCCTGAGAAGACACAGGCTTGCCATAGGCTACAGCCAGAGGCTGTCTCAGAGGAAGCTGTCAGTGTGGGCAAGAGGACTGGTTACAACCAATGAATACTGAACATCCTACACACATTTGGACGCCCAGAGGCAGTCATTATTATCACACTACCTTTAAGTCTCCAGAGCCATGAATAGCAACAAGGCGCATGACCTTGGTCTTGTTCATAAGGTTTTTCAATAAATTCACCAGGCTGCATGTCATTATGCTTTATGTGACAGGGTGCATCAAACATGACGTACATGCAGAAGATGATGACAGGACTGGCATTGTGATCCAAAGGCTGGCAGAGATATCACTCTCTCTGCCCGAGTTCTATGCAGTAAGCTTAACAACCGGCAATGCACATCTCAGACAATGGATATTAAAAACAAGACTTTTAACAACATGAGCATTCAGGTTTATGTCAGAAATGTAAAATGTATTACTATTCCACATTTGCATACACTTCTGATTAAATCAATCTTCTGCTTTGCCCTCTATTCATTTAACTGTGAAAGAATTCAGCACTGCTAAAAATGACTCTCAATTTGAAAATGTCTCCCATTTGAGTGGAATTGTAATCCAGGACATTTTATGACACTTCATCCACAACCACATAATTTAGACACTGACACACTGCAGTTATCATCCTTCTCCTGAACTGTGCTGAACATGATCATCAGTCAATGACACTTGTCACTTTCTTTCCAAACATCCTCTCAGACACAAGACAAACTGCCTGACTATCCTCTGCCTCCCAACACTTACCGCCGATCTGGCCTCTTGAACAGACTTGGTGAGTAAGGGGGCGAGTAGCTCATAGCTCTCTCGGGATAGTTGAAGTGCTGGTAGTGACAGCAAAATCTCTGGGATGGTTCAGCCAGTCGGAGGGAACACACCATCCTGGGAGAGGGCGGCTTAGCCCAAGTAGGGGCAACTTCAGAGGGACGTGTCTGCGACTGTCCCATCTTGGCTTCCAAATGAATTGGCTGCTCAAGAGGCAGGAGCCCTTTGACTGTTTTGCTCACTGTTCTGCTGTTGTTTGTTCTCAACAACTGTGCTCTCAAAGCACAAAGAGACAATTGAGCACAGGCGATACCTCTGGATATGCAGCCATAACTGTGAGTGCCATGCTCAGACTGGCACTTGTATGATGTGTTTCCAATCCAGTGGAACACAATGGCCTCAGAGTCACAATGACAATGACACTTTCCTGAAATGGCACCAGCTGTTTAATCTTTATACTGCTGGAGTTTCTGTGTCAGGCAGACAGAGTAAAAGATCTTTCTCCAACTATACCTGAAGGGAACAATCATCATGCCTATCTCCATACCTCATTTAATTAGTGGTAATATGTAAGGTAATAAAACACATAGTTGCACCATTGTTCCAGGATGTGGAACTAACCTTTTCTCCATATAATGAGTATTTTGGGCACCAAGAGACTAAAGGCAGCCAAAAGAGCAGTGTTTGCTCACTTATATGGTCACTTATATGGAATGGCTTTGGAACCATTCACCACAGTAAATTTGTTACGCAACCACTTATAATTTGTGTGTAAAATCAAGCTCAGGCAAGTTAACTAGCACAACGGTACCTTTGTTACATTTCTGATTATGTGTGTTATGTGTCATAATCCCCTAAACACTCTATAATTCTGATGAAGTGGGTTTGTCAGCTTCGGTAAGCGTCCTTTGTCATCAGAGGTGTAATTAATACACTAATGTTTAGAGAGCTATCGCTGCCGGTAAAGGGGTGACAGCAAAAGTAAGCCGCTTGCACCATGATTAATTGCAAGCTGCGTTCTAGGTTGACAGGTCTGCATAAAAGCCTCACATCTCTTTCTCCATTTAATCCATCCTGTCGGCAATTGAACTTTTGACATTGTATATCGATTGTGATGCGCAGACGAGTGTTTGCCACAGACTGTCATGTAAAATTAGTTTATGCTGCCTTCTCAGATAAGGATCTTTTGGTTTGTAAGATTTGCATATTGGCATTTATCACCATACAGGATTTAATGTTCCAATGATTTGTGCCACAAACTGAGGGGTGAATTCTATCCTGAATATACAAGACCATCAAACAGAAAGCTTCATTTAGTATCTAGTCTATTATATAAAAACATATTATTAATTGGAGAAAATTAGATTACATAGCAATAGTTAGATAGATGTCATATTTTGCTCAAGTGAATTATTACCACACAGCCACTAAACCAACAAAATGTAATTTAGAATTTCCTGCAGCAGTGGAATTTCAGGTTCACTGAGTTCAGTTTCCAAAAATCACTGATCACAATCATTAATCTTTGACAGCAGCTCAGTTCGTTCTGGACGGTTGCACACTACCAGCAAAGAGAATGAACGGCTTATATTGGGCATGTTTATACCCATCATGTCAGGAGCAATTCATTTAAAATCTAGATCACTTTGTATTCAGTTAAGTCATGGAAACTCAGGTGAATGTTTTTGTTTCGTGGGTTTTTTTTCCATCTCAATGACATTTAGCCATTAAAGGTGGTTCTTCTGTAAGGCGTTAGGTGGTCGTTTCACACATGAGTAATACTGTACAAAAAAAAAGGAAAGACACACACACACACACACACACACACACCCTGCACAGGAGAACAGCGTAGGTGATTGACAAGGGGAGTCATCATGTTATCTTGTGTTTAGCAACAGTAATTCATTTCCCTAAATCTTTGAATAAGAAGAGTAAATGAAGAAAGGGTGAAGAGAAAAATAAATATGACTTTTGCTATCATACTATTCATGATAGCAATGATGTCATCAATTGTGTATGTATGAGATTACAGTAAAAAATAGGTTTCACCCATGATTATCTTAGTATAAAAGTTATGATTATGCTATGAAGCTGACTTCTTGTGTGAAGCAGTTTAACTAAATGTTGGTTACAGGGTAAAATGTGGCTATAAGCTGCATGAAAAGACCAACTTTTTGGCTGTACTTTGCTACAGTAATTTGTTATCATGATTTGCATAAATTGAAAGGTAAAAACATTTATTTTGTTTATCCTCAAGGCAACTGTTACAAGGTCAAAAGACAAGAAGGTGTGTGTGTTTGTTTGCATCTGTACTTTACAACATCTGTACTTTGAAAAATATCTAAGTGAAAAGAGCCTTGATAGAAAACCTCCTTTGATACTGAACATTTGCCTCTTTCTAACCATGTTCACTCGCTCTGTTTTCCACTTGCCTTGATTAATTTCCTGGAGACAACACGGGGGCCCACAGTGCGCTTACCACAAATGACTACACTTAATTTCCACTCATATGTGTGTATGTGTTTTTTGTGATCTTGCTGTTGTCGAGGATGAATTTTATTTTGTATTTCATCGCCCTTTGTACAGTAACTTGAGAAATTATTTGTTTGAAAAGATCCAACTGAAGAATCCTGATTTGTTTTGGTTGTCTGAAGCTGATATGTTGAGTTTGGCTTTTTAATGTGGAGATTTTTGTTTTGGCAAGATTTGTAGGAGATGCTTGGCAGCTAAGACAGACACGCTGTATCCATCATAACTGAATGCTCTGAAATGTTCTCTTTTTGAATCTGTGGAACTGCACATCATGATTCATCATGCTGCCTTCCTGGTTATTATTGTTCAGTGTCTTGTAAGCCCATACGGACTGGTCACCAGAAAGGTGCAGGACACTTCAATAAACAATCCATCAAATCAATCATACAAGATGATATACAGTTAATTTACAGTAGCCTAGACTGGAACTAATAGCAGTTTACAACAGAACAAGCAGTGCTGTAGCAAATGTTGCTGTGCTCCATATATTGCAGTTAACAAGCTTGGGGACTTTGCAGCATCTGGCACCAGGGCTGTGATTCAGCAGAAGTCAGACAGCTTTAGGCTATAATGTAAAGATTTACCTTGTGTTCTAATGGGGAGAATGTCCTGGCTAAATTTACTGTGAAAATACTGAAATAGAGCGCAGACCTAGTGGAGAGTGATAAGGGAATATCACAGCCTTGTTGGGTCAACCCACAACCCCTCCACCCCCCCACCAAAAAGGGAATGACAGTATGTTCTAGCCTATAGCTCATAAGATTCCCATCTGTGCTTTAGTGCAAACATGTGTACACATAAGAACATATACACATACACACACACACATACTCAAGCACACACACACACATACAAGATTGTCTGCTCTGAAAGATAAGGGATTAGACTGAGGGTTTGGATGCAGTAAAATGATCTCACTAATGACTCTGTGGATGCTCTACAAAAGGTCAAAGGTTGTGGACTCAATTGGCCATGCAGTGTTAAATAGCAGTGAACTTTTATTAGCTATGGAAAAGCCCTTTGACTCGTTATGGGCCGCCTAGTTTACCACAGACTTGTATGAGAGAGCCATTGGGCTGCTCATTATTTTTTGTGCTCTGGTGTACTTAGGCAGACAGCACTGAAAATTAATTAGAGTTTCTAATCAAAATAGCTTAGTGTATTTTGCTTAGCAATAAACTAATTTTGCTCATTAAACACATTGCATTTACTTGATACAAAGCGTGAATAGGGTCACTCAAAGAGTGGAATCAAACACGCTGAGTGGCAATGGCTGCCACTTTGCATGGCACCTGTGATAAATACACTGTCGGCTGGATCATGTCCCAGAACAAAATGTTACAGAGTTCAAGGCCACCTGTCTATATTCATCCGCCTATGTTACTTTAGTGTACTGTACACCTCAGCTGTCTGACTTGGTGTGGTTGTGTCTAATCTGAGTCGCCTTCAGCTGTGGAATGCTGACATTAGACTAATGGGTACATACTGCACCGAAATCCATCACAAGACTGTTGTGACACAGTGAAAAGGAAATCTACCGTATGTGCTGGGATCCCTTAAGAAAATAAAGTCAGAGAGGTGACAAAATGAATAAAATCACCTGGTTTAATTTTTGGTTCACCTCCTATCCCCCTGGCCTACATCTAATATCCTTATTCCCTCTTTCTACCCTTTTTCCTTCTTCTCACTCTTATGTTCCAACCTTCTTCTTTCGTCCATTCCTCCCTCTCTTCATCTCCCTACTTTCCCTTCTTCTTTTTCCAGCCATGTGTCTGGCTGAGCATGCAGATGTGTGACCCAAGTCACCAGCAACTGGGACGGCACTGGAGGGAGCCGGGCCCTCGATGAGCCGTCCACCCGGAGTGTGTTTGTGTGCTTGCTCGTGTTTTTGTTCGCCCGTGTGTATGTTAGCGCGTGTGGTTGGCCACACGCTTGCATATGTGCATGCTTATGCACGTCTGGCTTCGTCAGCACGATCTGGATTTAACCGGATGATAGGCACCCTGCTAACTCTCGCTGTCGGTGTCATCCAAACACTGAGTCGTTCCCACAGACTCCAGCAGGCTCCTCTGCTGAGCATTAAAGCTAATCATTTGTCACCTGCGAGATGACGATGGAGCAATGGCTAAGTTCCCATGGATAATTTAAGACAAGTCACTGGCGGTCATTAACATCTTAACGACTACATGAGTGAGGAGTTTTAATAAAACTGCATGAAAACACGAAGCATTAAACACACCCTAATACAACAAGACATTAAAAAACACACATTTCAGTCCATTTCATTTCAATAAAATGTGCCACTGAAAGTAAAAGCCATGCAATAGTATTTAATCAAACATGAGAATTGATTTCTTTCCTTTTGTAGTTTTCCTTTTTCATATAATTCCTAGAGCTGATTGTTTTACACATATTGATTTTGTGCCATGCCTCTCTGCACTGACATCTCCATTGCTCTAAAATACAGTCTATACATGATGCTGTCAACAAATAAAAGTGAATCTATTTGATTCACTTTCCCTCTAAACCATCACCTGCAAAATCACAGTATTTTTTAGAGCTATCTCAAGAAACGGCCTCCGAGATGAGTCACAGATATCAGTGACCCCATGGATGTGTTTCCATTAAGTTACTCAAATTAACCTGAGGAAGTTTCACCGGCCTGCCATCCACTGATCTCTTCTAGCCAAACAAATAATATTATTCTCCTCGAACAAGACCACAGGAATGACTCAGATCATAATTCAGTCAGCTTTCCCCCTTTGACACACGGCATGCTCTGACTCAAGCAAGAGAGAGCTGTAAATCTAAACAGTGGTGATAGCAAAATATGCTATTGATACTGGGGTGTAGCAACTTTATTTATAAAAGCCAGCTGAAATATATACAGATACTGAAGATGTGCGTCAATACAATGTTTTATGAAGCAGCAACAATTTCAGGATATTTGAGTATTCGTATGATATCTTGAACTAAACTGAGGACTTAAAATATAAAAATATGCATACATCCACAGGCTACATAACGCTAGTACTAATGTTATAGACATAATTTTCTGCTGTCTCTCTTCAAATCAGGAATAATAACACAGACAGGACTATCTGATTGTCACACTGAAAGTTAAGTGGTTGCCTGAAATGAAACAACATTTCGGACCAGTTCTCCTTGGTACTGAATGTTGAAATATGTAGTCCTCTAACGTTGACTCCAGGGAGTCAACCCCCTGTTTGAGGGAACTATTCTCCTCCCCATCAAGACTTTGTTTTATTGAAGAACACTATTGTAAACTTGGATTGATCGCTACAGACACAGCATCTGTGCACTCGGACATCAAGCGATGCTGTGTTTCATATGTAAATACTGTATGCACATAAATTCAGCCAAGCCGTGCAGTTGTATTAAAACCATTCACTGAGAAAAGCCACTTTTACTTTCTCTCAAAGGGGAACCTGACATAACTCAAAGGGCAGCTGTGAAACTGCACAACTCAGACCTCATGTATATTCAGCACTTCATATAACTCTCCTGTCCAAATAGCATCACAGATTAAAACCATTCAACTTTGGAGTCTAAAAAACCACAGGGGCAATAGGTCTGCGCCGTCCCACAGGGGCACCGTGTGGATTACATGCAAAAAGAGAGAGGAGGGCTGAAGCCTGAGAGAACATGGTGTACACAATGTTTCCTCAGCCTGTCCGCGTGGTGAGGATCACCTACCGACAGAGGATGGGCTTAGACAGACGAGGACAAGGCCAGATGTGCGAGCCCCATTCTACTTGAGTTTCAAAAGGAAACATTTTGCCATTTAATAGAAGAGAGCTTCAAGAAGCTTTCATGGAAAAGTGCAATTAAGGCAGCCACATCTTCTTCAGGAGAAAAACTGAAATGTCTATCCAGATGTTGGCCACCCGCGTGAAAACTGTAAAACGAATACATTCAGGCTATAAACACATGTTACATCATGATTCTCACTGCTAAACTGAGGAAAGTTAATGAGGACTTATTAGTGTTAATTACAATGCACTCAAAAAAGAAAAAGTAATATTGGTAATTGCAGCCTTGAGGATGCTTTATCTCTTTTGTTACATGCCTGATAAGGTCCTAATCTTTCTAAGGATTAAAAGTACTAAAATGATGAGTAACATAATAACATAACATCTTGTTACATCACTAGGGGTATATTTTACTGATGATGTGACAATAATTAAGTTTTATGATTGATTATTTTGTCCACTCCATTAACACACATGAGGGGGGCAAAATATTAGGAACACTTTTCAATATAATGCACTCTGGTACACCACCACCCACTACAACCTCAACAATAAATATAAAGTAGAATTATCACCTTTCTGACAGTGTCAACAAAAACTGAAAATGTATAAGCTTCGTAAATGTAGAATTTATGGCAGAGCTGTATTGGATCACATTAGATTGTACAGGTGTTCCTGATTAAGTGAAAGTGAGTGTATAAGTCTGATTAAACTGTGGAGATGCCTACATGGGTATTGATTTACTAGAAATCATTCACTTGCCTCCTCTTTGCTGTGCTGTTGAACTGTGTAGGGTAACTCATGTCAGTGACACTGTGTCCTTTTTGCATGTATACTTTGACAGACAGTTCCATAATATGTGAGTTATGGAATTATGAGAGATCTTAAATATATACTGTACATATTTTATTTGGTTTTCTTGATGAAACAGACTCTGTCCTTAAAATCGAAACAAATATTTGAAGAGAGAGGTTCAAACCTGATGCATATCTGATGGAGAAACCACTTCTCTTAGCTTAGTTTAATAATGGTAACAGTTATGTCTCAGCCAGTAAAACAATACTTGAGCATGATTCAAGTTTTCTATACATATATTTGAAGGCAATTCAGATATTTCAAACCTCTTGTTTTTTTGCTTATGACTTAAATCAGTTGAGCAGGACTTATAATGTAATACAAGAGAACTATTTCAGGATGTGACTCAGCTAGGGGAAGGATCACCATCAAAAGCTGCTGTGTGATCCAAATAAACTGGGGACATAGTGATATTCAACACTGTGTGGTGCTGGGCTGGGAGGTTGTTTGGGAGTTTACAGGAACCCAAGCCTATCCTGCCTTCAAAAAGCTGCAGCGAAACCCCTCAGACACAGACGCAAGTCTTATAAGCTTCGTTGATTGGTTATTTGAGAGTTTTTTCTTTTCTTTCTTTCTTTTTTTTGCCATGATCCATTTGAAGACATGCAGCTGTGTCAAGGAGTAAGGAAGAGATGAGAACTTGACTTTGGCATTGTTGCATTCAGAAAATCTTACAAATTCAACGAGGGGTGACACTTTACTTCACACAGGCGATAAAATAATATGAATAAAAGGTATATAAAGCATATACAATATGACAACAGATTGCAATACAATGAGTTTAGAGAGGTCATTTCCCTCATCATGCTATTTTGAACTGTGAGCGCTCCTGTAACAAAACAAATGAGGATAGCTCATTGAAAACACCTCCCGGCATCAGCTCATTGAGCATGCAGCTTTGTGATGAATGCAAATTTTTGGACTAAGCGAGCAAATTATACTGCAGTTACTGAAAATTACACTAATGGTGTCACTACTTTGCAATTTGCAAAAACACAAGTTGTGAAAAAATGAAAAATTACTTGTGGGGTAGAGACATGTTTTATTGGGAATATTTAAATACAAACAAATCTAACTATTGCTGTTGAGTTTAAGCTTATATCCAGCATTAATTCCACCCCAGTTCTATTCACAAATAAAACATTTTAAATTATTTGTACAGCTGACAGCAAAAAGTTAAGGTCCATGATCTCTTTGTAGAAACAAACAGGAAATGCTTCCACTTGAAATGACTCTTGAACTTAGAAGTCGGTCAGAGCACACAGGACAAATTGTCTTTTGGAGATGTCATTTTCCTGGTCTCGAAGCTGCACAGAAGAGCAAGTAAACAAGATCTGCCATCCCAGTCATTGTATAAAGGCTTGGGTAAACAATGTAGACTAAATTGGCCGGCCTCCAGCATGTACCCAGGAGGTCCAAAGTTCACTTATGAAACCAGAGAACATTCTCCTATCTGTTTTGCACGCACACACTGCACAGGTACACAGTCACACTCCCGTGCAAGCAAAGGTGCGTATTCAAGCATGGACGCTAACAACACTGTGAAATTCTTACTCAGGTATGCATGCAAAAAGGACAAAAGCATATCAAGGCACGTAGACACACATACATAGAAATGGACATGCATATGCACAGAAATTTGAGGTCACTGACATATGCAGACAAAGCTCAGGTACAAAAATGAATACACACAAGCACGCACAAGTGCTACACACTCTGTTTTTGTCTCTGTCTGGGCGTGTAGATTTACAGTGTTTGGCAGGCGAAAGATCACATTCTTAAGACACTGAAATAGAGAGATTCTTTACCAACCTGACACCTTCAGTATGAGTGAACTCTTTTTACTCTAAATGAAATACACTTCAGAAAAAAGATGTTCTTGAAGATGGAGGATTTACATTACCACGATCTAGCTTGAATTTAGGAAAAATGGCAAACTCAAACTTCTGAAAATGTTATTCTCTGGCGTCTGTCAAAATAAAAAACATTTTCGAAAGTGCACAATATAACAACATGAAGAACAGGATGGCTATGCTTGAAATCTGCTGGAATGAAAGCTGACGTAAAAGGTCTAATCAGATCTGGCCAATGGACAAGAAGATGTGCGTAAGAGCCCTTTATTGTTTTGGAGATGAACAGATTTGCCCACGTAAGCAGTGGTTAGGAGCCAGCGAGCTGCCACCTTATCTTCATGCCAAAATCACAGAGTTCAGGCAATGATGGACGAGGTTCCCACCAGCATGGCAGTGTCTCGGCTTTGTGCCGGCGCAGCAATATGAGGGAGAAAAAACATGTGGCAGCAGAGTGACGGTTGAAAACGTAATTACCCGTTAATAAGAGCAGCATATACTGTACATTGCAAAGGATTCAAATGTGTTCACTGGAAAGCAATCAAAACTATTCAGAGAAGATATTAGAGAGAGGAAGAGACTGGGAGAGGTCAAGGAGGTCAAACACTCAGGCACTGCGTTCTGGGGCAGCGCACTGATGCACGATTGTTTTTGGCTTCAGCCCTGTAACAACACAAAAGCACACTGCAGCAGATTGTGAAATCGGAGATATATGCCCCACTTAGTTTTATTGCTGCTGAATTACTGCACACGAGAGCAAGTATGTGCCAGCCTGCATGTGAGTTATGTCTTATACTGTATATTCTGTCAGCAATTCATTCAATCCATCCAATTGTGTTGTATCAGTATTTAGCCAATTACATTTAGATTTCCACATTTCTAGCTTCACTAATGACATGTCTTATAAACAAGGTGCACATCTTATAGCTTTTTAATGTCTTGGTTCACTGTAAAACTGCTTGATGTCTTTATTAATTTCTATAACTATTTCAAATTAAGTGCAACTTAACCTATTTTGGTATTCATCTTACCTACAGCACTACGCTGTTCCAGTAAATGCGCCTACAATTTGTAAATGAAAGTCATGTCAGTTAAGCTAAAGGAGCTATTTAGAGGAACTATTTCAGGAGTTGCAGAACTGAAACAAAATCGGGTATTTCACAGGTTCCCACACCCACTGGATGGCTCATGACCCGTTTACATACACACGCACATACACACATTCATGTTTCAATCACCTCAGGGGACATTACATTGACTTACATTTGTTTCCTGGAGACTTATTCTAACCTTAACCATAAACACCACGTGCATAACTTTACCCGAACCATATCATAACCCTAAACTTACCTTAACTAAAATGAATGATTTACATTAAGGGGATTTGCTTTTTGTCCCCCTAAAGGGAGGCAAGTCCCCACAACAGATTTACGTTCCCACAACATGAGGAATACCTGGTACACACACACACACACACACACACACACACACACACACACACATACACATGCGTGCAGTGAAAAACAGCAAGTCATTATCTTTGTTTTTCAGTAACAGTTTGTCTTCTTCACACCCATTTAATGACTGTGGTGTTCTTTCTTGGTGAGACTGTAATTATAGTCCAACCCACAAAGGAAGGAGCACAGTGTAGAGCCTGCGAGGTAGCTGCCAACCTTTACAACATGTACACCCTCCTTAACGAATCATAGTTTTGGTAACAGTAGTGCCCCTTGATTTTTTTTTTTCAAAATGATTAGAAAGGCATATGTTTGAATGTATCTTACAAGTGAGTGATTGATTCAGCCATGTTAACTTTTGTATCTCGTCTGCCACCTTGTGCACAGGCGTTTGTCCTGCTATGCTCTCTCCGTCTCGCTTCTTCTCTGTCTCCGCTGCACCCCTCCTCCTCTAACAGCTATTGTTATTCTTGTCCTTTCACACTGTCTCTGAGCAGTAAATCCTATCTGACTGGCATACTTCAGGACAGCCTAACCCTGACTCTGCCTCGAGGTAATTATCCTGTCTCTGACCTGTCTCGTCATATTCCTAGTTGTTGTCTGGTACATGCTCACCTTTTGGCACAGGTGTTGTTATTGCACCATGCATGTTCATCTGACAAGGGCAGGAGAGTTCGAGACTGCGCTCTGTATATGTAACTCTGTACTGCATATGGACTCAAGGGTAGGAGGGGTCAGGGTTAAACAACATCAGCACAATGAACATAGACACTTGTGTTTACTTTGTAAGTGTACCATGTCTGGGCTGTATTCTCGAATCAAGGTGAACATACAGTACAGTGAAGCTGCCTGGTCATGCCCTTCCATCCTGTTGTTAAAAACAAAACAAAAAAAAAATCAAGGAACAGAACATCTATCTGTTACAGTGCTGAAAGCAAACAGTGCAGTCACACACACACACACACACACACACACACACACATCATGCAGCAACTTGTGGTTCCCTTATTTAGTCTGTTAAGAAGAAACTGCAGAGGATGAGCTTTTGTGGGCACTTCTACATAAACACATGTGCACTATGTGAACAAACATATATCATACGCTGCATGCATAACATAAATGACCCATGTTCAGGCAGATTAAACACTTTTTGACACGCCCATGAAAGTCAAGGAAGTGCTACAAGATATGCATATTTCCCTTAGCTCGGAGATACAGCAAACCACATTTTGAGGTAATATTTCTTCTATTTGGCTAAAAGGACACTGTGTAATTGTGAGACAGCAGAAAATACCCATAATATTTCTTGTTTTGATTTCATATTGTCTCTCAGCTCCTCTATCAAAACAGTTTTTTTTCTGTATGAGAAGAAAAAAAAACAACAGTGGGGAACAAATATACAGAATCATGTAGCAGACAGACATAAATTAGCGCAATAACAAGAATCCACGGTATCGCCTTACATCGGAGCACAGTTCACCAGATACTGTGTTGCCTGTGCTCTGCAGCCTGAGGACAGCCCCTTGCTTTGTATCAAAGAGCCACCAAACACCAAAACAGGAAAATGCAAAAATGAGGAAGAGAAAAGGAGAGGAGGAGAAAGAGGGAGGGAGGAGAGGGCTTTCACAGCTGTTGTTCGGCAGTGTTTCCTCTGATAGGAGGCTTTGGCTGTACTCCCAGTTCTTTAGGTAAACTGTCAAAAAAAACACACGGTTACCTTGAGATATGGGTGGTGAGGGGGCATGCGAGGGTAATTGAAAAGAAAAAGAAAGATAGAGTTTTGGTATGACAAAGATGTAAAAAAAAAAAAATCAATTTAACCAAATATTTAATTTGGCCTGTTCCTATGTGGTTCAAAAATTGCTGCCACACATAACCTGATAAAATGCAGCAGAAAACCTCAGAGATACACTGTTGTCATTTGTCAATTTAAACCAAGTCTCTTTTACAGTTTTGGATGTAGAAATTTTTATATCTGATAGCAACAATATACAGGATACTGATTGTAAAATGCCCATTAAATTTCACATGCACTAACATTAAGCATTTTGTTAGAAATAGATAGTTATACTACATCAAACCCCCACCTGTGCTTATGAGCTGACACACCCTAGAGCTTGTTCAGTAGGATGTTGTGCAGAAGCAACAGTGCAGACATCTGCAAAACCTGTTAGCCTCTTAACATGGAATCAAGATGATAAGCAGAATCTAAGTCTTTAATCTGTCCTGTTGCACGTCTCATTTTGTTTGTGACTGCAGGTGCCGTGGATTATTTAGACTATCACTGCGGGGCAGTTTTCACAATTGATATACCCTATTGTTGTTTCCATTATGGCCTTGGACAGTGTGGAAACCTGTTTCAAACATGAATACCCTCTTAACAAAGGAAGTTATCGCAGAACAAACATGTGACACCAAGGCACAGCCTTAGCACAATCACTTCTGCTGTCACAAAGTTATTTAGAGTTCAATATATCTGCAATAGCATTTGTTGCCCTTTTCATATCATGAATCTTAAGACAGGGATTCCCAAAAGATATGCTTGGAAAGAACTCAGAACGCTTGCTGCATATTGAACATCCAGTTTTAACCATTGCGTTTGTTTCCATCTGTTTCAGTGAAATGCAAATGCCAACGTGAGCAGGGAAAATGAGAGACTCCTCCAAAAAAGACAAGACCCAGGAGAAGTGCTTAGCAATGCTGTTTTCAATGCGATGGCCTAGATACTATTGCCACTTAGTATTGCAAGAAAAAGAAAACACTCAAGGGACAAGCACTGCCTTGTCTGAATCTGATATCTCCTTCTAGAAGGCTTATTTGAATATGAATAAGAGGAAGTATCCTGCTTGTCTTTCAGTGTTTTTTCTTTTATATCCACCCCTTGCTGGCTGTCATAGAATAACAGCAAGGGACTTTGTTTTTTATCAGGGTGTTTCTCTGAATTTCCCACTGATATGAGCTACAATAGCATCCTTTCCCAGTGGAGGGCTAGGAAGTGGGTCCATGTATAAAAAGAGCGCTAGAAATACACCTTCCAAACCACTAAATGGATCAGATAACGATGCATTTAATCCAAGACGAACTGATGATTACACTGACAAAATCTTGAAAAGACATGGAAGATTGCCTGTGTTTTGCCAACATTTTCACACTGTTTTTGTCTGTCTGTTTGTTATGTAACCTTCAGTGAGAACAGGACGCAGTCTTGGAATCAGTAGGAGCAGTCAGCCATTGAAGCCCTACGGATTATTATGGCTGAAGACTGCACCCAACCCATGACAGCTCTCATCACCCACATGAAAGGCCTTGAAAATCCAGTTAATCAGATCTAATCAAATCCACACCTTCACAGTTGTGATAAAGTTTGATAAACTTTGATAAATAGCAGCTGAGCATGCTTTCTTTTTTCAAACGTTAACTGATTGTTGTTTAAGTAGTCATGAATATTTAATGATGTGGACTCAGGGGCTTTTACTTAAATCTGGATTTACACTGATGTCCTTTTGTGTGGCGAGATGGTTTCTTCCATTTTTGGCTGCCACCTCACATCAAATCAGAAAATGATGTGGTGGAAATGACTGGATTATATCTTATTAAGTTTGAGTCCTTTAAACTATATAAATATTTGGGAAAACTAATCCATAAACACCAGCTGAAGTTGAACTCAGATCTTCCAGTTTGCTGTCCGTTGGCTCTACTTGGTTCGATTTGTCTCCGTTGCGTGCGGCTCTGCAATTCATTTCAGATGCCTACACTGAACCTCACAGCCACTACATGCTAAATAAGCTACAACAGTTGTTTTAACTTTACATTCTGGCCCCAAGAAACCTGACAAGTCATCAACATTCTGGGAGAAAAAGAGAAGTTTTTTAACTGTATTATTCTGTACGCGCGCTGCTTCCCTCCCACACACCATGACCGGGCATATGAGAGTAACTTACAAGAAAACAACACTTCAATTATGCTAAACAAGCCCGGGGGTGATGGATCAGTAAAAAACATCAGGGTCAGGGTGCACAAGTTTGTGAAACTGACAGATGGAAATGTGGAGGAGAAGGAGAGAAAAGAGTCATGCACCATACAGATGATTATGATTTAATGTCAGATTCCTGTAGATGTAGACTTTTGCGAGTACAAAAAAATGATTAATATGTAATTTTCCTTATAAATCCCTCAAAAGTTAAAATGGTGACCACCAACCCACAACCTATTTATAGCTTAGCTTCCAGTACAACCATGTTTTTTTTTTCTCTTTGGAATTAATTTAATCTGCTATGCTTGAAACTCTATTCTCTTGACTTATTAAGGCTGACCTTTGCTAATCACCAAGCAACTTTATAGGTGAAAAAGGGGTCAACTGTCAGTCTTCCTGTTCGGCTCGAGCTCTTCCACAGCAAAACACGCCCCTGCTGACGCAAAAAAACCCTCCTGACCCCGACTAACTTCCACACCGTCGACGCTCAAGCGCTGAAAGGTTGTGACCTCATGTGTTACATAAATTCTCCTCTTTTCTCTCTCTCTCTCTCTGCCAGAGCGGCGCAGGCCTCCACTTCCCCTTATATGACACCTTGCATTCAGGCTAGAAATAAATAGGTCTTTGTGTGCATTGCAGCCCCCTGAAAGACTTGTGTCAGAGACGTGGATGGCAGCCTCGATGGAATCTGTGCGCGTGTGCGTGATCGTGCGCGAGTATTTGCAAAAGAGAGAGCACGAGAGATAGGGAGGAGCAGATGAAGGAAGGGAGGGAAAGAGAGTTTCAGCATTCGTCAACATTCCTCCCAAAGTCCCACACTTTCTTGGCAGTGGGCTCGCTGGTTTTCTGAAGCCAGCATCAGAGCTCTATTACTTTTTTCTCCAGAAGCATCTACATGTTTTCAGAGGGCCTTTGTTTAGCCTAATCCCAGACTGTGTAAACACCACAGCATGCAAACATAATGATGATCTGTGACTCATCCTTCTCCATGACACCATAGTGGAAGGAATGCAGAAAGGGGTCATTTAATGTCACTGGCGCTAATTGCTCCTCATGATGGCACAATAAGATGGCAGGGGAGTGAGGCATAATGCTCCATCAGACACGACCAGCCCGGGCCGCTCCATGGTACGTGGACACAAAGACAGAAGTCTTGGACAGGATACATCTTGTTATTTTCGTTCATTTGGGTCTGTAAGCGCCTCCCTCTCTATCTCGCTCCCTTTCTCTCTGCTGGGGAATGGCCAGAAACAATCACAGACTCACTGAAACTTGGCATATGCGTTCATTTTTCTCCTCTCCCTCACTCTCTTGCACACTCTTGTTTAGCAGAAAGGCATCTAGAGAGAGAAAAAGAGCTTGGCAGGACAGGTCCACCTTTTCATTTCACCACTGCTGCCAGCCAGTGGGACCAAACTGGTCCTTCTGTGGAAGTTATGATGGGAAGAACTGACTTGACTTTAAGAGAAAGTTTTTCTCTCTCTCTTTCTTTTATAACTTTTAATTTCTTTTACTTTGCTTTTCCTTTTTTTTCCACAATTTCTCTCTCTTTTTCTTTCTCACAGGGCCCTTCTCCAAAAGCGCAGGAACACATGAAGCCAGTGAGAGTTTGGAAATTTGGAAGCTCTGGTAACAAACAGGAAACCATATTCATTACACAAAAGTCAGAGTTTGATTATGGTTCATGGGGATTTGCCAGTCATTTGGCCTTTTCAGAGCATGTATACTGTAAACTGTAATTCAGAGTGGCAGTTTCATTACATTCACATTCTGCCAAGCCGTATTTACTTGTACCTTCGCAGACTAAAAATGTTTTCTTGATGTAGCACAGAGTGTTTTGCATACTTCAATTAATCTGATGAAACAAACCCATTGCACCAAAGCATGAGCAGGTTGCCCAATACGATCTCCACTCAGCTTCCCAGCTTCACAGCTGTGTGAAGTGTCTCGCTTGTTTTTCCTATCCTCTCAATGTTGTGCAAAGGCCTGATTAAATGATGTAATTATAAATGGCACAGGAGTTTCCAGACATGGAGTGGGAGTTTTTGGGGTGACACATCTTTCAAAATGAGGTAAACACTTCAGAAAGTTTTAATTGTTGAAACGCCACTCAGGTACCGCAGATTAAATTAAGGATATGATTGTATGACAGGAGGTAGATGTCAGAGACTCCAGTATAATCCAATTACACATTTACTTTTATACACCCACATTACATAATTGTTTAATGAGCCAAAACAACATAATGGTGTTTAACTAACTGAGTATTTAACTAACTGAGTATGACATATGCTCCCTGACCAAAACTGAGTTCTTTTATGCTTCTTAATACCAAATGCATTACCATCTCGCTCATTGCATGACAGCAGAGTCCTGTTTGGGAAACTTTGGCCACTTAGATTACACATCCACCCCAAAAGCTCAAAATTGTTTACTAGAGAACACAGAAGTGCAGTGAGAAAAGAAAAACACACTGCGTTGCCAAACTGCAGATGTTTAGTAACTTCAAAAATAGAACATGTGATTGGTCCTGGTGCTGTAACCTTTCCTGTGTTCCTGAAAGCGTGACTTCATGACCTGCCGAGGTTCGGAGAAGTAATTGTTTTCTTTTTCCAGCGACTCAAGGAGCAATTCTCAGTAATGGGCTGTGGCAACACTATTGCTAAAGTATGTCTAACACTAGCTCCGTGCCCTGCAGGGACAAAGACTCTGTGCGAGTGTTTGCGTAAGTATGTGGGTGTGTGTATGTATGTGTTTTTTTGCATAAGGATGTGCACATGTTTGTGAATCATAATCAAAGGTGACTTCTGTTGTATTTTAGTCTTCTTCTCTTCCCTTTGTATGTGTGCCTGTATCTGTGTGTGTGCATGCTCTGGGTACATCATGTACCCAACCTGCGTGTGAATAGCGCCCAGGGAGAATAAGATAGGCTAATGATAGGCCTGGCTCAGGCCTGCTCCACAAAAGCACTGTCTGGCTGCATTGTGTAGCAGACTATAGTGGTAAGAAAAAAAAACTGACTCAGTGTGGGATAACGGCACTTGGGATTTTGAAACAGGCGTCCAGAGAGAAACAGAGGAAGAAGCGTCTAAATGAATCTGAAATTAAGTCTGAGCATGCCAGTCCTTGTAAGGGATGCTGCCAGGCAAAAAAATAAAATAAAATTTGTACCATAATTTCATCTGAGTTTTTCCACAAACTCTTTCACTTTGGATAGAAAAAAGTCAGTCGAGCTTTTTATATGCAGGCAGCAGAGTTGTTTCTACCCCCTGTGGAGCTGGAGAAGGATACAATATTCTCATGAAAGCATTTGTTTCCACTCCAGATCTACTGTTCCTCACCTCAGCCAAACTTTTGCTTGGCCCTCAGTAGCAGAGTGGGTTACCATATTCTCACTTCTCCTACAGAGTTTGAAAAAAAGAGTGGGAATCCCATGCTAATGAAAATAGGACAGAAAGAAAGATTTTACTGCCCCCCAGGACGGCAGTTTGTACAGCTCAGCCTGGGTGGTATGGGGAGTGCAAGTCTAATAACTGCTGCATTTCAGCTTCCCCTGAATCTACTATGAACTCTACTGGAGACAATGTAGATATTTTTCCATTGTCTGACTAACACTGTGGTACAGCAGGTTGTCGTGCATGCGTGTCAGTAGTCTGATAAAAAGAACAAACCACAGTGCACTATAACCCCTAATATCAAGTGTTATGTAAGCTGTATTACTGTCTAATGCCTATTTAAAGAGTGTAATTATAACATATTGACTATTTGTGATGCTATTACCCACCACTTTTCTGTGATCTCAAGTCAAGTACAGGGCAGTGTGTGTGGGGGAGTGTGTGATGGCAAGTGTTGACAGGCTGCTTTATTATCTAAATAGGCGCCATAGCTGTGGTCCAAACAGATAAGGCAGTGAACGCAAGCCATGGTCACTCCAACCCCCCCCCCCTCCAACACACACACACACCCCGCCTTCAGACTTATATAAGTCCAACTGCTGCCAACTAGAGCAACCGAGATGGAGAGATGGAGAAAGAAGAGCGAGACAGAGGAAAAAACAAGAGAAAGAAAGAGAAAGAGAGGGAGGAGAAGGAGCAAATAAAAGAGGGAAGGACAAAGAGAGTTGCAAAAACATGAAGCATGAAAGACTTTTAATGGATGGGTGGTACTGCTTCCCTCTTTTGAAGTATGTCTTGAATCATTTTCTAAGAATGCTTCCTTCTTTTCATTCCCCTGGAATATTGTCCAATTTGCTCTTTCCAAATTCCTTACAGGTGTCTGCACTCAGCTGTGCCGGCAGGGCGGAGATGCTCGTATTTGTCTTGACTTCATATGTGTTTTTCATGGACTTGTTACAAGAATTCATAACCAGTCTGTTAAGTCATGTTTGTGTGGCACAAGTTGAGCCTATTGGGCTTTAGTTCAAAGAGTTTTCAACAGAAACCACAATATTTTTCTCTAAAAATTTTGCACCATTACCACAACACAAACAGTATTTCCTTGACACTTGGATATTTTATATTTATGATTTATAACCGCAGCCTGATAACAATTACTAAAAAAAATAGCATTTAGCAGATTTTTATTTTCACTTTCAGTTAATTTGTTTTGTTTCATCTTTGTTTTCAACTGCCAAATAAATTAGGTTTTCAAGATGTATGTGTATATTTAGTGCATTCATGAAAGCAGACGCATGCAAGCAGTAACTGTAAAAAAAAACATTGTACACTCTGTTCTATTAACATGCTTTTATCCACTTCAATCTCATGTTTCCATAACAAGACAGTGACAAGTAAATTTAGAAGAAGGGTGGGGTAATCCCTTCTCATAAATCTTGAAAAATTTCCCAGCACACTCTGATCTTGAGGATTTGACTCAGATGGCAAACATGATGTGTTACATATAGATTTCTAATCCACCTCTGGTACATACAGTACTGTGTCTCCATTGCCTGTTACTCAGGACACAAAAGAGCTTAGCTGGATTCTGCTGTGGTGACGTGTCAACAGCAGCATTATGCTGTGGGTCACCTCTGTGTACTGTATACTTTAAGTGTGTTCATATATGTGTGTGTTTGTGTGTGTGCTGTCAAGGAGTGTGTCGTCTGTCTTGCAGACAGACAGATAAATTACTCATTCCTGACCCTTGCAGCTGTCACTGGAGAGTATTGGAGAGGATTGGGTGATTAAAAGATTACAAGGTTTATTTTTTTAAAAGACATTTGCCATCAAGG
The DNA here is from genome assembly GCF_910596095.1 of Thunnus maccoyii. Taxonomy (NCBI): domain Eukaryota; kingdom Metazoa; phylum Chordata; class Actinopteri; order Scombriformes; family Scombridae; genus Thunnus; species Thunnus maccoyii. The sequence continues at coordinate 18,710,629 of NC_056540.1, forward strand.
TCATCTTGGATTCTTTCTAACACGACCTTAAAGGATGAGGACGGCTACATTAGATATTTTTGTTATCGTCGACAATATATTCCAACTTCCCCAAACCTGTCTGTGCTGTGAAGTCTCAAGATGTAAATCTGTAAAAACTGGACATGCATATACTGTATATTCTCATGTTTAGATTCATAATTTTGTTATTAGAAAGTCAAAATCATTTAACCACATCACCACAGATTTGGTGCACTAGTGAGTACTTGTGGCACTGGGAAAGTGTTTGTGGGATCATCTCGAAACAAATTACAGAGTTCATCTACATGAAGGAACATGTCACCCAGTGCTATGGTGTGTCTGATGTGTTTTTTGGACAACAATGAAAGTCTATGGAGCAGAGGATTATCTCGTATGTCAGGATCTGTCAGTAGGATTAATTCATTGTTGGTTTCTGTATTTAAATTGGATTCGTTGACTATAAAAAATATAAAATATCACCAGACCTTCAACTCTAATTTAAAGGTTTCCACAGTTTCTAAAAATTATATTTATTATTATTTACCAGTAATATTGGTTATAAAACTTCCCAGTCATATAAGCAATATATAGAAGATTCTGTGCATGGAGAACCAAAATGGCAACCTGATGAACATGTTTATCAGGTTGCCAGGCGATGGTAATAATGTAATATTGTGTGTATTTGTGAGTGTGTTTAGCTGGTAAATGCATGCATGATAAATTATGTGCATTCCTTGCAAGGCTCAACAACAACTTGATCGTTATTTTACAGACAGCAGACAGTGTCTAGTACTGATGAGCTCTCAAAATCACACACACACACAAACACTTGCACACAATCAACAGTAGTTCCAGGCATTTTCTGGCGCAGCTCCAAGGACAGCCTATTCACACAGTCACAACACAACAGGGCAGTAACTTAACACGTCCATTAAAAAGCCATTATTGTGCATCTCTCTTTAAAATGATCCCTCTGTGATAAAATCAAGCACAGGGATAGTGTTAGTGGTGCAAACACACCAAAAATATAACATCATGTGTTTTTTAGAAATCCAGTTATTTCTAATATTGTGAATCAGTCTTTTAGTCCATTAATGTCTCTTTTCAACACCGAAGTGGTCAAAGCCTGTGTTATTGAGGAAACTCATAAAAACAGCCGTAAAAAAAAACACTTTTAATGGCTTTTTACTTGCTCCCACCACCAAAGAATAACTTCCTTTAGCTATAGAAAAAGGTTGTGACTTTTACCACAGACGTCCGCAGTCTACCTATGTCTATGAATTCCACCAAGCGCCAACAGCACGCTATTTTTAGCAAGTCCTGTTCATGTTTTGTCTTCGCACCTGCCTCCTGCCTGGCTGTTTGTCTACCTCTTTCTCTTTCTCTGACAATCTCTCTCTCTCTCTCACTCTCCCTCTTTTTCCCCTGACATTACTGAGACCTCGCCCTCATGGCCTTGGTTTCTTTGGAATTGGCTCCTCAGACTTGCCTGGCCATGAATTTGCCTTTCCACCCCGACATCCTTCCCTTTGCCTTCTCGCCACTAATCCTCGTTTTTTGTTTTTCCCGTACACCTGCAACCCATGAAGTTATGTAACTGTCTTCAAACTTAGGACTCTTAGTTTTTTTCCGTTTTACAGGGCACATCAAGTTACACTGTTTCGTTTTGTTCCAAATCTAAAAAACAGCTTGGATCCAAAAAAAAAAATTGTAATTGAATGCAGGTTCTTTTGTCAGCAAGGATGTGTTTGATATCCTTTTATGTGGGCAAAACTGGGAGAGCCAACAACAGGAATGAGACTTGAAGATTGGAATGGGACTGGGAATCAATGGGACTTTAAGATGCATTGCTTTCTCCTAGGAATTTCTTTGTAGCAGTGTAAGGGATGTGAAATTTGAATTTCATCTTTGTTGCAATAGTTTCACTCTGATTCTTACGCCCATTACTGGTTGTAGCAGCTTGTATATGTTAACTCATAGACAATGATGCTGTAATTGTGATGTAAGTTTGTTTTGAGTTTGTCTCATGTGCTGAAGATGTATTTTCACTGTAATGCATTTGTCTGGTAAATGGGGGCAATTTTACAGCAGTAGGGAAAACAGAGGAAACTGTGTTTTGTTTATCTTATCCGTACATCTTTACATTCCTGACTGATTTGTGTGCCTCTATAGCACCACAATGTTATCTACAGAACAAGCCTGAATACACTGGAGCACAAGTTTTCTTTTTTTACCACGTTAGTTTTTCCCCTCTTACTCCCTCCGTTTGTTTTTCTGTTTTGACCAGTACAGCAGGTGGAACAAAATGTTACTAATTCATTACTGTACATTTACTTAGTGTAGCTAAAACACCACACAGTGCACTGTGATCCCTGGGCAAGTTCACCAAAAGTGTGTTTCGCTTTTGTAACCAGTCATGCAAATGATGCTCTCAAAGACTGCGCATGCAGGGCTGTCCCTGTATTCAGCTCTACATGTAACCTACATGTAAATTTACTCAATAGCTCACTCTCCGAGCATATCCAAGATGATGAAGATATTGTATTTTTGGAGGATTATTATGATCCCCTTTCCCGTTTTAAAGCTAAAATGCAAAACTGTGATTTTTTTTCCCACAATGATGCAGAAAAAAACTTTTCCTGCAGTTTCAAAGACATGTTTTGCTTATGGTACTGTTAGGAATAGTTAAATATACATGGATTCTACGCTGGATTACACATTTTTTTCCCTGACTAAATAGAAGTATTCACTCTGAAAAAGCTTGGACCTCTTGGACCTCTGGTGAATCTATTTTGTGGTTTATATTTGGATTACAGAGTGGTGTTTTAATGCCCAGTGGGGTCCCTGACACAGCTGGATCTTGTCTCTACTTTATTGTGAGAGGCGAAGGTCATGTTCAGTAGTCAAGTGGACCATAGCCAAGAGCCAGTGGTCATCTCAGGCCAAAGTGAAACATTTACCACTGTAATGAGGCATAGGTTACCATGGCAGCAATACACTCACAAGTCTCAGACATACAGCAGTCTCACAGCAGGAAATCAAACTTAGTCAGAGGGTGTAAATCTTCTGTCAAAATACTTTTCCAGGCAATTTTTGTACAGTTTGTCATACAAAGCACAAACCTGGAGTTTTTGCGCATGAGGTGAATCTCATCTCCAACCTTGACTTATAATAAAGGCAGAAAGTCCTTTTTGACTGACAAGCAAAAAATCCATACTATGTCTTTTTCAACCCGACTGGAAAATATTTTCCTTTTTCAGCCAACAGACCTGAACCAATTAATAAAAGTACCATGCAACTTTACACACGCCATGCAACTTCTTGTCTGGTCGTGCAACTTCTTGTCATTTTGAAGCTGTTTCTCTTTTGCAACAATGAGCTAGAGACAGGAACAAGAAAGTCTGTATACCTTTGCTTTGCTTTACAACATTTTCTTTCTTCAAAGATTTAACTGCTGTCTTGTCTGTAAAGCTATAATGGAGCTCTGTATTGTAGGCTGAAGGATGAAAACTCCTCGTCAGCCATGTTCTATGGTCACATTAGTTGCTGCTCCTGAAAAAAAACTTTTTTTATGAGGTCTTTGACACTTTGTGATATCCTTTGTGCTGCCACTCATTTTGAAGTTCTTTTACTTTTTGTGCTTTGACTGCTTGCAGACTGACTGCCTGGTCATAGACCTGGAGTCCTGTGATAAACACTTGTGTCATCGCTGCAGGCTCTTCACCCCTCTTCACCCTGGCATGTGATGGTGTTTAGTGGCTGCTAAATACTGACTGACTGGTGAAGGTGTGCAGAAGCAGTGCTTTCATTCCAGCCAAGTGTAGCTCTCTAAGCCTCAAAGTAAATCAACACATTTCCTCTGGTTGTATCCCGTGGAAATCATAGATCCCGGCCCCCTCAGGGCTTTCTGGCTCTGCCTCAAACACCAAGCAGGACTTATGAGTTCAAATTCTCCTCTCAGCACATTTCCGTGACCCTTGAATCATTTAGATAACAAGTTTGGTGGCCACTGCTGCTGCCTGATATTTAAGTCCAAAAGATGTCCTGGCTTGCCTCCTCAGGCTATGCTGAACATTTTATTCTATTAACAAGTGGCAAATGAGAATGATCGCTGTTCTGCAGATTGACCACCCAGGGTGAAGTCACAGTATAAAGCTCAGCCAGGCTTTTCATCAGCAGCCGGGCCCTCCCGAAGCGAATACTTAAAAAATGTATGAACTTCTGCAAACCTCAGCTCAGCAAGGCAGCTTTCTTGTTTCAACTGACAGGATTAAACTGTGAGTACATGTGGGAATGAATGAGTGCATTTGTGTTTCTGCTCGTGTGCGTGCGTGCGTGGAAAACCGTAAGGGTACACATTTGAAATCAATGTTTTAATCCTGCGAAAAAGCCTACTGTAACCATGACAGCCACATGATCCATGTCTGTGATTCTATCTTGAGACGGGAAGGTTCAGGAACAAAGTGTTCTGGCAAAAGACTCTTGTTTGTCAGGCAAACAGTTGAGCTGGCACAGACAGATGCACGGTCACATTGGCCAATGGCATGGGTCAACACATTGCCTCCAAGCAAGAAATGTCAAGAATATTGCTTATCGCTTATAACTTGATTTTTTTTTCTCTCTCTGCAAGATGACAGTCCTGTGTGTAATTTAATCATCCACACTGTAGATACGATTTTCACGTAGACAGATGGGAGATCAAGATTTCAAAACATCTCTGATTACAGAATTGATGTTTAATTTATGTTAATATTCTTAAAAAATGCCCAACCATGGAAGTATAACTCTGTGGCTACTGAGAAAATTCATGATGCTGTGAAACTATAATTTTGGCATTGTGAGCAAGTCTGAAGTCTCTTGTGTAAGGCTTGTAACAAAACCCTGCCAGCAGGCATTATTCAAAGTATGATACTGTAAACACTGAGCACAGTGAATAATAATTCAACTAAACATATCCAAGTATCACTTCTAGTCTAAGGACATGTTAAAAGTATTGTCCAGAATGTTTGAAAAACATTATTTGCTCTCTGATTCCATTCGCCGTCACTGCCAGAAGGGAGCTGGAGCTGCAGTCCTCAACCCAAAGTTTCTTCACCCGTTGTTCTTCATCCCACAGTACCATAATGACACACCCTATCACTATCATAAATAAATCAAGAACATGCTGTTCTTTTATTGAATAATGAGGCTCCACAGCAATGAGCTGTATCTCCTAAAAAGGTGTCAAATGAATCAGCATTAAAACAGATGGAGAAATAGAGTGAGTGTGGAAACTCTCAAAATAGCCTATACAGTATGTGATGTTTTATTCAGGCAGCAGTTTGCCATGCTGTACAGTGTGTCAGGTATTAAAAACCAAGTGATGTAAAAACTGTTATGTTTTTCCAATGGAAAGTTTGACACTGATAAGATTTTATTGCAGAGAGCTACAAAATCAAGCTAAAACTACTTAGGGCCTAATCATTGCTGCCATCAGCCCCATCAGTTGCAGTTGTGGTAAATGGTTTTACATGTATTGTACTCTCTGTACTCATGCTGTATTTAACAATCCCACAAGAGATAAGAATAGTCTTTAACAGCCATAGCATATAGCAAAGTTAAAATTTAACTTATTTGAATGTTCTTTGGCAGCTCGGCTTCTGGACAATTTGATAAAAGACTGATAATGCTCCTTGGCTGGAGAACATTACTAATATGATAACATCTGCAAACAACTGAATCAATGATAACAAGCTCCACCGCCATCTCCATCCCGGACAAATCTTTATCAGAATAGACATTGATGCGGATATTTCATAATTCTTTTCCTCAGATATGTTGATTAATGTCACTCAAATTAAGATTTTTCAAGAAGGATTTCTATACCAGAGGAAAACTCATATTGAAAAGTGGTAGATGTGTTCTTAAAGAAAAACTTTAATTTAAAAAAGTTTTAAAATATTGTATTCAACATATTTGACTCAAAGTATTTCCTCTAAGATTTGGATGTTGAACCAAAACAAACTTATATCACACATACTGAGATTGTTTTCTTTCTCTGTACCATGATATATCAATAAAACACAAACTTAGTTGCAGATTGTATTTCAGAAGTGGGATTGAGAAAGTAAACCCACAACAGCATTATTAAGAGACTTTAGAGTATAAAAACCAGCCTGCAGTAACTTAAAATAACAGCCCCTTAACAAAAAACCAATGAACTGGTAAGAGAGAGGTCAAAGGTTAATTACAACATCAAAATTCCTTTTGTAAACCACCATAAACGAAAAAGAAAATCCCTTTTTATTACCAAATTATCCGATTAATGTTATCATTTGACACACGTCTGGCAAATGTGTCATGATCCTGTAACTCATATCTCTGTTTTACTGGCACAAATGACGACAGCTTCAGAGTATATGATATTCAAAGGTGGTTCAGACAGTGATAACAGGTGTGTGTTTTTTAGTGCTTACTGCCACTTCTCTGTTGAACTCCTTCATTTTACTCTTCCAATAAGCATACAACTATATGTAATCACAACTTCTCCAAGTGAACACTGTAACCGCTGGCTCAGGTTCAGGAGTTCAGTGATGGTCAGAACTGTAGCCGGCTGGAGAGACGGTAACTGTTATTTTGAGGTTGAAGTCATTCGACAGTAGCTGCCAAACAAGCTATCAAACTGGCAGCAACTTTGTAGCAGGACATTCTATTCCTCACAAACACTGCAAGGTGAGCTGCCAAACACTGTTTTATAAACACTATTTGGCAGCAACAGAGAAGGCATCAGGCCAGTTTTAATTGACCTCTAACAATAAAAGAGCATTTTAATTGAATCAATATGACAACAAACTGTTGTTTTAGCGTAATCGTGTGTTTTTGTAGGGCGTTCTTTTTAGGTTCGATTTTGTTTACCTCTTTTTTTCTGGCTTTTTTTTCTCTCCGCATTGTGTTTTGTTGTTTTGTAGTAAAGATTTCTTTAGAAAGACTATCAGTCGTACTTTGAGTGTAAATCTAGGAACAGCTGTGGGAAACATGTGTTTCTCTGAGTTTAAACATGTCCTACAAACAATGATAATTGTCCTTAAACTGAGTAATCTCAATCAAGAAAAATGCATTACAGTGTTAATACAGTGCACACCAATTCATCAACAATTCATGAACTCTAATAGGTAATAGAAGTTAGGACGTCATTGTCACATTACGTAACACATCAAATATGCAGAATGATAGGCTTGCATGATGTAGATATAAATAGACATCATGAGCTGCATAAATATTTGGACGTTGCTTTATGCTTTGGACCTTTATTCCAAGTACTTTAGATGTAACTATACTTTCTTGTGGAACTCATAAAGTGTTTCCACACAGTCTTATTTGAAACTCATTTTTGGAATGCAATCAAAATGAACACCCTAGTCATAGCCTACACTTAATCCATGACTGTAAACACGTATGTCAGCATTTTTAGAAGTGCTGATCCAAGAAACCTGATTAGTCTGCTTTAACCATCTGGCTCATCTAAACAAAATATGCTACTTAACCAGCACTCATATTCTGATTTGATATGTACAGATCCAGAAGTGAAAATGGAGACTTTTACATCAAGTTCAAATATAAACCTTCAATTTATATCCTAAACATGTACCTGTCAGATAAGCAAACATACCTGTGAAAGAAGAGCAGTATAGATAGCATGGTCTGGTCAATGTTGCTGTTGCTGTTGCAGATCCCCTCGTTGAGCAGGAAGCAGGGGTCCCTCACCACCGACTCCAGGGAGTCCTGCCTCATGATGTTGTTCAGCTTGTCCGTGTTCAGGTTCTGGTACATCAGCTGGTTGCGGAGCTGGCGGAAGTGACTGACACTGGGGCTAGTGGGGCTTCCTGGCAGGCCCCCTGTTGTACCGAGGCCCCGAGCCGGACTGCTAGACATGGAGTCATCACCTCCATTGGCCAAGTCCAGGCAGCAACTGCAGCAGTCCAGGCCGATGGGCGAGCGGCAGTCATCGTCTGACATCTCGGAGGACAGGTAGATGAAGAGAAAAGACGCCCAGGTGAAGCAGGGCAGGTGCAGGAGTCTCAGACTGAGATGTATGAATGAAAGAATGTCAGTATCAGGGTGTGTTCCACAGCTCTGGCAGAGAGACAGACAGGCAGCCTGGGCTGGTCTGTTGTACCGCTCTGTCTCTAGTCCGGGGCCAGGAGGGCTAAATGGCAGGTTGAGTTCCTCCCTGAGAAGTGCAGTCACGCTGGGCCACTCTGCCTGCTTCTATCCCTGAGTTTCCCCCTCCTGTGGCTCTGCTGCGTTTAGCCTTTTGTTCGGGGCCGACGCTGCTGCAGTGTGTTGCTACTGTGGCAGGAGAAAGAGTGAACGCCCCACACACACACATATACACACTCACTCACACCGATTCAGCAGGAGTGCGCTTGAAAGCAAAACCCAGAAGCTGCTTGCTGCTTATCACTTTTTTCCCTGCACTTTTTTTTTTTTCTTTGGTTGGCGTGCCTAGAGACAGAGGGAGGGAGCAAAGAGGGCGGGAGGGAGACAGGGAGGGTGGGGAAACCCCTGTGATTGGTAAAGACCGTCACTAGATACATGCACTGGGCCCTCCCTTTTTATTTTTCAGCTTAGCCGTGCACGCATTAGTGGAAGGGAAATAGAGAGGGAGTGAAGATTCAGAGCATGCTTAAAACGTGCTGTTCTGCCAGCTCCACCCTGCCATGCTGACAGCACAAGGAGTGGCTGAGTGAGGGAGGCTGCAGGAACACACGCAAAGCCATGATAACATGTCTCTTGCTGAGTTATGAAAGGAAGAAAAAAAATAATTAATGTTTGCAGTAGATGTGAGTTGCCTGAACGGCATTTTACATGCATTTAAAGAAATTTAAAAAGTGTTTATTTTCTCAAGCTATAGTGTGTTTTAATACATTTTTGCCTACCTCTGTCGAATGAGTTTTTAAATCCTCAATGGTAACATGGGTTTTAGAGTTCAAGATTTATTTGCTCATTTGCTCGGAATTGTGAATAAGCCTAAACAGTCACATCAAATATTTATAAACAGTTTAGCTTTAAATAAGCTATTCATGGTGGTGTTTTGGAATCCAAACCAGCCAATTGGGGCCTTTCTGTGTATAGCTTGTGTGTACTCCCCATTCCTTCAACTGTCCAAAGACATGCATGTTTATGTGTGTATGTAAATGCAATGATTGTCTACATGTGTTAGCCCTGTGATACCCCATCTCTCACCAAATGTCGGCTGGGATATATTCTGAAACACAGGTAAGGGACTATCAATAGATGGCATGTCAATGGATGGCAATCAATATGGAGGGCAATAAATGTTGTTGTTTTTTTTATCATGTAAAGTTAATGTCATTATGAATCTCATGTAATGCATAATGCACATTGTTTTCATTTGTGTTATTGTGCAGGCGTGAGTGTGTGAGTGTTAAAGAGAGAGAAAGAGAGGGAGACTATGTTCTCCTTATAAACATTTTCTTATCGGGCCTCCTCTGTGTTTGTTTACAATTTTGTCAATTCTGTTCCCAAACAATTTTCAATTGAGCAAGAGTGTGCCGCGTTCTTGTTCTCCAGACGAGCATTTCACAAGCTCTGCTAAATGCCAGGACGATGTCATTACAGCCATACAGACAGCTCCGGGAGGAATGCACTGCAGAGCCTCTGACCTCGGCCGCTGACCAACAAGTGTACTGCATGCTGTCTACAGATGGCCGATCACGCAAGAACACAACAGCATGATGATTGCAAATAGCATGTCTTTCTCTGAGGCATGCTGCTGTTTCTGCTGCAGTAAAAAATGTAACACCACGCATTGTTGGGTAGCAGTGGGATCAATTAAGCAGAGAAAATGACTGACTATTGCTTTATTGAGTGTGTAATGATGTCCTCAGGCAGTGGGACTGCTACACTTTGGTTGTTGAAAGGATGGGTTTGAGGATTGATTCAGGTGGAGACTGCCCTCTAGTGGTAAACCAGTAGTATAGTCATTGATGTAGAGGTTAAGGTAAAGTGGGACCACCATCTGTATATACACTTAAAAATGAAAATAATTGCTCTTCCTCATGAAAAGCAACAATTTCAAACTTAAAAACACTTATTATCTGAACTGACATTGGTCCAACATATTGCTTGCATCTATACCTACTGAATTCATATAAACCTGTTAAGGTTAATAAACTGAGCTTATGCAGGTTTACTGTATCTGTGGTTTTTTGGTGGAAATGAGGAAGAAACTGGTCTTTGCAGACAGGAAAGAGTCAAAGAGTAAGTGAATGAGCGAAGGGATTACTGCATCAACCATTTTAAAAGCTGTACATTATTCCTGATGCACAGCTATGCAGCAAGCCAAATACACTTACAATGAAGGTTAAAGACAGGAGCTGGACTGTGAAGTCTTTACAGGAAGGAGTTGTGAAATTTGAACTGAAAACAGAATTGGATGAAATGATCACAATCACCAATCAGAAAAAAAAACAGATACCAAGAAATAAAATCATTGTAACAATGAATTAGTACAGTAACAATGAAACTAAATTCACAAAAATAGACTCGGTTAACTGTCAAATCAGCTACATTGTGCCTCTGGAAAAAAGGAAGTATTAACAATGAAAGATCAACATTAAATCCCCGTAGGAGGTATAAAACAGTAATTAATCTGGTAAAATGAATGCAAAATCCACATGGTTAAAGGAAAAGACCAACAGTAAACTAACAGTTACTTAACCTAACTAAAATATTGGATTTAGCCACATGTTAGCCTAAGATAACTAGTTTAAAGGCTAGCTTGATAAGCAATAAACTGATTACAGATAAACAAAACAATCAAACACAATTCTGCGTCACAAATCAAAAATAAAAATAGTACCTACAGATAATTCTCCGCTGAGAGCATTTAGGGAGTAACACTAGATAAAAGATGCTTGTCAATATTAGCTTGATAATAGATCTGATAAAAGGCTGTAACATGTGATAACAGTGGTTGCTACTAGCAACACAACACTCAACTGAAACCAACTGCCGGTGGCAGATTTGTCCTAGTAATTGGTGAGATATGACACGTCAGCATGACTAGAGCAGAGTTCAGTGGAGTTTGCAGCACGAGTGAGTCAGCTTATCACACAAGCTGTAAAGAAATTCTCAATTTAAAGATTTTCTACACTATTTATTTGACACTGAAACCCAAAGTACCCCTAAAATAGCGACTAGAATAATCTGCATTATACCTATTCAATTTAATGCAGGTGTATTCAGGAGATAATTTAATTTGTTTCCCCTTATTTTGTCTTCAAAATAAATATGTATATCATATATCATTTTTGGCATTCTCCCTGAAAAAACATGATTCACCATCTGAGCTTGGTGTTGTTTTCCTAAATTCATTGTAGTTCTACTATTTTTCGTTTCTCTGCTAGTAAATATGGAAATAAATTATCATGTGTGAAAAAATAAATACATTTGAAAGGGGTAAGTTTGCACTGAAAGAAACTGTCACTGACACCCCATTAGTGACATCACGACAGGTGTTTTGCTTGTGACAACTGAATATCAACAACAAAGTGCAAAATGCTTCAAAGTTTTACACTACAGAAAGAAGTGTAGCAGCATTTTCAGCCTTGTGTGATTCAGATTGGATTTCCTGTTTCAGTTTTAAAATGCATATTGTAGCAATTGAGCTGAGCAGATTTGGGACATTCAGATTCAAATCTGGTGGCAGTTCTGGTACACCGTAGATAAGAGTCTTGGTTCTCCAGATTTTGTCTCCAGAAATATAGACTGCACTGAGTTAAATAACGTGGACAGTATATATAAATTATTAATTTGATGAGAATTTTACAGACGGACTCCCACAGCTGTCTAAACTAGGTCAGTGAAACTAGGATAGTGGAAGCTCTGCGCTATCAGTAGAACATTCCTAAAATCTGTCTAAATAACACTGATAAGTTCAGTCAGACCACGTGGCATGTGACCACATTTTGTTCTCGTGTGCAGTTTGCAGACAGACAAGTGATAAGGGGCATGTGTTGCTGACTTTGTAATAATAATAACTTCTACAAAAACAGAAATAAGGAATGGCTGCAACACAGTCTCATACAGATGGCTTGTCACTATAATCACAATTGCTTTTTTTTCAATAACATGAATACTAAAATGCGCAATTTCTAATGTATTCTTACTGAAGCTTAACTAAAATGGCACGAGGGCTAAAATGGAAATATAGATGACATCAGAGAGATCTTTACATCACCAATCTTAGGCATTTTTATGAATTTCTAAACACCACAATGAATACTTTCAGTTGAATGATTTAGCTGTGAATTAGTCATTTGCTCTGGGCATCATTTTCCTATATTTTTCTAAACATATTATAGTCTTTTAAAGATGTATTAAGTCTTTTTAAGTCACTGATGGTTTACAGCTGTATTCTACAGAAAGAAGACAGCTTTGTATCTTAGTACAAATAGCTACGGTATTTTGACTTTTCAAGCACTCATCAATACTAAACATTACCTATTTTGTCATTTATTATAAGTGTGAGTATTTGTTATGTTGTAGTCCCTCTGCACTGCCACCAAGCTTCTAGGCCTTGTTTCCTCTGCTTAATGTAGTTACAGGAAACACTCAGGGCTTTGCTTGAGTGTGAAATGAACAATATGGGTCTGTGTGGGTTGTCACTAACAGGTGAACTCAAACTGTCAGTCTGCAGTATGGGGAAAAAGTTGTATTCAGTTGAGTTCTGACCATAGACTGTAAAAAATAATGGAGTTTGCATTTTTACCGTCGCCATCTTGGATTTTTGGTGCCAGAAGTGACCATATTTGAATGAGAGGGTGGAGCTGACCCTGACACTAGCTGCTAGCTTGATCAGCACAGTGCATTTGCTAATGCTAATGCTAATTTTCACTAGCAAAAAAGAGGCTTAAAACCATTAAACCAAAATATACTTACCAGAAAAAAACTGAACATCTGACTCCTTAGAGGGTCTTTTAGTACAACCAAACATTGAACTTTTTTAGGTGAGCAAAATGTTACAAGTAACTTTCATGGACTGATAGCACACTGAAATGTCAGCTACGACTACGCCTATACTATGGATCGTTTACATTAATGTCACCTAACCAACATTGATGCCATGGTAGCAACTTGTCTGCGGTGGCCACGCCCTTAATTATGCATGACATTAAGCCTCAACCAAATTTAAACAGGTGAGTTATATAAAAATTCACCCCCGCACAGTTGTCATGAACAGGAAAATTAGCTATAGAGACCAAAACCGTTTTTTTTGTTTGTTTGTTTGTTTTGTGCCAGGCTGTGAACATGTTTATTTCTGCTGTAAAGTTGGGCATTTTAACATGTGGGTCTATGAGGATTGACTCGCTTTTGGAGCGAGCCTCAAGTGGCCATTTGAGGAACTGCAGTTTTTTGCACTTTTGCGTTGGCTTCATTTTTCAGCCCCAGTGATTGCTGCTTGGTTCTGACTGCCCTACAATTTATGAGAAGTGGAATTATTGATGGCTTGTTTACTGGAATAAGTATTTGTCGGATAACTGTTCATCCTGCCAGTTACCAAGTCCAGCATCAGGGTGAGTCAAACCAAAGCAAATTCCTGCTCATCCCAATAATTTTAGTTGATGGATTTCCCTGTACTCTTTGCTTTAATTTAATCATTCTGCTGTCACTATGCTATACTTTAAGAAATAGTACATTATTGTGCCAGTCCAGACTTTCCTGGCATTCAAACTGATGTCTTTCAGCAGTCAAGACAAAGATTCCATCTCCGTTTTTAACCAGAGTCAGAGGAACAAAGTTCCAAACTGCTATAGCTTTCCCACAGAGCACACAAATTATGTCCCAGTTTAGGTGATACAAAGGTTAGTCCCTCAGATGGCATGAAGACCAGACTGAACCAACTCAGTGCCACATGTACTGGTGCATTGGGACGCATGCTTCTCAAAGTCTAACTTTCCTAGTTTATCAAAAAGTTCCCAGTGTATCACCAGGAAGTGGCCCTCAAACAGCTGATGAAGTGTAAATAACTGAAAAACTGGGGCAAATTTCCTAAGATTAGAGTACAGTCAGGACGTTTCACTTCAGTATTATGGACGACTGCCAAATACTGTTCCAGGTTAAGTAAATTTATAGTAGAGTTTAGGACTACTATTATTTACACTCTGCTGTCGCTTTTTCATTTGTCTAGTTAACATAGTAACATCTAGTTGTTGAAAGATAAGATCCCTTCACATAATATGACTGGCCAAAGATATCAAATCAAGGTTATCAAGTTCAGACGCAGCAGTAGCAGGTGTACTGGTAAGGGCAAGTATGTGGGGTGGGGGTGAGATTCTCACACTTCGTAGTTAGGTGTATCCTGGACAAGGCTGTTTGAAAACAGCTGTCTGTCACTGTCCATAAGCTTTTTAAACAGTTATGGAGACACAGGAGGGGAATGGGACAAAGACAGCTAACCAAATCAAGTCAATTATTTTTAGAAAACTTTTATTGCTGCTAAGCTTTTACCAAGATATCCTCAAAAGAAGATCACCAACATATCTTTAAAACCTCCCATATATAAACAAAACATGATCTCTTATATCAGATCTCTTATTCAGCTGGATTTAAGACATTTCAGTTGTCTGTGCAGAATACTGATATCTTCATGCAACTATTAGGCACTATTATGTAAGTGCACTTTAAAGAAAGAACTCTCTGCAAACAGTGAAAAATGTGCCAACTGACGTTTCTTATGACATTAATTTCTATGCTGGAAATCAGGGAGGTGACCCAGTTAAAAGGTGAGGGCAAAGTCCACCAGTGTCCAATTATATAGAATAGACTATGTAATGAACTTAGATTTGCTTGTAGTCTTATCTTATCGCAGGCATAACAAACAAACCAATCTGATTTTCTTTATCAATTAGAGTTGTATACCAGTCTCCTAGCGAAAGGTGCCAGACAGTCCTCTTATGGCCTACTGCCCCTCTTTGGCAGGTCACTGAAACAACATTGCAGAGTCAACCTGATGATTCCTGTGGACAGAAATGTCTGTACAGGAGGAGATACAGTAGCACCGTCAATACAATATGTAGGTTACGTTGGTCAGACTGCTACATTTTGGAATGCAATAGAGATGTGGAAAAGTTTGTCATGTGGATGTTGTGCCAAGTGCCAAGTCTCAGCTTTAATTTGAGTAGGTGTAATATGGAAAAAAGTGTGTGGGAGAATTAGGAAAATCCTTCGCAGTGAATGACCCTGGTGATGCTTTCCCAGGACTTCACTGGTTTCTCTGTCTTTAGTCTGGTCTCCAGTAAGTGAAATGCAGCTCAATCAGATTGAGATCAGTTGATTGATTTAGCCAGTCAAGGATATTCCACCTCTTGAAAAGCACTTTGGTTGCTATGGCTATATGTTTAGGATTGTTGTCCTGCTGAGTGATGAAATGCATTTGGCTGAATCTGCACACACAGAATGTTCCTGTATACCTCTGCATTCATCCTTTTGCATCTGTCAGCAGTAAAATCATCAATAAATGCCAGTGTGCCAGTTACAATGGCAGCCATACACGCACAAGCCATAACAGAACCACCACCATGTTTGACAGATGAGGTGCAATGCTTTGGGTCATGAGCTGTTCCTTTTTTTCTCAACATGTTCATCATTCTATCATCAATTATCTTTCAATCAATCATCATCAATCAATCCATCAATTAACAATCATCTATTATCAATCCATAGATTTTTGTTCCAGAACTCCACCAGTTTAATTTTGTATGTCCTGACGTTTCTGTTTTTGAGGTTTACCACAGGTTTATATCTTTTGTTGAATCCTCTAGGTTATGGTAATGAAGTTTTTGATTGTTGACATAGAAACATGTATACCTACATCCCGGAGAGCATGCTTAACTTGCTCTGCAGTCATAAAGGGCTTTTTCTCACCATGCTAATAATTTTCCAGACTGGTGCTCCTCGGTCTACCAGTTCGTTTGCCATTTTCTAGTTTTCCTGTGCACACCTGCTTTTTTAAAAATGTACCCAACTGTTGATTTTGGCAAACCAACTACCTTAGATATTTCTCTGATAGATGCTTGTTTTTTTCAGCCTCATTATCATCTTCATTTGCAAGGTCACCTCTTTACTCCTCATACTGACAGACAACTCCACCTCAATCTAAATGACACCTGTCAACTCTCCATCAACTCTGAGCCTAGTCTGAGCACTTTTTTGCATGAACTTACATTGAAAAAACACACAGCTGCCCAAGAAACATTTAGTAGCCAAGTGTCCAGATACTTGTGAACCCTCGCAATATGGGCACTATGTGTGCAAAGGAGTTCTTTCAATATCAATGTAAACCTACTCAAATTAGAGCTTTTTGGCTCTTTAATGTAGTATCCATAATTTTATTTCAAATTGAATGTGTTGACACACAGAGTTTGAAGAACAAAAAATGTGTAACTATCCAAATACTTATGGTCTGGACTGTATATGTACTATATGTAGAGGTACAACGGTTTCTATTAGTATGTAAACTGTCATAAAAAATACAGAGTTAAACCTTTTGTTGCTGGGTCTCTATATAACATTCAGTAGGAACAATATGTCGGCAAACAAAACCTATAATAATGTGATAATGTTCCATATTTACTGGATTTTTGCTGTGCTTGAGTAATACCAATGTACTGTCACTAGAGGGCAGTGAAGGCAAACAGATGAAATTTACAATGTACTTCAACATCATGTTGGTGAGAGGGGCTCCTATTGCCACTGTATGGTATGCTTGTGTGTGTCCATGTGTGTTAGTGTATGGATGGGTGGGTGTGCTGCAACTTGATTACAACTATCGCTACAAGTTTTAAAGCATCTTGTTTTACTACTACATGTGTCCTTATCGTTACAGAAAGTAATTTGGAGCCATCATATTGCTCACCTTTAACCTTAGCGTTTCTGTTTACCGCTTTTGGTTGTTTTGGTGCACTGCAATACAATGAGAGCAACGTAGGTACAGAGATTGTAGATAATGAAGATGCACTGCTTAATGAGAAGGGGAAAAAAGAAAAAAAATAAAAGTAAAAAACATTTTTATGTGGTTTTCATAGCATACTGAAATAAGCAATTTATTAAATTAATTTGCATTTGTCTTCCAAGTGCTAAACAAGCCTAACAGATGAAAGTCATTATGCATTCACACCCAGCATTGATATCACAGACACTGACATGCTGGGAAAATAAATCCAAACAAGCACAAAATGTTCTCAATATGATATAAATATTTGATCAAAATTCATATTAACAGCTCTGAAAACTGACATGATTACAGTTGAACAGGCTGCTATATAAATGTCTACATCAAAATTATTCATTAAAGCAAATGCACACCTACCATTTCACTATGAGATAGCTGAAGTAACATCTAAATCATTTACTATATAACCATTATCTGTTCTTTGGATATATTTTGTATTCAGTGTCCTACAGATTGGTGAGGAGCCACTCTTTTATATCATGCCTATCATAATGCATCATTTCTTCACTTCTGCTCTCCCTGCATTTGATCCTCTGCCATTGGCTGTGATTGGCCAAGACATTGGGGCCAGACAGGCTCAAATCCTCTCATTGGCTGGCGAGATATGGCACTTAATCCTTAAGTTCTCTCGCCCTCTGAGGATTAATTTTGCTGTCCTGTCATCTTTAAGAAGTGTGCCCCTCTGGTTAGGCTTGGGTTGTGGAAAAGTAAAGCACAAACTCTTTACAGGCAATCTCTCATCACAGGAACATACAGCACTGAACCCAAGTGGTTAGCATTAGTTGGCTGTGAAGGAGATTCAGGCCATGAGTTAAGCCAGGGAAGTAATTACCGTTGTCAGAAAGCTGAAGTCTGTACTCGTTTTCCCTCTGACTGTCGAGGCCCGGTCTCACGCACACCACTGCTTTTTCCTTCCATCTTTCTCACTATTCAGCTTTAACTCTATGCTTTTACTCTTTTCCTTTTTTTCCTCTTTATCTTCCGCTTTGTGTCAATCTGTCTTCCTGAGTAAGGAAACCTGTATTGACTCAGTGTCAGTACCTGCCACTGTTTGCCCTCAGCTTTGCTATGTTTTGCTTGGTTTCTATAAGCACCAAGGCTTTACTCGTCACACATCTCTCATTTGCTCTCAGTGCTAAGACTGGCAAAGTAAGAAGAGTCACAACGGTGTTGTGTCACTATAGGTTTCATGGAAGTTCAGAGGAATTTCCTGAGAAGATCATATTGAGCTTTATCTGCAGCTACCCCCTAATTAGATCTGAAGTGATTAAAGTCATAGATATAACTGCACATCCTTTGATGCTACTTTTTTGACAAGGTCTAGATCTAGACTTTGCTTTCATACTCTTCTCAGTGACAGATGCCTGGAGAAACCTTTGAATTCTGGCTAAATATAGCATTTGGACCAAATATGCAAGCAGAATTCCTGTTGTAACTGACTGATTTTTGTGAATGCACTATGATGTAGAATATATTTTATATGCAGACCTCGGCATGAATAGATAATAATGATAAAATATTATTTTTGAGAAGCAAAAAGAATAGAGAATCTGATCTAACTCTGGAAAAAAAAACCTTACCATAAATTGAATAAATAACACGTAAGTATTTCAGTGTTCCCATTTATGATTCACTTGTCCCTGCAGTCAGTGTTTGAAGTGCTGCTACTTTGATTTATATGCTTGATCTCCCCACTACGTTTGTCTCTAGCTTATTTGAAGTTCAAACGGATTTGTGCTTAGCAGCTGACGTTCTTTCAACCATAGCATTTAGATATCACTTCCAACAATCTCTCAGAAAAGGCATGCTTGCTATCTTTTTGGGGGAACATTACAACTAAATGAGAATGTGGGTTGCAGCTTACGTAATGGTAATTGGTAATGTGCTTGACTCTGAAAGAGGATATGTTTTTCTAAGGCTTACAGTCTCATCTCATGACAGATATGTTTATGTGGAAAGTGGAAAAAGAGCTCAGAAATTTTCCAAAAATTGCAACATACGTAGGAAGATAGAGATTCCCAAAGACTAATCTTGTTGCTGATGCTGAACTTCTGTGCCAGTGGAGTTTCTGAAAGTCAGACCCACACACTCAAAGCACTGTTCTCAACTTATCCCTATAAATAACATCCCTGTCTCTTAAAACTCCATGTAATTCCAATCATGAAAGATTTATTCATATGAATTCTCCATGCAAACACGGACATGCAAACCAGGTATTGAAGCGTCTCTGAAAATAAAATCTGAGGTGTTGATTAATGTGAAAACTGTTTAAGCACATTCATATTGACATACGCACTGTGCAGGAATTTCTCACGAAATGGAGCAAAATGGTAATAGCAATCAATAAAGTATTGATTATCTCTAATGGAGGTCAAATGAATGAAACAGCCACGAGTAAAAGCATGCAATAAAAGATGTCACATTTTAAAGTTGTCTAGAGTTCAGTCCAAACCGCAGGTAAAAGCACTTTAGACCTGACATTTTGTTTTTTTGTCCTCTGCTTAGCCATGCATGAGCACAGAAACACAAGCTTTAAACTGACACACGGGAAAACATTCAAATTCAGAAATGTACTCTGAAATACAAAATGCTTCTAGGACATAAATTATGTATGTACCTGTTTGATGTTTCTTTTCTATGAATTGGGTAATGTGACGATAGCAAGGATTAGATTGGACATGCCTTTTTTGAGGGTTTGTCACAGGAAAAGGTTAGCCAAGAACAAAAGCTGTGGTTGTCAGGTAGGTTTGGGTTTAAGCAGCGAAAATTGTAGTTAGGATAGGTAATGAAAACAACTTAAATAGATTTAGGGTTAAAGTTCAGAAAAACAATTCACTCACAGAGGAAAACATCCATAATGAGTTTGAGAATTAAACCTTGGTTACTTTTTTGTTTAAGGCCATCCACCACTCCCAACCTTTTAGTTTCAACTGCATTTAAACTGGAAATGGCAGGAGCTCTCTCTCTCTGATTGACCAAAGCCTGAATGGCCTCTGTTTAAGAGCAAGCCTCTGCTGCTCACCATGTGTGGATCAGCATTGATTGGCCTTGTCAGGCTATTTAAAGTCCGCCTCTTATTGGTTAATTACGTCATAGCCTTCACCAGATCATTAGAACAATGGATGTGTTTATTTACAACGTTCCAATTTCATTTGTTCAGTGATGAGGGAGACGCGGGTAAAAATGGAATCAAAAACAATCTGGACAGGGTTGGAATGACTACTTGTGCCTCTGAAAGCTTCAGTGTTACAACAGTTTAGTGACTGATTGACGCTGCTGATGAATGCATGTTTGTTTGTTCCTGGGGCCAGTTGTAGCTCTCAGCATTTGTTTGGACAGCCAGGGAGGATGTGTATCCTCAGTGGCAGGTTGACGGTGAACATGCCAGCAATCCATGTCCACACCACAGTCTAAACCAAGTTCGCGCTTAGTATTTAGGTCATAAAGATGGTGACTCATCAACTTTAAAGAGTAATTAAGGCATGGAGTATTTGGTGTCACTGACTAACCCCCTCACAGTAGACGTACCGATCCAGGGTTAACAGCTATTTTTACTTAGCCACATTCTCTGACATAGTAGTGCTGGAGCAATTAAGATGAGACATTTTCTTCCGTTTCCATACTTACAAAAAAAACTTGTTGCCTAGAGTAATTCCCACAAGCCCACAACTAAAAGGAAAGAGCTGTATCTTTTGTGACAGGATAAAAATAAATAAAAAATCGCTGGCGAACACAGCGCCCCAGCAACTGTGCCCTGTCACTCACTGTTAATTAAATCCCATCGGTTGTTCCATGGACAGGTCCTTATCTTTTTTGGACAAACACCACTACACCAAACACAAAGGCAACAGCAGGCAGCCTGAAGTCCATCCACTTGCATAGTCACACTGCATTTTCAGTGAGAATCATCACAATGAAACTTTTTCAATTTTTGATTTTTCTCATGTGCTTTGTTTGCTGTTAGAATTCTCAGGTCATAGAAAGAGGGAGAGAGGCCTGAGGCTGTTTTTAATAGAAACAATGCTTTGCATAATGTCTCTGCATTTCAAACAGTACTGGAAGCTGCTTTTATCGTGCTTTTGTACTCAGTGTGTGTGTGTGTGTGTGTGTGTGTGTGTGTGTGTGTGTGTTGCATATATGAATTTGTTTATGTGAGTGACTTCCCTTCATCTGAGGTCAAAATGTCTTGTTTGACCTCACACTTAAAAGGATAAAAGAGTCATAATAATCCAATGGAGATGAGGCTTGAATTTTAAAATTAGTCAAATTTAAATGTCTATCTGCTGAACAAAAAGAAGATCTAAGAAAGGAAATAATATCAGAAGTTAAAAAGCGCAATTGATAGCTTTCATCCAAAAGAGGCGCCGGGTATGTATGGATTACCGATATAATTTTATTCGATATTCTGGACACAGATTAGCTCATTTCATTTAAATGTTATTGAAAATGCATGAAGGCACCATGTTTTCCCACAAACAATGTCTCAAGCAATTGTCAATGTGATACCTAAACCAGGACAGGAGGGCAATACTCTGTCTGAATATCAACCTAAAAGTTTAATTAATAGCGACAATAAAATTCTTACCAAAGTCCTAAATAATCAACTAGCTAAGATACTACCAGAATAAATCACTATAATCAAACTGGCTTTATACAAAATTGAAGTCTTAAAACCAATATTAGAACCTGTCTATCGTTAATACAATATGCCAAGAGGCAAAAGCTAGACTTGACACTGATGGTGGTGGATGCAGAGAAAGCTTTTGACTGATTAGAATAAGCCTGTGTTTTTAAAGTATTAGAAATGTTTGAATTCCCTGAAGAAATAATTACCATGATGAAGACCATTTATAAGTCACCAACAGCACAGGTTTATGTTAATGGAACTTCATCTGAGATATTAAGATTAAAAAGATGCACTGGACAAGGTTGCCTGTTATCTCCCTCCTTATTTGCATCGGCAACTGCACCTTTGACTCAAAAAGATAGAAGTGAGTGGCATGAATGTAGATAAAGCAAAATAAAAATTTAGTTTATTTGCTGGTGATTTAATGATATATTTAACTAATATTAAAACATCTCTTCCAAAGACAATGGATATCATAGAGGATTTTTCCAAAATATCATGTCATAAGATGAACATTGAAAAAACTGAATTGATACCAATCAATAAAGGATCTTGTGGCATTCCACAAGACTTTAAGAATTTTCAATGGAAAGAAAGATAAGAAACCTAGGTTGCTATATAAGTTCTGAAAAAAACAATTCAATACAAGGATAACTTTCTTTCTCTAATTAATGAACTGAAAAGTAGCACTAACAAGTGGTCAGACTTGCCCATAACTTCAACTGGAAGGATAAATCTGTTTAAAATGTTATGGTTGCCTAAATTTCTCTTTATTTTCCAAAAGATACCTTTGATCCCTCCAAAATATTTTTTACATGACTTCATGCTTTACTCACCTGTTTTGTCTGGTCTAATAAAGCACTCTTCTTCAAAATAAATTTCCAAATTTACAACCTTATTATTATGCCTCACAGATGTTTTATATAGATCATATTATCAATAACACAACTGGAGAACCCTGGACAAATATTTAAAGCTAACAATTAAAGCCTCACAACCTATTTACCTCTCTATTTACAAAACACAATATAAAAGTATGTAACTTCACTGTAAATAGCACATTAAAATCATGGAACAAAATTTAAATATATATATATCCATCAATAAAAATAAAAAATGTGGAGCTGAAGTGGGGCACAAGGGGAATTAAACATTTATCAGATATAATTATGCATAGTAGGGTTCAAACATTTATAGAACTTGAGAATAAATTCACATTATTTACATTATGATTTGGTGCCAGGACCCTTTGAGGACATTCTGTTCAAAGAAGGAAAAAAGAAACAATAAATTGGCAGAATATACGACATGCTGCTGAAGGAACATTACTCACTGCAAAAGCTGTATGATGAATGGAATAAAGATCTCCTTTTTAAAGAAGCCACACAAAATGGAAGAAATGCTTATATCTCACTAACAGCATTACCAGTAATGAAAATATACGCTTAATACAATACAAATTGATGACAAAAATACTGAGTAAAAATTCAGTGTTTATCCTCTGATCGGTGTATGAAGTGTGGCTCTCACAACTCCCTCATGCATTCCTTTTGGCTTTGTACAAGTGAACAAAATGTGGAATTAAATCAAAGAATGGATATGTATTACTTGTAAAAACAAATTCAATTTTCAGCTTGACTGTGTATTTTTCAGAATGCCGAAAAATAAGATATCCTAGAGGATGGCAGATTATGTTTTCCTCCCTTGTTTAAAAGAAGCTTAAAACACTGAAAAATCAGAGGCCCCTACTTTACAGATTTGGAAAGAATTGATTAGAATTTCTTTGACTATAGAAAAGACATTTTCTGAAGATAACAATAAGATGAAGCAATCAATGAGGTATGGAAGTACATTTATGATGCCCTACAAGACTTGAAAAAGAACAAAGAACTTCCCTTCCCATTATTGGGAAGGGAAGGAAAGGGAAGGGAAGGGAAGGGGAGAGGTGTGCGTATGTGTGTGCGTGTGTGTGTTGTGTTTGCAGAGGGTCGGGGGTCAGGATGAGAGGTGTATGTGTGAGCCTGACACTATTCTAGGATAGTATATACTATCTTATATATTAAGGTTTTATTATATATGTTGGTTAGTAAGAGATTGTAAGCAAAACCTCATGATGGAAAGCATGAAATTAAATCAAGATAAATATTTTAAAAAAAATTTAAAAAGAAAAGAAATTAATCCAATGAAACTACTGAAGGTCACTGTGTTCTATACTGTCAGAATCAAGTGTTTTTTAGATCAGATGAATCAGACATTAAAACTTAAAATTTAGAAGTTAATTGTCTATTACTGGAAAGACTCCTGTAATGAAATACTAACTGAACAATCAGTCTGTGTGTTCTCTTTTCCAAATACTGTAGGTCTCCTTTGAGTCTGATTGCCAAAATGATTGGCTTATCTAATCAAATTCCCCACAATTTGTAATTAAGTTAGTGAGTTTACAGATGGGAAAGCCTTAACATGCTCTCTGAGGTAATCTAGTTTGTATAGCCTTCAGTACTACAAAACACTTTTTAATGCAAGCCTTGTCATTGAACCTGGTGACCAAATGTCTAAGATTTTCTGAAATATTCAAGACAAGTGAATGTTAGTGTGAGTTTTTCCAGTAAAGTCATGCATCATATCAGTACATCCTGATAAGTGTCAGATACAAATTAAACACCTCTCTTGGATAATGTTTGAAACTGAATGCAGTGAATGCCTCACAGTATGTAGCATGCTTTTAAGAAGTCTCAGCTTTCAGTTTCTTGTGAGTTCACACAAGGGCAAGTGACAATTTAGCTTATGCTCATCAGTCAGATGGTTTTAAAACGACCCTGTCTTAACACTTTGCAAATAGAAAGGCATTAATACCACTGAAATGTTTTATGTCCTCAGAGGAACCGAAGGCACTCTGGAAAGACTGAGCACAAAATCTCAAGACTCTAAAAGTGTGAAAACATCCTCACCCCTCACTTCTCTCCCTGTGTGGCTCGACCTCTGCCACGCTAACTTTAGTAACGAGCACAACACTGGTGTACATTTCCACAGATGCCACATTGGGAGGGTCTGTATGGGGTCGGTGGTGCCGCTGGGATAGTATGACCAGGTTTCAAAGACTTAGAGGTCAAAGGTCAAGACAACTGTACCAGATTCCCAAATGTGATACTGTGTCTGGGTGCTGGGTTAGCTGACTTTGAAACCAAGTAAAATGCCACTTGTTAAAAAGCAGGACAACAATAAGTGGTTTAGATGAAAGAGGGTGCATGTTCAGTGTATATAAGAGTGTATGACGTGTATATATTTGTGTGTGTTTTAGTGTGCATGTATGGGTTTTATGGATATCAGCTTGTCTGTGTACATATGGAGGAAGTGAAGTGCTGCTGGATCACCCAGTGTGACAGAGAAATTATTTGAGGCCTTTGTCTTTGATGTCTATCCAACAACACAGCATGATCTTCTTCTGTGAGCTGTTGGTGGTGTGGTGGCAAACAACATTTCTGTGCAGCATTCTCATTTGCCACAATATTCATATTGATGCTCACTATGAATTGCTGCTCTTTTTGTTTCATTTTCTCTACCAGTACCTCACTGGCTCTCGAGAAGAATGCTCCTTTCAGTCACACTTCATGTACCGTGAATTGATGAGAAACCTACAAAAGCTGAACATCTATTTAAATATGTAACTGCTTCTTCTTTTACCTTTTTTTAAAGTCCAGTCAGCTTTCAAAAAAAATCTTCAATTCTGAGTAGAAATGTCTTCAAAACATTTTCATTGTTTGTTGTTCTGTTATCTGCTCTTTGCTTCTTTTTCTCCTTCTTCCTTCCTTCCTTCCCTACATCTCTCCCTCTGAGCCACATCTTCCAGGCGTGCCCCAGGCCAGCTGAAGGCAGGCAGTGCCTCTTGGAGGACTGACAGTTTGGTAGATTGTTTGGGAACCATGACAATGAGTGGCCATGACCCTTAGGTATGGGCAGTGAGAAATGTTCTCTTCTAGATGGTGTCATTAAGAGCCCATGGGTACGCAAAGTGGGAATAGTGGGGGGAATAAGGGGGATAGCCTGGAACAGAGCAGGCATGCCATCAGGGAGTTCAAGTTAATGTGCTGTCACTTTGTACCTGCCACTCTAAGTTCTCACAACCAAGCCTCTAAAAACCAGGGCCCTCTTCCAGCACCAAGCTAAATACCTTGCTGCAGCAGTGACTGTTTCAGTCCACATGCACAGGGTATCTTTTCACAAGCTTCTTATCTCTAGCAGCTCTATCTGGATGTATTGATATCCTATAACATCAGTGGCTCACTGGAAATGACTGTACAACACAATTTAGCACATTTGGCCTTTTACCACACTATACACCGTATCAGATTGACGGCATGGTGCACAAAGGACTGATGACATATTGATGCATGTTTCCTCACCGTTGAAAATGGGGTTTGATCACAGATGACTGCCTGAAGAGCTGTCATGCACTCAGAAATCTGACATAGGTAAAAAATGGCACTTTCTGCTAAATTCTGCAACAGTTTCAGAGGAGTATAGTACAGTATGTTTCTGTTGTTTGATAAGAATAAAATCAAAGAGACACACAGTAAAGTTGGTCATGAATCAAGCAGCACATACTGCTGCACATGTTCTTCATGTCAGATCAGGTCATAGCTAGTTACAAGTGCTCCATCTAAAATGCAAACTTGAAAATGTTGATGTTTAAAAGGATCAGAGAGAAATTTAAAAAAACACAGCTCTTCTTGCTGTGAAGAACCAATACATTTTATTTCCACGGTTGAGGTTTCTTTTTTAATTAATTTGAGGACAGTGCTTTTGTAACATTTCCCTTAAAGTCATTTTTTACACAAGCATCATCATCATTTCACAAATTAGCAATCACTCATTTTTTCTTTCCCCTGCGGCGCAAGTTTTCATGTTGATTAACTATTCTTTTTTTCTCAGTCATAAGTGTGGCAGCATAGCAAAAATGCTTATTCAAGGGCCAAAATTATTCATGCTGATTAAATTCATCCCAGGAAGGACTGTCCTGGAGTTTCATTGGATGAAAAAATGGAAATTCAGTTTTTTCTTTTTCTTTTTCTTTTTTATATTAGTTAGCCTTCATGCTAAAATTCAGACTGAATTCCACAATTTAATGTAATTTTTTATGCTAAATGATCTCTCATTAACAATGTGTGGAGTCACTGAAGCTTCTTACAGCCTCATTGTCACTGAAAATGGAAACAGCACAAACATTTTCGGACTCTTCTATCTGCTGTGTACCAGCATGCCCTATCATCAGCAAAACAGATGTTTTATTATCAGTTTATATGGTTCATGAATGTAATCATTGTTTACATCGTTTCTCCCTGAGGGTAATGATATGTGAGGCATGATAAATCAGAATTGAAGCCACGGAGACACTAACCTAGAATGACCTTTACTTAATCAAGACTTTTACCTTCCTCCTATCAGCTTGCCTTAACTATGTCCAATTCTTTCTCGCTATCTCTCTTACTCTGTGCTCTACTATCAAGCCTTCTGTCTGTCACAACTTGCTGCCATTTTCACCCCTATCTGATTCCATCACACTGAGGACTAAAGCCTTTAAACCCATTAAATCCCTCCCAATTCAATTTCAGGATGGCAACACTGCCTTGTGGGTCGCTGCCAACCAGGACTCATAGGAATCGCAGACCCCTCCAGGTTTCCCAATCTGGCAATGCTTCCTGGGCAGGCAGGAGCAGATGCTTGGATATTCTGCAGCGACAATAAGACCACCCCCCTCAGGCCTCTACAGCTGGGCAGAGTTTTATCCAGCCCCTATGAGGCTGCTGTCAGGTGCCTTTATGTAGACTGGGACATTTAACCAGCCTAACTAGCCTGTACCAACTGTTACATCCAGCTGGCTTCCATTCTTCAGATGTAAACAAAACACTCACTGCTTACTTTTGGAGCTTGGTACAGTGAGTGTTAGCACCCTCCAATCCTGACATAAACCATAATAAACCTGAAATAAAAAATGTGAGAAGTTTCCATTTCATTTTGTGTGACACAAGGATGTAACAGAGAGGAGATATGAAAGAATTAATGAGGAGAATATACACTCCATAATCAAATGCCTACATTCATTCTCTTCAAACAGAAACAAAACATGCAAACGCCATTAGATGTTCGTTTTATGAAAATTAAAGACGAAAAAAAACACATTACCCTTCTACTACATACTGTATGTCCCAGGATACCCACCTGTATACCCTCAAGAGACTTTATTTGCATTTAAGTATAAATCCATGCACATACTGTGCAAGTGTTTTTGCTTGATGAATAGAAAGTTAGTGTCCTGCAGTCATAACATATTCCGCCGTCTTTTGGGTTGAATTAACAAATCCACAACTGTGGCAAAAACAGCTCATTTTTTTATTAATCAAGGACACATATTTCAAAGTTGTGACTGATTTTACAACTAGACTTAACATAAAACGGATAAGTTATTACTGTTCATGCCTTCAACCCATGGCTCAATCAAACGATCCATTCAATTCATTATATGCAGCTGTCTATGTTTCCATCCAAGTTCAGAAATATGAAAACAATGCGTCCTGGACCCACAAACAAGTGGGTTGATCAACTCTTTCACCAATTTGTTCCATCCACACCTACACTCACATGCCATGCTAATTCTCCCTCCCTCTCATATTCCATCTCTCTCTCTCTTTCTCATCTAAGTGTCCTCAAAAAGTTAGCAAGGCTAGAGCTTTTATACAGTGCCTCAGTTCATATCTCTTTGAAAATATTTCTTTCACACTTTCAAATTCCTGTCAGTGCATATCAGCATGCAGTGGAATAGCAGTAGATGTGTACAGAATGCGAGATAACCTTTTCCCAGTTGTCAAGTCTCCACAGGCTACTCTGATAGCAATCTACCATCAAACAATCCTCTTTTCTAACTTTTCTATTCTCCCTCTCAGTAATGTGTATGATAAGGCAGTGTCACCACATCTAACCTATATCTACAATAATTACAGTAGATATTTTAAACACAACTCATATACCTGCCGGCGGGGGAAACATTTTTTGACCACTAAAATAAACAAAATATCTCTTGCAAGTTTCAACGTAGAACGAGTGAGAAAATATGTCCACCTGGCTTGGATTTTCACTTCAAAATGAAAATCCATCGTACAGCTGCAACCATAAATGTAATATTGTGGTAACCTGCTCCAGCATGAGTGAGGTGAAGCAAATCAATTTGATTTAGCACATTTATTTAAAGGGTAAAGTTCAAACAAACACACCTTGCATAATATAGACTATATGATCTACTTGTGTTTTTAATCAGAATAGACAAATAAAGATAGAAATAGAAATTTGTCCTCTAAAATACTCTCAGGGACTTCAGTTGTGAATCTTTTTCTCAAGGGCCTTGAGCTGTTTAAGCACTTTTCTAAGCCAATGTCATGTGTATTATATGAGTATGGCACTTCAACCTGAATCTTTTCTTTAGAGTGAAAATTTATTTAATCTGTGGTAACGTTGAGTTTGCAAAACACAAAAAGTAGAGGGTGCAATTTAAAAACTGGGTATTTCTATCAAGATTAAATAAGCATTATGAGCTGAAAAGAACATTGTGTCAAAGTGTGAACAGTGTACTTGATGGATTACACATAGATTTCATCAGCAAGTTCTAAAGGATTCCTGACCACCCAAGGTGATGTCCAACTTCCTGCTACTTTAGCTGACCTACAGAGTTTCACAGCTGAGGTATCAAAACAGATAAAACAGTCCCTGCAGTGAAATAGCTAAGCCTACAACCACCTGGAAGCGGACGTCTTCCTGCTCAAGCATTTATGAGCCGGTGCGATTGCAGGATTTTATTTGTGGAACCGACTGGGCAGTGAGCTGAGAGAAAGCAGCACGCTGATGCAGACAAACAAGAAACACAGCCAAATCCTCAGAGCTGCTTATAACAAAGGAATGTTTTTAAAACTTCAAATGCTACAACATGCACAGAAGAGATTCAGCCACTGAGATAATTCAGTGGCTGATAATTACCTGATGTATAATATACTGTGCAATATTATGCAGTTGAAGCTTCCACTGTGATGTTTATGCTTTAGCCTCTGGGCATACAGCTGAGCACTGAGCACTCATTATTGTTAAATTTCAACAATAATAAGCTAGCAACTGTTCTCATTTAATTAGAAAAATGTAAACAATTCCTTAAATAAAAGCAATCAACTGAGGATTATATATTGATCTTGTTTTACAAGCAAAGAAAAGCCTGGAAGACGCCAAATGTTGCTAATCACAAGATACTGATATTATTGTTTTGTTATTATTTTGAATTTTGTGTGAGTTTGATTTCTTTGCGTTAACTTTAACCATACTTACCCATACTCTAAACAACTAAAAATGGGTCATTTCTCAGTGCCAAAATTTGATTAAGTATCCCATACTGTCCCATCTGCACCCAGCCTCATTAATTATTACTTGTCCCCAGCTTCACTTATCCCCCCTCCAATTAACTATTCATAAGCCCCGTAATGATTAACAATATGTTTTGAGCTAATCTTTATGTAAATGAAGTAAGCTTTGTAAGAGATAATGCAATTTGCCACTTATCTGCACACATTACTGAATAGTCTTTATCGGCCTCCCAGTGTTCAGGATTGGTGAGAGTGGATGTTTTATTTGTGAGACAATCTGTTTTTCTTTTCATTGTTAGGTGTAGAACTATTAAGATACCAAGGTCCAGATCAGCAAAAGCAACAACAACTTTGTAATTGAAAAAAAGATGATATTTGTCATTACAATCTCTTACACACTGACAACTTCTTTCAGTCAGGATTATGTGGATCTTGCAGTGAGTGAGTGATAACCAGAGAGAGACATGTAGGCGTGTGCGTTGAGTGGTCTGTCATCCTCTCTGCTCCCTCTAAAATTTACTACTGTAAGAGCAAGACAATGAATGTGCAACTGCTCCCGTGTTGGTAATCCGTCTTCATTTGCACCTGTCTGTTTCATATGTGATGATGTAGCTATATATGGTGTGTGAAGAGAAAAAAAAAAGTTTGGTAGAGCTTCCATGGTTATATCAACGCTTACAATCTTTGCAGCTGCTGTCAGTAAACGCAACTGTCCTGGTTATTTTCTTTGCAGGAAAATGAGTCATGAAAGTACAAATTAATTATTATTAAATTTCAAATTTTACATGTTGTATATAGAGGTTAAAGAGTCAACAGTATTATAGTATAGTCTACAGTATAATATAGTCATTATAGTAAAATGTTTAATGACAAATCCTCTGTGTTTGAACAACTCTAATGGAATGGTGTGTCTGACAAATACTATATATAATATATAATTGCGGCATGAACAGATTCAATCAGGTTCAGCTAACATTTTGTGGCCATGTTGTGGGGCCCCAAATGGCTGTGATTATGGATTTCCTCCTATGTGAGCACAGAATGTTTTCAGTCGATTTCAGACCCTCCTGACACATTACTAAATCATGTCAACTCGCTGGCGTCAATAGATCATTTCAGACATTGGGTGTTTGGTGGTAATGCTGTCTGAGATTAAATTGTTACATTCGATTCAATGAATTACAGAAACTGGCTGATCTTGCATGAGAAGTTAAGAGTTGACTGACTGATCTGTCCTCATCCATATAATGATCACAGCTTTGTCACCATAGCACCAGACAAACCAGCACTGTGACCTTGAGATTGATAAGATTTGAATGTGTGGATGGGACATTCAGTGCTGACCATGCATAGAATGATGAATACTTTTGTTACATTTGCTAGAATCCAATCAGATGTTATAATTTACATTTGACATAAAAGACCCATCATAACAGCATAGCAGCCTAATCTTCAATATCCCAGTTGCAAATTCAGGATATCGTGAGTGAACCACCGGGGAGAAGTATGTGAGAGTGTGTAAATAATAAAATGTGGCTGTCAATCATGCTTTATTCATTGTTTTTTGTTGTGGTGGATTTGGAAGAGAAGATGGCACGATTTTTTCTTTGGGATAGAGGACATTTATTATAAAAGCACAACATCATATGTCCATTTCATCCTTCACACACGCAAGATAAAGAGGGACAAGGACATCTCATACTGAGTTATATAAAAGGATGAATACACTTCTTTGACAGTCTTTCATCTGTAGAAAAGGTTGTTTAGACAGACACTGGAAAACTAGTTCACAGCTTAGAATTTTTTTTATTCTTGAAAGCACACATTTAATGCATGGATTTCTTAGAAATTCATCACAAAATTGAACTCCATCCAAGCAACTAAATGCCATCATCAGGTCATGGGAAGGTTTCTGCTACTTTTCTGTATGTCCTGACTTGACTCATACCTTGACAGACATGAAACCTGCCAAGCTGGCAATGACATGCACTTGAGGGAACAACCACTTTTGCAGTCTTCACACTGTAGTGCAATGATCCACCTTCGATATTCAGCCTTGCGGACACGTCGAACCCCAGGGATCCAATGTATCAACTTCTCGCAAAAACATACAGTAAATGTGAGTTGGGAACAAGTCACAGCACACCTATCATCTACCTCACCACACCTATTTTGAGTGGTCCTTTTCACAGATCCTTGTAAATATTCACATCTATGCTCTAGGCAAGCTGTGAGGAAGATTGCTGGTTTTCCCTTTATCTCCTTCTCAATGCTGTTTCCCAGTGTGGATCTGTCCACCAGGGATTTTCTTTCACTTGCCTTTGTATGCCTCTGTCATCTTTCCTCTAGGGTAAGCATTGACAGGCCAGATGGAGATTGATCTTTGAATAGGCAAAATTGAAAAGGCATGTTGGGAAACACTGTGACCAGTTTAACCTACAGGAGTTGTTTTATAGTGACTGGCAGTACGTGTAGGAGGGAAGCGTTTGGATGTGTTTGAGAAAGACACAGACAGACAAAGACCAGCTATCAGTTTCCCCTACAGCATTAAGTTGTCTCTTGTCTCCGCTGAATGAGCAGCTTGTCACAGAGGAACTAATTAAGATGGCAACTTGTACAACCACAGTACAGTTCTGCTACCATTCAACATCTGTCCCATTTGCATTTGAGAGCTGTTTGAAGAAAGTAAATCCCTGTTTCTCAGCAGAACACCCACGCTAGCTCACCTATGGGCCCGGAAAAGACAGCTCCTCTCATCTTCATCTTCAGACTCATAACCTTGTTTCTAAGTGTTTCCTTAAGAACTGAGTCAAGTGACAGAAAAATTCAAGATGCACACATTCTCAAGCCCCCTACTCTTTAACTTCATGTGACTCTTAAGGATTGATCTGTTGGATTGCTGCTGCCTGAAAAAGTAATCACTCAATCCTTCGCATACACTATACAAAGGTAACGTTTTTTTGACCGGACTCCAGCTTGCAAGCATCTATTCCAGGCCTTTAACCATCAAAATGTTAAACTTTGCAATCAATATCTTATTACAGCACAGAACCAATGTTTCCATTGCAGGAGCAAGTTGTGTCCATTGTGCATGCAGAGCAGACAGACAGCAGTAATGATATGACATCCCCCTGCCCGCATGGGAACAGCAGCACAGCGGGTTGATGATCACAGAGGCATTGTTGTTTCCATTCGCCCACCATGAAAATATGACCACAGGGAGCTGAGGAGGTGGGTTTAGTCTGAAAGGTCTCGAGCTGTTACTGCACTTCATTTGCATCAACTTGGATCTTGTTTTATGTATGATGTCAGTGTGAAACCGTGGTGCATGTCATACACTGTTCAAGCATGGACAAAACCCACTGTTGACATAGGCATTAATAACACAGGCAAACATTCAACAGTGTGACAGAAACTTTTGTTGTGTTTAGCCTGCTTTGCTCACTGGTGCATGTAAAGCAAGAACAAGCATACACCTCACTGCAAATGCTAAAAAGAAGAACTATTCTTTTTCATAGATGCATGTTTGTGTACGTGCAGTTTTACATTTGACATTGAGATCATGTTTTTGATTTAAATGCTTTTAATTTTGGATATAACAAATCAGAATATCTAAAATTATATTAAGTATATCTAGATCTGTATTATTTATTTGTACTTTTGTTTTGGTCAAGTCAGTTTTAGTTCTACAAATCTCGGAACACACGCTTGGCGCATCCTTCAGCGTCTTCATGCACACACACACACACACACACAAGCACTGTGCATTCAGAAAAAAAGAGTTTTAACATAAAAAGGAATCAAGAAGAAATGGTATTCTGTGTGCCTTTGCTGTTTAGTTCTTTGTTTGGTGCCCAACTGATAAACTGCTAAAATGCTAAAATGTATTCTTCCTTGCTGTAAACCAATCAGCATTTGATGCAGAGGGCCTGAGCGATTCTGTACACGTATCCTCTGGAAACCCACTGGCTTACTGAGAAACTTTGCATTCCTAAGGGTGTCCACAGAGTGTCATACTTCAATACACTGCATTTGGCAAACTTTTGCATGCTGACAACTAAAAGTTTTTGTTTTGTTTTAATAAACATTAGTGATAAGTATTAGAAATGCCAATGACAACAGCAAACTGCCATTAAAGTCATCAAATTATGATTACCTGCAGTACAACAAAGGGAAGAGGGAGTGTTTTATGCTGGCTCATGTTATATATGAGAAAAGTGTAGAGAGGAGTGTCTATGGTCTCCCAACATCTATACAACAGAAATAGGCTAACATCATATTAGGAGATGGTGAACCCAAAACACATGGAAAAAATCTTTCTGGCTACAAAAACTGACAGTTTCTGCTTCCAACAAGATGTGAATGTGAAACTGAAAAATGCAATGAAGGAATGTCTGGTACTAGTCCCACAGGAAAATATAATTGGACAAACTGCACAAAGATGAGTTTCATGTTTTATTCAAAGTATTTTCAAACAATGTGTTTGTTTTTTACAAGAGATCTGGCTTCAAGGATGAAGGCATATAATGACTTGTATTTTGAAAAACTCCTCCAACTCAAAGCCGAGCTAGCCTACACACTGGCACCGTCATATAAACTGGATGCCAGTCAGGAATTAGCCCGGCAGGGATTCAGCAGAGAGCTTTAGAAATCAACACAGTGATTTTAAAGCCCCTGAATTTTGTTTCAAGTCTTGTGTATTTCTCTGCAACATAACGTTTCCGCAACTAAATACGCAGCAATCAAAGTTAAAGTTTGTGGGGAAAAGTATCAGGTATTATTTATTAATTTATGAAACTCTTCATTAGGACTGTGTGGTCGGGGTTTGATCAGATTTGTGTGACAGTGGCCTGGCAACATAAACAAACAACTGCTAACTCTGAACAGATTTTAATTGAAATGTTGCTATACTCTAATTGGTGCATGGAATTACATTACATCACCTTTTTCCAACTGAGCCCCGCCCACTTCAAAGCAGTCAGAAGAGCAAGGACAAAAACACAATAAAGTGAAGTTAAGTGATGCGAAATAACCGAAAACTGTTCTAAGTTTAGCAGAAAATATTGTGTTCATGTAGGACCCATATCGCTTATATAAGAATCTGGTTAAGAAGTGTGTAAATTATTGATTTAAACTGATTTGATTTAAATGTAAATATAGAGATTTAAATATGGTTGGCTATCTGCATGTTTGATTCAAATTGACACCTACTTTAAAATGACTTTTATCATAATTGTATCAAATATTGAGGCCAATCTTGACGTTTCATCACTACCAACTATTTTGCAAAATCATATTCCTTAGATTTGATTAGTGAGACAGGTGCATTCTCACATCAGATCTTACTTATAGTGCATGTTAGTGTAATTACATGACAGCGACACCGTGAGGCCACAGGGGATGAGAGGGCGGGTGGAAGAGGAGGAGGATGGGTGCACACAGCTCGGGTTTGTAGCACGCGGGTAACCGATCCCAGCTGCTGCCGTGGGGGAATGAGAGCCATTCCCGTCCCCGTGGGTTGGTCACGTGTCCTCGGGGAGCCTTTAGTTTTGGGACCACGTCGGGAGGGAGATGGAGCGCACCGTTCTGCACAGCCGAGTTGAACGGCAACATCTTTAACAAGCGTTAATGATCCGTCGGTGAATCTCAACTAGATCAGCTTTGTTTTGGGGCGTCGCCATATACACTCCACAGTAGTGTGTGTATGTGTATGTGTGTGTGATACACAAATACGTCAGGCACAGTCAGTGGGATCCCTCAGTCACTGACTCGTCAAAACTTCCGCGCGCACCAACTGTGATCTCTACTGCGAGTGTGACAGTGTTGCCAGGCGCTGCTTCAGTAGTACAAGTCAACACACGGAGCTGTCACGTCGAACCGAGGTAGGCTGTGCTTCTTTCCTGAGCTTTCTGAATGAATAGAGAGAGTAAACGTGCACAGGAAGATGCACGCTGGCTAATAATCACGCTGTTACTTAATGCAATGTGCGAGGCAAACCCTGCGCATGGGATACTGAAGTTGCAACAGCACAATGGAGCATATCAGCTGTTTACGAGTGTGTGGAAAGCTTTTCTCTTGCACAGAAACACGCAAGATGAAAACAATGAGTGTTTGACTGATGTGGTGATTTAGAAAACACCGCGAGAGAGCAAATGTGCCCTCATAAATCTCTGAAGTGGTGCGTAAACGTTGAATCATGGACTTAATATTTATGCATTTATCTTTATTTCAGAAGGGGCCTGCAAATGCACCATCAGGACTGTGAAAGTGCTAAAACTACACAAAGTGTGAGACTGACAGTTTCACCTTCAAACTTGCATGATATTGATGTGAGGTTGCATTGCTGAGGGAGATCTCATTATGGCACGTTTAGCGGCACTATCTGGCACTGGATGATTATGAGACTTGCTGAAAATATTTTCACGTTTCCTGCCACCAGCCACGCCCCTGATGCCAGCAAGAGCAACGGTCAAGAATTTCTCTTATCCATAAGCACTAAAACAGTCATCATAGAGACCATTGGTGTTGTCAAAGTAATGATCACATGTTGTTTTTATCATCTGCACATAGTATGGCATTGAAAGATGCATGAAGTGATGATGATGATTTGTGAAGCTCATTAACAAATACAATAGCAATCCTACAGAGTGTCCGCAGGGAGGTTACATCATTTATGATCATTACATCATCTATGACATTATGTCAGTATGGTTATCGTGGAGACACAGTGCTGCAGGTGACAGTGGAGGCACAGTGGCTTCAGCATAGCAGAGTGTAAAATGTCAGCTCCACATCAATAATGCAGGATACCAAAACAATGGGGAGCAAGAGAATAGGCTCCAGTGTGCGAGTGTTGACCTCTTCTCAAACTTTGACACTATTAAAGAACAAACAATCTATTACAATTAATTTAAATGAATTACTAAGCATCCAAACAATTACTTTCTAATCCTTGTATGCTCATATAAATACAAGGTGTGCTCCAAAGTGTGATATTCTTCAGACACATGTTGATCAGCAGTTAAACTGGTTTTATGCTTCGAGACAGCTATTAAACTTCAAAAACTGGTGGTTCACCATCTTACTTAAGATGATTTATTTCCCTACTCGCTCTCTCTCTCTCTCGCTCTCTTGCTCTCTTGTTAATGCATGATCACTCTTAATGAGACAGGTCTCAGCGCATGAGGCCCAACCCTCCCGGAGACAGCTCTGCTAGTTGGGTGAATACAACTGACACCCTCATTCATCATGCATCTACAGGGTGCTGCCTGCTCTCTCAGTCTCTCTCTCTCTCTTTAGCCCTCCCTCTCCCCAGTTGCACCCTGAGATGATAATTATTAAGACATTCTAATGATGACAA
Source organism: Thunnus maccoyii (assembly GCF_910596095.1). Classification (NCBI taxonomy): domain Eukaryota; kingdom Metazoa; phylum Chordata; class Actinopteri; order Scombriformes; family Scombridae; genus Thunnus; species Thunnus maccoyii. The sequence continues at coordinate 18,748,029 of NC_056540.1, forward strand.
GAGCAGGAGCTTTTTCTAAGGGGAAGACAGCCTCTACATGCTGGGATGATTATACTTGTGAGGGTTGGTAATCTATTTTGATGCTGCAGGTGCAACGACTTCCAAGAATAAATGTAAACACGCACTGTACAGTACAGTAGTGTACCTGGATGACTCTCTGCAACTTGAAGCCAAAGTAATCGTCTTCGTTAGCATGTTGAGGAGCTGCCTGCTCCTGCGAACCAAAAGCTGGCTTATACAAAATGTTTGTATAAAGGAATTGATTGCTTAACTTTGGAGAAAATTGAAAAGTGGGCAATGTTTGTACTGTGTTTTAGTATGTCACATAATTATTTTGTGATCTGCAGAGCAGTGGAAGTTGTTTAATTTGTGGATTGTTGGGATTCCTGTATGCTGACATATGTGCATCTTATATCTTTTTCCCACATATTTCTTTATGTAACCATCAAATTAGACTAGATGCTCTTGATGCTGTGACGACTTGAAGTATCTTATGTGAAGCAGTAACACTGCTAGGATTGTGCTAAAATTGTAAATCCAGCTACTGGAAAAGCCACCATGCAATATAAAATGTTATAGATGTAACTGATCCACATAGAGTGAAATACCCATGCATAATTAGTACAGTATTGATTAAAACATTTAATTTGTTAGCTTTCCTTTTCCCTCCTTTTAGATTTACTCTACTCTATTAAACGTTGATGAGTGAGAGAGATTCTAAACTCTTGAGGGATCATTTACTCTCAGATGAAAACGGGAATTATCTTAATCCCAGTTTTGCTGTGACTGCCTGTCACAACAGTTAATCTTTAAAAGCTATTGGTCACGTTCTTGTTTGTTAAGGGAGGTTGTCCGTACATTTTAATCAGTTTGTCCTCACAGTTACTCCAAAGAGGACACCAGTCATGAGGATCTTTTTATTCTGGGCTGTCTGTCAACAGCTGATGCCAGTCTGAGTCTGAATGAGGCATTTCTCTAAGAGAGTCAGCCTCTTGGCCTTGCTTTCACAGGGAGCCTCTTGAAGCAGCAGGGGGGGTCTGGCATGTTGTTTTAGCTTTGCTAAAGTTCGTTGGAAGGATAGAGCTCCAGCCTCCTGTGGAGAAAAAAAAAACTTTGTCGTGAAACTTGGATGTTGTCATGTGATTAGATGGGCAATTAATGCCATAAAAATCTTCAGGAAACTGATCAAAAGTCACGGTTTTCACCTAAATTTTGGTTTTCCCTGTTGTACTGTGTCAATAGCAGATGTGAAGACCCTTTTTGGTTCTCCAAAAAACACTGCTGACACATGCTGAAAGTGCTTTTACTTTTAGATAATCCAAATTTGCAACAGTAAACAAAGCATCCTTTGAACTTTTCAAGAGCACCTCCCAACATCATGTTCTTCCTGAACATCCATTTCGTTCATCAGATTACATCGACAAAACACCCGAAAAATACCATTTCCTTCTGACTTAACCCCTGATGCGCTCATCATTTTGCTTGTAGGCCTATAAATGCAATTAAATTTGTATCGAAGAGTTTCCTTAATCTTAACTCTGATCTGTTGCTGTCCACAGACTCTCATGCTGTCTCCCTCACTGTCATCCTCCATTATGCTGCATTAAACACAGTCCAAAATAAAAACACATAAAACTCAGATTTGTTTCTTGATGTTAACTGAACCATTTACGTAAAACCGGCTGTGTTTGCATGCGTACGTGCCAAGTAGCCTACATCCATGCCTGCTTGCATCTGTGGACCTGTGTTTGAGTGTGGGTGTGTTTAGATGCTTTTCTTATTGAAAAGATTGAAATTATGGAAGTGTGACAGAATAACCTCAGGGTAGGCAAGATGCTACTGACACTGCATTAAACAGCACCACACGAGTCTCTGCTAGCACAACGCTTTACCGCCTCCAGTCGGCATCACAGTGGCTTGCCTCACCACTCATCGGGGGGTTTAATATTCAATTATGAGGTCATCTAGTTCAAGTTGAGTTGGATGGCTTGTGGAACAGCCCCACTGATTGATGAGTGGGCATCATAGCTAAACAGGCTCTGAAGGAGGAAGAAATAAGGCAGATGGCCTGTGGGGGCTGTTTACTGACGTGGCAGGAGTTTATTAATGGTACACACAGTAACAGGAGCACAAAAATGAATCTGTGTTTTGTCAGATCAAGCTTTAAGGGAAATTAAATTCAACCATGATGTCAACTCACCTCCATTTTGGTTTATTCATTATTTAGAAAGAGACATGCAGCAACATGCAGTAATGCCAGAGTGTTAGAGACATGTTTATAGTGAATAAAGTACAATTTGTATTCATGCAAAGCATATGAAATAATGCAGAAAAATGCATGCATTTAAATGTATGTAAACTAAAATGAAGCATCAAGGGTGAAGGTTTCCAAATGCCTGGAGAAGGGTGCTATGATATCCCACTGCCTTTTAGTTTGCTGCTGTGACAGTCTGTCAAACTGTCACATCCAGCCGAGTCCGAAGAAGTGTAGGTCTCACAGTGTTGTGCTGACAAACAGTAAGCAGACAGATAAAGAGGCAGAGAGTGAGACAGGCGGTTTAGCATTTGCTTGTGTGGGGAGAGCAGCCTCTCCTCTGTCATCACATAGCAGATAAGATTCTTCAGCAGTCAGGTATTTGGACTTTGCTGGTGGGCTGTTTCTTGGCTGAGAGCTGGACCAAGCTGTCAGTCAGATTAGCGCTATGAGCCATCGGTGGGAGTGCAGCCCTATCCTCGGGGGGACAGCCGCTAGAAAGATCTGCAAATCCCCAACACTGAGCATGCACACACACGCATCCGCAACCCCCACCAAAGAATGAAGGGACAAGATCAAGCCAGGTCATGGGAGGCTCTTTTCAAATAAATCCTTCGGGACACTGTTGTCTCCTCCATGCCCTCCATGTACATGTGTATTCAATACCCCAACACACAGACACACACACACACGACAACTTGTCCCCTCCCCCCAAAGAGGGACAGCAAAAGCACTGACACATGGTTGGCTATGCAATTTTTATGGTTCACGGATTCTAACTGCAGTTGGTGTGTACATTAGTAGTTCTTGCCTCAAATACAGTAAAGTATAAAGTGAGCTGAAAGATTTTGCTATATTTAATTTCTTAAGGTATGATATCCATCTCCAACACCAAAATATACAAAATACAGGAATGGCATCGCCAAATTGATTGAGTCTTTCAATACAACATAACAAAATATTAAGTTTGTGAAGCTGCTAGAGGATATATGATCTGTTGAGAGACAGATTTTTCACCTGTTTATCAAACGATATATAATTACATATATAACTTACGTGAATGTAGTTTTATTTGTAGATCAAATATATTAACATATGTATTTGATTTGAGTAGGTACACCGAGCTAAAACTAATGCAGTCTAATACAACAACCCTGCAATAAATCCTGCAGTTGAATTCGGTTATAATCTGAGAGGTGTTTTTCCACTCATCGATATTAATGAGGCAGATGAAACGTAAGAAACATCTGTCAGAATAAAGGAATATTATTCAACAGCACCACAAACTACAGCCTCTAAAATATCCATAAAGTTGAATTAATACCTTTAGAAAACAGAAGTTGAACATTATACCTCTCAATAGCTAGGTATAATAAACTGGCAACTGAGTATATATCTAAGAAAGTTGATCAAATACATTACAAATACAAGTTTTCTTGAATAAAAATGGGGATTTATTGGGACGTTTTGAAAAATATAGAAAGAATCCTTTCATACACATGCATATATATTTTTAACATATGAAAACATATATACAATTACATTTTTCATATCCTAGTAAGCATGTGAAAGTTTAATAAGAGTCTTTTATTGTCTTGATTTCTATTGTCTTTGCATTCACAGTACCAGCCGAATGACACAAAGTCCCGGTGATGATATCGCCTTTCTCCCCCTGGGGTAATGTTATTAGAGGCAGATTGCATGACTGAGGCAACATGTCCTGCATTCAGAACAGGGAGGGTGAAGCTGTGCATGAATGATCCAATAGAAAGGGCAGAGATGTTGACTGATGTTGTGATGCTCAGCAGGGACTTGCTTGAAATAATCCTAAACTATCCAAATTGTGTTTACCCATGAGAGGAAAACAGCTGCGAGCCATTCTTACCATTAATACTCTGCGGCCTTCAGCTGTTAAGAAATGAAAAGGTTTCATTCCCAACTGCTTCTATACCTGATGATTGCTTTACTTAAATCTACAATAACACGGATTATCCCCTCCTGAGAAATGCCAGGGTTTTGTGAGCAAATGTCCTTTTGATTGCTTTAGATTGAGATGTTCCATAGAGAATTTAGACATTATTTTGCATAAGGTATTTTTCTTCTGACAGTGCACAAATATGGAACAAACCTCCAATATAGCCTGTTTGGAATAAGCTTAATCCAATTTTTTACACCTTGCCTTTACTTAAAGCTGTCTTCAGTGCGAGCTGAATCTGTATATGAAATCATTATTTATGTACTGCATAAAGTATTTTGAAGAAATATGAAAGACTTTTCGCATTTTGCAGTTTTCGCATCAGTGGAGCAATAATGATCCTTGTAGTCAAAACATCTTGTTGGAAATTGTCCTTGATCGTAGAAATCCTCTCTTCCTTTTCGATGCCACAGAACTAGAAGATGATATGCACCTGATGATGAGATATTACTGGCTTTTTCTGTGGAGGGTGTAGAGGCTGCGGTAGTTTGAGTGGAAGCTGAATCGAAGATGACAGCGACCTCTGGATGTCCTCTGTCACCACTTGTTCTACGTATAATCACAGCGGGGGAGGAGGCAGTGGAACAGTGACATCTTCTTTACTTAATTCACTGTGATAAATTACTCCTAACCTTTCACTGTCTCACTGACCTCTGCTGCCAAACTGCAATGTAAGGATTTCCACAAACATGTATGAGCATACTCAATTCCCCGTCCTGCTCCTCTCTCTCTATCACCTCCTCCCCTCTGCCTTTCCCGCTTATTGTACACCACGCTTTCTCATTCCAATTCATTCGACACACATACACACACACACACCCCGCCTACAAACATGATCTAAATCTTTCCTTTGTAGTTTTCTAATCATCTTCCTAGCAGGCCCTATCTGTTTTCCACACACTGCTGCCAGTTTCCAGACAGATTAACTGTTACATGTCCTCAGCTGTGTCGATAGAAATGTTAATTATTAGGTTTATAGGGAAGGAACAATTTGTCACAAGCATACGGTGCTAAATTAGAAGGTCATGTATGTTTTTTTTTTCAGTGACCCCTGCTAATTGCTTAACCTTCATCATCAGCAAATTCGGCTGCCATAACATTGGACAGACCAGTCGTTCTCGTTTAACTGCTGCCCTTCTGTATCTCTGGAGGCGGAGGCGCTTCTAATCAACGTGTCTTGTAAATTTACATTAATGAATAATGAGTGTGCAGTATGGTTTCACAGAATACTGAACCGTAAGTACAGTGACAACAAGGGCTGTTAAAAGCCATATAATTGCAATCTGCTTTCTCTGTGTAGTCTGCATTGCATGTAATCGAATGATTCTGCTTGCATAATTATAGCTCCATGATTATACTTAAATGTATTTTGAGGAACCCAAATGTGAAGGACTTAAAGGCTGTACTAGCCAGATTATTGCTTTTATTGTAAGAATCCCCTTATCTTGGAGTTAAGGAGTTGACCTCTTGATCAAAAATAAGTCACAGTAAGGTAGGTTAAAAGTGTATAGATGAAAAATTTGGATAAGTGGATAAAAGTGGATAAAAGCTTTGATCCATGTTTAAAACTTTCAAACTCTGATTGATTCTTATGAATCAAAGATGATGGTACTTTATGAGTAAAGGATCTAATGGCCTCGCTGTCCGTCCCCTAAGAGTGGTCAGGTCAGCTGTGATCACATCTGAAAAAACAGTCAAGCATGCCTTCCTCCACTACCACCACCCCTGGGTTTTTCACGCACAAAATGAAGACTTCTGCTGTTGCATCATGGCTTTTTTTCTGATCCCACGGTTTAATTCCTCAACCAATGAGAAAGGAAACCTATCCTTAGAAAACACTAACAAAAGCAAACTCACATAAACCATGCAGCCTAAGCATCCTGGGAAAACGCAGGCAGCCCATATGTCCCAACCCCACCCCACCACCACCCCAGGCATTCTGCAGCTGTGTCGAGGATATGATCTAAGATTAAAAAAGCGCTTTCATTCTACCAGTGTGTTTGTGTCTTTGGTTATCAGACAAACACCATACACCACTCTGAATGTTTCTGGGTGTTGTCTGTCTTTCATATGTGCTGAGATATAAAACTATGGTGATGATGATTGTGTTTGAATGGGTTGAGATAATGAAGCGGAGCCTTTATGTTTTTTAAAATTTTATCAGCACCGCTGCCTGTGCAACTACATAATCTCACCCTTTACACATTCACATTTGAGTTGAGAGACCCAAATGGATTGCTTAAAGGCTATTTTCCTTGTGATATTCTTTGGTATCCATATAGATTTTACACATTCCCATTCATCTCATCTCCTGCAGGCAGTGGTATAAAAAATCCTTTTTCTCCCCAACATTGCTTGAAGCAGTTGAAATGAATTTTTCTGACTGGATCTGACACTCGTTTTACGCGCTTGTGATTATTTGATCGCCACATTACTGCTGGTACTTGCCGTTAATCTTCATATTAATGTCTGCTATATCCATATATAATAAAAAAACCCTGGTGTGAATCCCAAAAGTGAACAGAATCTTGGATTGGTCTGTCAGAGTTAAATCTGTCCCTGTAAGTCAGTATTCACATATACCAGGAGCAATTCATTGTAATGTTCACAAAAACTTACATATTTATGGAATATATCAGCAAAAAATAATTATTTTCATCACTCTTTCATTTGTCGATTAATGGCTAAAGTAACTGCTCCCTTAAACCCTTGAACCCTTCTTTTGGATTCATTGTTTGGTCAGTAAAATGTCAAATTGAACTGTAATGTCTTCAGATTGCTTGCACATGTATGGAGCCATATAACCTATTACACTGTGCACAGGTCCTTTATAGATTTGATAACTTAAGCAAATAGTAGGATCCTTTTTCATATAAAGTGTAGCTTCTTATGAGTGTGTAAGACTCACACTAACAGGAGGTACTTAGGTTGTATTGATATCTAAATTAACTATTAACCATTAAACATTTTCATGTTTCATTTGTGAATTACCCAATCTGATGTTTTTATATTTTATGTTCAAAAACACCATCAAAGAGAAAATCAAAGATACCAAACATTTTTCAAGTTCTACACAGAATTTTAACAGCAAGATTGTAAAGTTGTTCCTGTAAATCTGGATAAAGCCATCAATTCTTTTGGACAAGTAATCTCTTCAGAGTGACAGCATTAAAAAGAGAAGCGGACAGCATATCGAGCTTGAGTTTCTCTTGTCTTTCCCTCGGGACCTTGTCTGTGCCCTCAAATGGAGTCTGTCATACAGTATCTGGCCTGACTCTGCCTTGTAATTAGATCCTTACTGCTTTGTATGTAAACCGTGGTCCAGAGGCAGAATGATCTCTCTGCCCCCTCACTGACTGCTGGTTGTACCTTTCTCACAGAATGATGTGGCTTCACTTGTGAGACTTTGTCTTCAAAGACATGTTCCCACTCTTTTTCCCACTGGCCAGTTTGTGGTAGTGTGTGTGCGGTTTGTTCGTACTTGCTCTCCGGGTGCCATCAAATACTTTTTTTTTCAGTATTTCTTACCGAAACTGTTGTCCCCATCACAAGAGCATAACAGTGAGAAAACATGCAAGTATAGAGCAAGCAAAAACACTGCCTCAGCATGGCACTCTGACCTGACTTATGATCGATCAGCTAGTCAATGAGCCATTTAAAATTCACACAGAACATTTTACAAGAAATTCTGTGTCAAAAAGCACCTACAGATTCTGTACTGTATTGTTACTTGAAGATGCAGTTGGCAATTTGCTCCTTTATTGTCTCAAATAACAGCTTGAGATTACAGAAAGTTGAATTACTAACGTGACATGATGAACCCACGTGTCTCTTTTTGTAGCTGTTGGGGTGGTTATGACATAGACTGTATATAAAGATAGATGTAGTAAGCTGTGACATTGGTTTGCATTGGAGCTGGTTTGAAGCCCAAGGTTGCAGCTTAGGGTCGATGCCATCTTCTTTGTTTGGAGCCAGGACCTGAGTGTTGCCTTTCACACTCTGGAAAGACGCCCCACTAACTCAGACCGAAATGAACGCTAGCTTACCAGGAACACTGAGCAGTGCACACTTGGGCTAACATTAGCTACTTTAGCTAAATTATGCTAACAGGGCAGGTATCATAATCAAGAGAGCTTACCAAACTATTTGTTGACAGCATCCTCTGAAAAATCACTGTCACAGATGTAACAATATGGATTGAACATTGCTGAAAATTTAAAATAGCTGGAGAGAATTTGTGGTTTTTCTACTCTTGAGGTGGAGATCCAATTGTAAAGTTGCATACTGCAAACAGCCCAAACTCGAGTTTCTCAAGTTACCTTTTGCCTCATTTCGTGTGTCTGTGTGTGATTTTGACAGTTATGTGAATGTTGGTGGTTTTAAGTTTGTTTTTCTTGGGAACAAAATTGTAAAATTAGTCTCTAGTTTCCAAAGACTAAACAGAATTTAAGGTTTCAGCACTTATCAAAGTGAATCAACCTGAATGGATCAAAACAGATATGCCTTCCAGTATTTGCTTCTCCTGTAATAGCTTGCAGTTGTTCGCAGCCTCCTTTGGCATATCAAAGTTTGATGTAACATTCAGATAAGGTTTTCTCACATTCCCTTTCTGGCCTCCATTTGAAGTATGTTTTTTCCTCAGCATCTTGCAGTGACAGTTTGAAATATGCCCTGGTGGGATGAGTTTATTTTATTCTTGAATTAGGGTAATATTTTTATGTTTACCAATCACTGCCAGCCCACAAGAGATGCAGGCCTATTCTCTATCTCTCTCACTGCACGCCTCTGACAAGGGAGATGCTAATAATTAATGACATTTTTGAAATCTCTTTCAAGATGCTCAAGGAAACTGCACAAGGGGAAAAAGGAAGAACATAAAATGGCTCGGAGCATGCAGTCAAAACAAAAATTCAGCCACAGAATCAAGTGGGAGTTTTTCTAGCTAGAGAATCAAATTGGAGTCTGTCTTTCTCTTACTTAGATCTACTAAAAACATCTCTGTGACCCATTTTGGGTTCCACCTCATGATACGAAGAGCATAAAGAGGAGCTCTGTATCTAAAAAAAAAAAAAAAATGTTGCATGTTACATGAATAGGTAGAGGCACAAAATCTAATTGAGAGAATTTAGAATCACAAATCTAATTCTTTACTAGTGAAAACCTGAAATCCTATTTTCATTATACATATGAAACTAAAGTTATCGCTGATACCAGCATTTCTAGTACAGACATGCCACTGTTGTCCTATACTATCTGTAGATACCAACTGAATAGCCACTAGTAAATTACCTTTCCATGACATATCTATGTAACTCTAATGATTAAAATCAAGCCCATAAAGAAGTGAGAGTTTTTCAAAAGCATTTAATTTGGCTAAAAACAGTCCTGCTATTAAAGTTATTTAAATACTGTATAAGGAGAGTTGAGTTGAGACAGGAGAGTGACTCAGCTGAGGAGAGAGAGGGCAGATGAGACAGATGGAGGGAGAAGCAGATGAGTAGGGATAACTCTGATAGGAAGAAGAGGAAGCCCAGGGGATAAGGGACAGTTTGGTACCTATTGCATACCCTCCCATAAGCCCAATGTGCTCAGCAGCAATTAAAGTATACACACACAGGCATTCAAAGCTGTGGCCTTAAGAAGAGGCTTGTTTCATAATGGGTTTTGTAAGACATGGCTCCTGGCAGCTGGAGTATATTGAATTTCAGCAACAACAGCTCCTATAGCACTGCTATTCAATAGTGGAATAGAACAGAAAGCGGAGCATTTTATCAGTTTCAGTGGTCTATCAGGAATTTTTGTCTTTCACTTACTGATATAGCTGATAGCTGAAATGTTAATGTGAAGCCTCTATAACAGCTTGTAACAAGCCATCTTTTAAACCTGTGTAGGCATGTATGCATGCACACATCTGTGCATGTGTGAGTGACATCAGAGGAAGCGTTCTGTCACGATACATTGCGCTAAAATGTAGGTTGACAGAAACATTCCTATCATGGTGAGAAAAATATTTAAACGATTAGGCATATCTGACAGTACTATGTCCAAATGTAATTGGAAATTAATTTTTCATGGCCGCGAGTGACTCGTTAGAATCCAATCCTCGGTCTTATGATGTTTTAATTAGTGTGTAACAGTGAGTGGAGTGATTCAGATGTATACCTAAAAAAGTAAATTCTTTATAATCACTCTACAGTCACCATGAGACAGTATTAACGTGCAATAGTCATATACTGTAGGTCATGGTCTACTTATGTGTCACTTATGTGTTATGTTTTTTTTACGGAGACAAGACAATAAATTACTTGTCACAAATAAATACCTTTTTTTGCCGCTTTACCGACTGACGCTATCATCCAACCTACAACTTGTTTATGACAGTTTTCACGTTTGCAGCTCTAAACACTTTTTACAGCATCTGTATTTTACAAGATTAAATACACATTTATTTTCAACAAATGTGTGATGTGATTACACACTTTTTGTATCTTTTCTAAGATTCCATTTAAAGCAGACTGCTCTGAAATATTTATACAATGGCCATAACTAATCATAATAAATGATCAGTGTAATTATCATTACCACACACAGATCAAATAACAAGACATTCTTACTGACATAATGAGTAGGTTTATGATTTGATTAATAATTTATTATGTTATGAATCATTTTACGAACATGTTGTTGTTAATTATTAATTGTAATATGTAGTTAATCTCTTATGAGAACTGACTATGGCTCTCCCTTTTCAGTCAAAAGCCATGCATCTATTCTCTATTGTTTCCCTGCTCTCATGGTTTGAGCTTTATTTTTCTCTCATTTATTTTTCTGTATACACACTTTAGTGGAATTTTAGCACATAATATATACACTTGTTCCATTACTGTATACATTTGTCATCAGCTCATAAATCCCCTGTGGAGTTCTTGCGTAGGAATAATGGAAATATGAAAGAACACCCTATGAAGACCTTTAAGGGGAATAGGGAATATAGTAATGACTTCATTTTAGCTTCTGTAATGTATTTTCATGAAAAGGCTTTACTTCTGTAAGGCAATCTACCATCTGCGGCACAATCGCTACTGGAATCTCATGTGTGTTTATGTGTGTTTTTCCAAGAGACACTAGATGGCACTATGGATATATAATCCCTTGGAAATGTTATTGCCTCTCTCTCTCACCCACTCGCCCTCACTCATACACACAATATCACATACATGATTTTGTTGTGTCATGTATAGAGGGCAATTAGGGAGCATTTCCATATGTTTTATAATGAGGAATTGGAATCTATTATCCTATATGTGTGTTTGTATGTGTGTGTGTGTGTAACCGTGGTTGAGTATGTCATTGTTTTCCTTTGCAAACTACTACCTTATTTCTGTGTTTTCAATAGTCTCTGAACATTTAACAGCATTGGAACAGTATTGCTGTTTTTTTTACTCAATTAAGAGAACAACTACACTTATTCTGTGGTTCTGGATAAAGTCATTGTGTTATACTTTACACATGACTGTGCTACATGACAGTTTACCATCATTAAATAATGAGCTGTGCTAATATGAGCTGTAGAAGTCTCACCAACGCATGTTTGTGTCTGTTTATGCATCAAGGATGATATTACCAAAGGTAACGTGTGTGTTTGTTTTTGCTCTCGATCCCTTTAAGCAGATTGTTCCTCAGCTTTACCTCATAAATGTGCATTTTGTGTCATGCACTTAATCTGCACCATGCTTGGGATTAGCTTTACCATCCACAGAGAGGATGCTCTCTCCTCTCCTCTCTCCTCTCCTCTCCTCTCCTCTCTTCTCCTCATCTCGTTTCTTCTCCATGTATTGCCTTGCCTTCCCTCCCTCCTCCTTCTCTTTTTTTGCATATAAATATCACTTTCATCCTCAGTGCTGTCTTCATCCAGTGTCCCTTTTCCCCTTCTATTTTCTCTTTTTTCCCCCTCCTGCTCTCCTCTCCTTTCTTCCATATGGTTCCCCTCAGTAATAATCAATGTCATCTACCAGGACCTTCCTTGATGCAGCTGCAGCATTCTGAGCTTCAATATGTCAAAAAATCTTTTCGGCCAAATTGTTAGATTCACTGAAAAATCTCTGCAATGAACAATTGTGCTGAAGTATGATAAAAAGCTATTAGGCTTGAGGAATATTTTTCAAAAGCTAAATACTGAATATTTTTCAAATGCAGCTATATTCAGTATTTGATTTCACCATCTAAAACCCACTGACAGTGTGTTTCAGTCAAATCCCAAACAGTGTTACTTTTACATTCTGGTAGAACATTAGGGCTTTTCTCTGATACCAGTTTCTGTAGCGGGCACATTTTAAAGCAAACATTGATCAAGGCCACAGGTAGGAGAGAGAGATGCAGTGAAATGCATTGGTATCCTACTGCGTATAAGATCATATTGCTATCCTCTTGCTTATTCTCGCGTGCGGGGTGGGTGGACTGTCAGCGGGTTTACGTTCACACTGCACTCTGAGACCCTTAATTGAGTTGATGAGGTACAGGTAAGAGAGAACCCCAGTCTTTTTATTTTGGCAGGTACCTTTTTTGCTTTCAGTATGATCATAATAGCCAAAAATACAGGATCTTGGAAAAAAACATGCATTTCGGTATGAACCATTGACAAATAGACATTGAAATATATAAACTTTTGGCATGTGACCCTGCCTAAAACAGAAGTAGCGATATGTAACCACAATAGTTTTCTGCCATCCTAATGTCGGCTGTGTCTGGGTATTTCATAATAGTAATAAAGCGATGAACGTCTTTGAAAGCATTGAAGAAGTGCAAAAAGCTCCACTTGAACTGCAATAAAACAAAGCTCATAAGTGAGAAAATTGTGAAATGTGTCATGGTCGACCAGCCCTTTTCCATGACTGAAAACGTTGTGGTTCAACCTTAATTTAATTCATGCTCCCAAGAAAAGGAAATGGCTGGGCCACATCTGTACATGCTAGTTAGTGAATTCCTTTCAAAATACTTGGAAAATGTTGATGAATTTAACAGCTGACATATGGATCTCAAACATGTTTGCCATTACATTACTATGTCTTACAGGACACTGGGAATACAGTATGTTTTTATATTCTACAGGCAAAACAGTTTTTGCATTTAACATCTCAAGAGCAAATGATGTCATTTTTATGACATTGGAACATCCAAGTTGCTCATGAATGGCTTATTACTGTAACAGCTTGGTAGATATGAAAGGGAATAAATTGTATCTGATTGTATCAGAATCAGCACATACTCAGTATTGTGGTATTGAGCCACCTCTGCCTACAGTAAGAATATTATATATTTTGTGACTGACCAATCATGCTTTGGGCTTTACCCATTAGGTTGTAATTAAGCGTATCCGGGCTGCCCGTAGGCAAACATGGACAGGGGTATACATATATATATATATAAATAATAGCATCACATCATTTCACAGCAAACTGGTCATCTATCCTGCACTTGCTAAACCATTGAGTTTTGCTTCCCAGTGACCTTTTCTCAAACGGAACTAACAGACCAATCACAGTGGAAGCTCATTAGCTGTAAACAAGCATCAACTCCAATGTTTATCCACACTAATTAGTGCACTTCATAGTCAAGAGAGTTATTTGGCAGTGTGTTCATGTGTATGTCTGTGTCTACATGTGTGTGTTGGCTGATGATACTTAACAGGCCAACAACAAGGCCACTAGAACTGATACAAAACACAAGGACAGCTTATCCACTCTCCACAGAATTAAGAAAAATCAGTAATTGATTTTGTTTCAGTCAGCGATGGCTCACAACAAGGAACTTTACACTGAGAGGACTAACAGAGAGGATTGTTGGTTAAGTGATTTATAAAGTCCCATACAAATGGCTATTAGAAGTGTGCTCAAGGCAGCTGCACTCCTCAAGGTGTCTCAGAGTAAAGTTGCGAGCGCAGCGATATTTTAAGGATGATAGTATTCTGAAAAGGCCTTAGAGAAAAAACTATGACATGGCAGTTTCTCCACTTCTAACAAGGAATGAAAATAGTGTCTAATGTAAAGCTTCACTGGGTGTGATTTTTAATGCAAACATAGAACCCAGTACCCCCGAGGAGAAAAGCCATGGATTAGATTGATGATGGAAACTTAATTTAAAAAGCAGAGACTTCTCAACATCAACAATCGCTCAACCTCTTCACCAAATTCACCCTCACCAGAGACCAAGACAAATAAATGTGTGTTGCTGTGGTATAAAGTCCTTCAAATATTCAAATTCAAACCATTCAAACATTTACTACAGGTAAAACTGCTGCATTATCTGACTCAGCTTTTAAAATTCCTGTCGTTCCTCTGATGGTCTCGGACAGTCTGATCAATAGTTGTGATCATGAACAAATCTCTCCCAAATCCAGACATAGAGAACCAAGAGTAAGACCCTGTGATCCAATCATTCTGTCTTTGGGATAGAGCTATCTGTGGTCACAAATAGTAATTAGACAGATCTAGAACTAAGTAAAATGAATTTAATTCCATCTCGGGTAACACTTATTGCTGTCTATATTACTTGTCTATATTGTCATTTAGGTAGGAGCTATGAAATATAGTACATATGTATTAGTGACAGAAGAATGTTTCTCATTTAATGTTTTTGCCAAGTAAAATGTCTAGCTTGTAATATTTGTTCTCTTTTAACTAAAAAGCTGTGTTCAAGTGCTTCCTTGTAAAGTGTAGCCTAGTTAACACCTCTGGGATTCAGTTTATATCCTTGATGACAGTAACTTAATCATAGTTTCATGGTGTCCTAGAGGCACTATTTTGTAGCAGACTGTGGATTGCTGTAATTTGAAGTACGCCAGAACAATTGTACCTGCAGAAGAGCTTTACTTTCCCATTGCGTGATGTGGATGCCTAGTCAGACTCTATGACACATCAGTATTAATGGGGATTAATGGCTTCAACATTTCCAACATGCTAGTCTGCGACATTGGCATGTTAAGATTAACAGCCCACTTTGAGCCATTGCTGTGAAAAAAGCAGGCCCTGTGGGGAAATTAATCACAAAAAGAACATGTTCATATATTCTTTCATTCATTTTGTAGCCTATACACAATTTAGTCTTTCACTTTAAGCATTTAACTCAAAGTGGGCAGACAGTTCTAGTAATATATTCATTTCACATCTAGGCATACAAGACAGCACTTTCTCCAAAGCAGCAGCTTTTAAATCAAATATTAATTTTCTGTTCTCAAAGACCCCTTTTCAATATTTCTCCATGGCCTAGGTCTACTGTTCATTCAATTGTTTGCTGTAATTTGCATGTAAAAAAAGTGGTACATTTCTGTGGAATTTGTGCATTTCTGCACATGCATATACCAAATGATTGTGCAAATACATGTGGGCTTGGACATGGATGTGGGTAGCTATCGCTTCAAATGTGCCATAGTTGTAGCTGTAGCCTTTTTTAAAAGGCCCTTTGATAATGGATGTAAGATCTTCTACTCGGGGTGTTTGGCTGCTCTGCTCATGCTGCTATGAAGGACAGTCCATTTATTCATGTCCGTTCCCAGAGCCCCCGCAGCCCAAGCTCCCCAGCGCTCCCTCAGAACATGAACAAAGGGCATATTCTGTCACAAGAGAGTGGAGGGGAGAAAAAAATGTGTGTGCATGTGCGTGTATGAGAGAGTACATTAAAGTTGGAAGTGGAGAGAGTGTCTGCACATGCATCCAGTTGCATGGCCCCTGTGTGGGTGTCTTTGTGTCCATCTCTGTGTCTGTGTGTCTCTAATGTGCATGTGTGACATTCTCTGACTCAAGGGGAATACCCACCAGATATTATGCCACTGTTCTCTGTAAAACTTTGTTCTGCACAAAGGGCCTGTTTCATGCTCGACTCTTTAGAAGCTTATACATCAAAAATGTGACCGGGTGGGTAATGGGTTGCATTGTGACACATTCGCTTGGGGCTTTTTGTCCTTGGTTTGACTCATGGGAACCAGGTACTGTTATGACTCGTGAGTCTTACGTTTCTGGTTTCAGTTATACCAAAGTGTTAATTCCCACATTATGAACAGATAGCATGTGTGTGAAGTCATTTCAGGTGATTTTAGTATCCGATTTTATTGCTGCAGGTCCCAAAAAAGAGATTACATTTGCACCTCTATACACTAACTGTATATTCGTCAATCTCTTCCCACTCAGTCTATACTCTCTCATACACTCAGGCCACTTGGATGTCTTTGTTGAAACCACTACAGCTTCAAGGGTTGAAGCAGGGATGCTATTATATCAAAAAGTAAATGAAATAATGTAATCATGATTACTTTGGAGTGTTGGCCTGATGATTAACTACATCTAGTGTTGCATTGGTGCTATGAAAGTCAAAAATGAAATCCTAGGATGAATTATAAATCAATTTCTACGCTGGTGCATCTTTTCAATGAGAACAATGTACACCTTTTATACTCCTGAGGAATCAGCCTGAGCTCTACCACATCGCCCCATAAAGTTCTTCCCCATCTATTGTTAATAGAGCAACTCCAGGCCTTACCTCTTGAGGACATCACTGAAAAGAGCTTAAACGCTGAGTGTGGACTCTGGAGAGACTTGTTCATGTTCTGAACTGCAAAATCGCAGTGAAAACATGAATTCTGTTTAAGAGGAGGGTGTTATCCTTAATCTAACTTCATACTACTCTGCTGGGATCCCTACTCTACTGGGCCAATTCCAACTGCACTTCTGTCAGTTAACACATTTAAAGAAATGGGGCACCAGTTAAAAATAGCTTGTTCCTACAATTTATGACCATTTCAGAGGCAAAATTACATTGCCACTTTTAAGTTTCTTGGTCCATTTATTGGATCCCCTCTTTCCCTTTTTTTTAAAAAAAATGGAATTTCGATAACAGCAAAGAGACAACACTCTTTGGTATATGGCACATCAGAACTTTCCTTATCTTTGCATGGTGGAATGGAAATTTAAGCTTGGTGTGAATTGAAGTAATAAATCCTATAACCTTGACTCACGACAGCTAATTTGAAAGCACAGTACTTTTCTATCTATTACAGAAGTTCAGATTCATAATTTAGAACAAATTATCCAAACCATTGTGCAGTTCATCATTGTCTGTGCATGCATGCATGCTTCAGCAAACAGTCTCTCTTTGTCTGTGCCAAGGATTAGCAGTAGCCTTCCAGAATTCTGTCACGTCTCCTTTCTGCCTTCATGTCCGCACTGCTTGGACTTCCTCTTTTTGTCCATCACAAGGCTGCACGCCTAATTCTGTCCCTTCACAGGCTGCATGCCCATGGATAAAGGGAGAAAATTACACTAAAATGAGCCTGGAAACATAAACGAGCACCCCACCACCCTCCACAGCCAACCATCTGTAATCTTCTACTTGCCATTGTTAGGCACTGTAGCGCCCTCTCGTTTTCATCCCTCTTTTTTTATCCCTTGTGTTTGTTTTCGCAACAGAACACTGAGTAAATTTAAATGTGCGCCACTTGTGACTCTGTTTCACACAAGTCGATTTGCTGGAGGTCGGAGTAAGTCGTTTGAATAGCTGTCATGTTCTGGAAGAAGTGCATAAAATGTTCACATCAGTCCCTCTGCCAGAGCAACTGACTGTAAGATGGGGAATTTTTCAAGGACACGCAGAGCAGCATTCATATTCATGCATGGTGATCAAATGTAAACGATTACCCATAGGATTATGGCAGCAGCAACGTTTCCTCTCACTCCCAGATTTTAGGCCCCGTTTTCAGAACACTTTTTGCTTGGCTGTGCAGGACTGCAGTTTGAACATCAAAGCTGGAGCGACAGTGGGTTTTGGCTCAGTAATGCAACAAGAGCTGATATGATTATGTAGAATACAGCTCATCTTCCCTGACTCGGAAAACTGTCCTTCAATAATTACTTCTGAATTTCCTATTTGATTTTTAGTATTTCCAAAAAGTACTTTCAAGAGGTACAATATACAGGGTGCTGTAGAGTATTGCACCTAACTGTTAAAGCAAAATATATTTATGGAATTTTTTTTTTTGGCTTACAGTAAATATACAGTATATATCTAACAAGAAATCTGATATGAGACTGGAACACCAATTACAATAGCATGTACACACAAACTGGAGCAACATTTGTGTCACTGGTAACAGTATGTAACGGTGGGACTGCATTGTATTGGGCCTTTAATGATTGATAAAACATCTGAAGACAAGCTGATGATGCATTATTTATTGATTTGTCTTTGCTCAGTCAGCCTGTCTTGATTGCCTCTTCCTCTGCGATGAAACAGTCAATGCCTTACTCTGCTTCAGCAACAAATCAATGACAGTCTGTCTGATCAAAGAGTAGGGACAGATCCCTAAAACAACACCAGGCTACATATAAAATATTTAGATGGCGCAGAGGAAGACAGTAGAACGAGAACAGAGCAAAAACGGGGGCTGCAGGAAGCACTGCAGGAAGAGGGGAGAGGAATGAGATGACTCCCACTCAGCAATCTTCTTCTCCCGGTTGTGTGTTTGATGTGGGCTTGTACACGCTGTTTAAATAGGTTTCTTTTCCTGTGTGTTGCGCTCCACTCTTTTCTTCCCTATTTCCATCGCCTTATATTTAATCCTCATCTCTCTCACTAATCTTAGACATCTGTCCATCCCATAAGTCATCCTGGCCCAAATATGACTCTCATGCTCAGTGTTTGGCATGATGGCTCACTAATCCAAGTGTTCATTCCCTTATTTCCCTTTTTAGGTCTGGTCCTGAACTATTTTTTAAATAGCACACTTACGTTGGAGTTTTCAAAGGATGAGAAACTAGTGGTTTATTTGGTTGCACAAAGTCTGGTTTGCACATCAAAAAAGGAACACTATTAGATGTTCTTTATAAGAAGCTTATTAATAATGTAGCAGAACTGAGCCAATGTTAGTATGTTGCATTCAGGCTATGCTTTCATCTGTGATGAGTTACTGTTCACCAGAGCTGTTTGCTCCCATACTTGGGAAATAAACAATTAATCAAACTAACACTAAATTTAAGTTGAGTTAAAAGTGTTGATCCTGATTATGATCTGTTTTATTCAATACGGTTACATGTGGTAACTAGAGTGCTGTGCAAAATGAAACCTGATTATGAGGTGAAGAAACTCATTTTATGGAATTTCATCCACTTGAGCTTCATTAGAAGCTACAACATTTAAGAAATGTTAAACCACAAATAGAAGCATGCATTTTATTTAAAAAGCCAGCAGAAAAAGATAAGCCAGTTTCATGTGTTTTGAAAAATTCTCTGAGAACAAAATATTGCTGCAGCAACCAGCACGTTGCTCTGCTCTGAGCAGTACCTGACCAACTGAGCAGTGGCTTAATGATTATCCAACACAGCGATAGAGGTTACGTGCTAAATAAAACAGTTGCTGACCCAGCAAGATAATCTGCTAAAAACTTGTTGCACAGCCAGTTTAACCAGAAAAAGAATGAGAGAAATGCTGGTCTTGGAGTCATATAGTTAAAAGCACAGTGATTATTAGGACTGAAGACTAACTGGAGAAAGAGAGAGATTAAAAGAAGAAGAAAAAAAGATGTTAACCATATGATTTTTCATTTACTATGAAGATTACTTTTTTGTATGTGGATAATTATTGTTATGGTTAAATAGAAATTGCAGACTGCTGACAAAATGTGATTTCAATAAGATTGTTTTCAGCTCCCTTTGTTACTTAAAATCACATGAAGTCTTAACAGATCAAACCACAGAGAGAAAAAGTTAGAAGACTTTGTTTTAAAACCACCAAATCAAGAACAATACCTTTTATAATATAATTACACACAAAACATGTAATTTACCAGTACTGACAGGTACAACAGCGAGCCATTTTTAGCTGCTAATATAAATCTTAGGAACTGTCTTATACCATATAATTTTCTCTGCATTTCTGTGATTGCCTACTTGAATTTTTAATGCTTTGGGGCACCAGGAAAATAGTCAAATAATGCATTAGATGTGATTTTATTAAGGATTGACAATTTTAATTTTAACTAGTTGGTTTACTAAAGTAGCTAAACAGGATATTTTTGTTACAATATGTCGTATGACAGTTGAAATTAGTCTCATTTGAGAAGCACTCTATAAACTGATGCTTTGTTCAAAAGCTGATGAAAGAAAATGTGCTTTGCAACAATGACGCCCCAGTGAGAGTTTCAGCAGGGAGAGAAGAACAGCTGCTTGGTAGAAAGCCGTTGTTGCTGTCTGTTTGGGTGAACCACAGAAATAGGTAAAATATGCACATTCTGCAGCAGGGTAAACACAATTCTCTGTTTGTGCAGCCTGATTAGGCGCCTGTTTGTCCTGAGGAAGCCTACTGCACATGAATGACGCATCAGATTGTGATAAGATCTGTGAGATGTATTATTTTTCATTTTTAAAATAAGTATTGGAGCTTCATGCTTTGTTTTTTTTTTTTTTACATGTGTCAGTGCAGTAATCTGATGAATTTCAAGAGTGTCCATAATATAACTACATTATATTTTAGAGGCTGATGTTAAGAAGATTTATGATTTTTATAACCAATTTAGCATTAAAGCTGCTCTCTCAACCAACTTTTCAAGGTCAGTCAGACGGAATAACAAATATGCCAGAGGCTTTTCTCATCAGTATTAAAAATTTGTGCACCAAAATCTAAAACTGGGAATTCTTTGCGACAAATTTAGATCAAGGCTGTCAGTATTTGTCATATGTCACATGTGTTATCACTCAGCGGCTCATAAAATGAAGACTAACTCAGCAGCAGTGCAGGTTATTAGCAGCCAGGTTGAAGATGACACTGCCATTAAAGGGTTAATGTAGCTCTGCTGTGGTGTGGCTGAATTCAGCAATGCTAACAGATTTTCAAGCCTGACTTTGAGCCAACTCTGTAAAGTTTGAGGTTCTTAGTTAAAAGGTGAGCCCTGTCCTCTGAGTACAGATGCTACAGAGAGCCTTGGAGCTGATCATCCGACTGAGGAATAGAGTCGACAGTCATTAAGGTGTGAGGTTCAGCCTTATTGAGTAGTCTGAAGAGGGACTGAGACCCGGTCGTAGCTGGCGCCCCATTACAGAGGAGGTTGGCCATGAGCCACAACTGCACACCACAGTCCAAATTCATTAAATCACTGATGCTCTCTCATTAATTTCACAATGCTGAACTTGTAATGTCATTCAGTGCAAATGTCAAACTGAACTGCCATATGCCATCTCAGTTCACTCATACATATGGTGCTATATTAGAAAAAAATACACAGGATGAGATGCTAAGGCAGGCTGGATAGATGTTACTGCTATTTTTGTTTTTTGCATATTTGCCATTTCTTTTTAATTTTCTGACCTGCAGTCTCAGACACTTACGCATAACTTTTTCCAGCTCTCTCATAAACGTCTATTCACTGTTAAATAACTTACAGCTTGTAATTTTGATCTAAATCATCAATGTAAGCAAGTACCCAACAATCTGACTTCACAAAATTGCATCACGTAAATAGGCCCATAAATTCAGTCACTATTGCTCATGCTAAGGAGAGAATTCTGTGTTTAATTGAGACTCTTAACCTAATCAAACCAGCAGAAAACCGCAGGCTGATTGCACATGCTATCTGTGGCTGTAAATATGCTGTAGTCTGTAAATATGATCAAGTCTTCAATCCTAAAATGAAATAAAAGAAATGTAAGAAAACAACAAATGTGAGATTTTGAGAAATAAGTCAATGTTTCAAGAAAAAAATGTAATATTTAGATAAAAAAAAGTCATAATAGAATTGGTTGCTTTGTCATACATTATGCTTTTAACTTGTGTTTGGACTGCAGTGTTGCTTTCCTCTGACCAGTAGCTATGTGTCACTATATCACCACTGGCTCCCCCTCGCAGGACTCTTCCTCTGATCTCTGACACAGTCACTATACAGTGACCTCTGTCTGAAGACAGACACCAAGCTATGTTTGGGACACCACGGTCCAGGATGCTTCCTCTTGAAAAGCTAAGGGAAGCAGCTGTGTGCTGCACTTTATCAGAGGTGGGGAAGTTAACATTTGTGTCAACAATAAGCCACACAAAGGTGAGATTCATGCCTTATCAGATTTAAAACAGTTTGTTTCGATTTTCCAAGAGCAGAGGCTTCAAGAGGCTACTAACAGATATATTGTACTGCCTCTCGTATCGTTTAGCATTGAGGCCACTGAGCAGTTGTGGCAGCTTTCCGATGTGCTCTTGACTCAGCTGTCTGGAGAAATCCAGGTCCCCACTGTACTTCAGCCGCTGCTTCAAAACACATCCCGTTACTGACTCATACATCATGACAACAAGGTTTCATTTTCATTTCAATAAGCCTATCATAACATCTATGACAGAAAGGTAAGCTACTTATTGGTGAAACCTGTAACTTCAGCTCATCAGTATCACTTATTTGACATGTAAAAGCTGACTGATGAGCTGCTCTCATCTTTATACGAGAGAATATTAAAATGTTCGCTTAATTCTCTAAATATTACTTTTTTCTGGTAATATTACAATTTCTGTTATCTATAAATCTCTGATTTTTTTTTCTTTCTTATCAGTGGCCCTAATGCTAAGTCATATAAAACAGAAAGCAGATGCAGGAAATGAGTAAAAACTCAAATCAAGCAGAAATTGCCTGAAGAATTAATGGAAACATAATAATCCACACACTTAGTGCTGGTCTTTTTCTTTTGAAGGCAATGCACACAAACCTTGTGTTTATAAAGACGTACTGAATCACAAACACAGCTTAGTGGTGTTTAAAAAAGACCTGTTGCTGCTTGCCTCATGCTGGGAAAAATGCTGATGGTTGACGCACAATGTTTGTATTCTGTTGCGAGTGAGGTCATACCAGAGCAGGAAACACGACGAGGATGTGTGAGAGTTTCCCTGGCGATACAAAGTGGCTCCTGTGTGTTGTGGTGTAGCTGATAATGAGCAGAGATATGTGTGCGCTGAGCTAATTCTGGAAGAGGCGACCAACGCCCTTGCTCATAAAATGGTCACCCCAAGACTTGAAAAGTTTTGTGTCTCTCAAAAGGTTCCCACCAAAACTTCCTGAACTCTTTTAAAATCATGTGACCAAAACCAAAGATGAAGCAAATTGGTTCCTTGTAATTTGTGTCACACTGAATCTATTATCTGATATCAAGCATATTTTAAATTGGTGGTGAACTGAAGAAGACGATTCATAAAATGCTTATCTTGAGGAATATTGATACTGTTAGTAGCTTTTAGTCTGTTCGGTTCCATCAAAGCGTTGACAGTTAATTTAATCTCTTTATTTGAAAAATGCAAGATGCCCCAGCGGAGGTTAAGTTGACTGAGCACAGCAGCAGCTTCTGTTCAGGGAGGATAATTGAATATAGTGAACCCGTCATCATTCTTGTCCTTTGTGTTTTATTTGAGCCAAACTGTATCAGCGGTGTTCAAAATTCATTAGCCTGTGTACATTGCACCACTGACATTTATATGTGCACTATACTCCCTTTTGGCATATTAATAGTCGATTTGTGATGACTTAGAAAAAGGAGTCAATTTTTTAATTTGATCGAGATGGAATATTTAATCATATTTGTCGAGTATTAAGTGGGTTTGTGAACAGAAATTGGTCACCTTCAGCCTTTAGACCTGCTAGAAGAGTGTCGTTAGGCAAAGTGACAGCTAATGTCAAGGGGGCATTTGTGCTGCTGTTCAGTACAAGTAGACTGTGGTTGAACTGGGCGGCTCCCTCTAGCCAACAGCAGGAAACTGTGGTTGTGAGTGCTGGAAGAGAGTGTGCTCTGCTAACTTTTTATGGATACAAAAAGCTAAAAATGAAAATATATCACACTGGAGGGCTGTAAATCGATACCAGCGTTGATGGTACCAGGTGGGCTGGCTGAGTCAGATAGTCCTGTTCTTTGTTCTGTTTCCTTGACTTTGTATTTCTTATATATAACATGGTTCTGTTTAGTTTTTGTTGACTGCTTTCTGTAGATGTAAGCAGGCCTGTCCACGTATAGTCCTTCGAGACACACTTTCACGATGGACTTAAATAAACCTGACTTGACTTAATAAAAGCATGTGCGCAGTATCAGGGTTAGAGAGGTCTAATTCACAAACGTGCTCTTGAAATTTTATGGTAACCTTTTATCCGTTTGCCAAACCAGTTTGTGGTCAGAAAGGCCTTTCATCCACATCAAAAGCTTGTTACTGCTCAACACTTGTGACTCACAGAGGCTTCATTTTATTCATCAGTGGCTAACGTGAAAAAAACATCAATTTTCTGATTCCAATTTGGAGTTGTATTTATGAAGCAGCACCTCTTCCAGCCTGCAATTGACGTTGGAGAACTCCAAGTATAACCTGTGGGCAAAAGGCAGAGAACAAAAAAAACAAGATGAAGAAAAAGCTAATTATTGTTATAAGCTTAAATATTGCATTGTCCACCATTTGCATCTAAGCTTTTAACCACGTGAATCCCTTCACTTTTTGTCTAATGCTACACTTCCAACTATCCCAATCCACTTTTGTCTGTTAGGTTTTTCTACACAAGGAAAAGAGGAAAATATATCAACAAGCCAAATTGTGATTTCTGGATTCTAACAGGATGCTGTCATTAAAGTAAAATCACTGACTGTGAGGCAGGGACAGAATTCCTGAAGTATTTATATTCACAGGTTGGATATTTTTCTGCAGGTGGCCTCCTGATTGTCTTCCGTTTCTGGCTCCCACAGGAAGAGAATTGTGGCCTGATACCATCATTTTTGTCAGTGTTGGTTGAAAACTAAATGGAAGGAGGAAGAGAAAGGAAAGAGGAAAAAAAAGGGAGAGGTGAGGGGGAGAGACAGCCATGTTATGTTGTGCACTGGTTGATGACAAGCCTGTTTCCAAGTTACACACAGTGTTTCCCTATCGAGCGAGACAGACCTCTTTAGCATTACCAGGTTTTCACCGCCACTCCTGTTTCTATTCTGAGGGGCCAAATGTTCCACTCAGAGTTTCCTTTTGTAAAAACATTGTGAATATTATAGGATACATCAGCCTTTTACGCTATTAGTTGTCATCAATCAATAATGCATTCTAAATTATCATATAGATTGTAGAGTAGAAAGGGCTTTTTATAAATAATTCTTATCCTGTCATCGAACCGTCACAGCTATTTAACCTGGTTTTAGTACTGAAGTTTCTGTCATGCGCATCTTTTCATCCAGCTTAGTATATTTCTATATTATCCATGTTGATAGGTTTAAATATAGCTCCATAGCCACATATATATGTGAACATTCTTGCATGTCAGTGATCACATACTGTACTTTTCCTTCACTAAAACACTGCACGTCTTATAATTGGATTTCACTCTGGTCTGTTGAGGAAGGTGATGATGGGGTTTCCTAACATCTGTGTAGGTGCAAATTGGCTGCTCTGCAAAGAAGACTTCCAAATTTGAGATTAAACAGTTTAGATGACGATTTAGATGAAAAATCAAATATAAGTTGTTTGGGAAAATACATCACTAAACAGCAAAATGTATGTTAGAAATTTAATGTGTGTTACTGTTTACTCTGTTTACAAGAGTGTCAAGGGTTTGGATTTTCGCTTTAAACTTTAACTCTGGATGTCAGTTTGAATGCATTTCAGAGATTTGAGTGTCCTTCATTCCTTGAAGTTCAGATTTGCTTGGTCTGATTAACCAAAAGTGTTTTTTTGATATGAATGTGAAGATTTTGACTCTCTGTCTTTCCATTTCTCTCTATTTCGCTCCCTTTTATAACTGATAAAGTGACTTCTTACTTGGCATTCAGAGGAGAAGAAAACTTGTTGCACCACTTTGTGGTCCATTGACAGTCCTGTTCTCCTCTTATTGACTCTTATTAGGCAGTCATTATGGTGAAACATGGCACATTGATGCGCACCAGTGATTAAGAGACAGTGATGGTGGACGACAGAGGGAAAAGAGATTGGCAGCATGCAGCCACTTTGTTCATAATTAACCATGGTTTTGTTAGCACACCTTACTTTTCTGCATGTTAATTAGTTAATATGCTAAATAATGAGCTGTATTGAAAATTAATGAATGCTTTCAGAGTGATTTATAAGCACAATTTATTATTCAGTGCACAGCAAATAAACCTAATTGAAAAATGTGAATTAAGTGATCATACGAAATGGATCTCGTTTAAAAACTCTGAATATTTTGGCACCAAAGAGACCATGAAATGAATTCAAAACTCAACATAGAATTCAAAGAATCATAAATAACAGTAAATCATATATTTTAATTAGCTTACACATCTTGATAAAACTGACAGCTGACTGGTATTGGTTGTATTATACTGTATTTTCTCAACGGTATTCAGGCCACTGAGTTGTTTAAAAAAAACATGGATGACATCAACATTCACTGAGATCCAGCTGATGTCAAAGCAATAAACAAATGTATATACAAGAGCAGCAAAAAACTTGAGCACTGTGAAAATGTTTGGGGTTTTTTTGTGGGTTTTTTTTACAGATTTACTGTATCTCCATTATCCAGGTATTAAGTTTGGTCTCTGAATGTATTTTCAATACAGCTGCTCGGCAGTTTGTCTTGCCAAGTCCTCCCTCTGTCGGTTGTGGATGACTCACTGGAATCCCTCCTCAACCGGTTGGGAACAATAGCTTATTAGGAACCAAAAGATGGGCCATGTGCTCTGTTTTCTCAGATTAGTTCACATAGACAAAAAGTAACATTGCACATGGCTGGCCCTCAAGTAAACAATGCACTGATTGTCCACGATGGGATGTCTTCTGTTGCCTGCCTCTGTTTGACTACCTACTGGTGTCAATATATAACTATAGCTTTTCTCTGATGCCATATTTTTGTTTTTCTTAATATGAAATCTGAGAGAGTCTATCAAGCGTGGGATGACAGAAGTAGTGATTTTCAGCGCTGTTAATACATTTCTCAAAATGTTCATGTGGTTTTCAATGTGTGTATATTATATGTGTATGATTTCCATTTATCTTTTGGAAATGGAAGAGTGTTTGAAGGATTTTGTTGTAGCTCTTGACTTAACAAGTGTCTGATCTGTGAAACAACTGATAGCTTAATTGTTTGTTCAGATAACATTTCTTTTTAACTTATAATGTCACCCTTGTTGAACGAATGAGTACAAGTAAAAATAATGTAAAGACAAGGAAGCAATTAGCTGTGACAGTTCATTTTTCAGGATGACTTTGATCTTAAAGGGGCTATAATTGATATTTTTTTTTATAATAACAATGTATCAAATGACAAGGTGTCGCTCATAGTAATGAACCTACAGTGAATTATCACCTGACTCTGCAGCTCCCCCCGGCTTTATGGAGCTTTATACTCAGTTTCAGCTCATTGTTTGGCTATCCAGCTCCAACATTACTGTTTTGGTTCACTCACTGCTCTCATAGTGCATTAACGGATGAAGCAAGCAGCTGTTTTCAGTGAAAAAGCTCTAAAAAGCCACTGTACATGACCTGCTCAGCACCAAACAGCAAACAGACATAGTTAGCAACTAGCTGGTGAACATAGTGGTGCTAAAGAGCCAGATATTTCCCCCAGGAGTTGAGACCAAAAACAGAGCTAAAGGAGAGTGAATATTGGACTCCATCAGGTGGACAGAAACTCCACTCCAAATGAATGATAATGTTCCTCCGTAACTGCTGGATGTGTCAATAAGCAACTGTTTGTCATATCAACTTAAAAGGTTATGATAATATCAGTGTTTCGTTCACAACATGCTTCTGCTGCCCCCAAGTGACCAACAAATCTGTTAATGCAGGTTTAAATTAAAGCAAAACTATGAATGAGCATTTCTGAATGAGTGATTCTTATTGGTGGCAACAATTTTGCTATAGAGATGATTGAAGGAAATTCTGTGCATTGCATCTCTTTAGTAGAGTTATGTAACTTTACTGTTTGATCCTACCTGGACTTCAATAAATTGTATAGAAAAGAAGAGAGAGTGGGGATACAATGGTAGAGAACGTTACATTTTGTACTGCTCTTCATTTTGCACTCAACCTCATGCTTCACTTTCATGCATTTGGTCTGAAAATACCAAGTAGGCAACATGACATAACATAATACATGACTTTATATGCTTAATTTTCTCTATACTTGGCTTAGTTGTTAGAAAGGTGAATCATGGAATCTCCACCTACACTAACACCTAGTGTATGTGTGTGTATCATTTGTACGTTCAGCATGTGCATGTGTCGCGCACTATTGCTAGTAATTGCTGCCATCCGCAGCCTACTGTGAAATTGTTGTCTGTTTTTGACTCAGACATTTGGTTTCATGCTAATCTGACTTGTTTTCTCATTATCTCTTTCCCCCTTCAACCCTACTCACTTCTCTCCCTTTCTGCTCATTATCTGTCGTCTGGTTTTCACCTCACTTTATCCTCATCCTTCTCTCTTCATTTATCTCTATTCCACTATCTCTCTCTCTCTCTGTCTCCCTCTCCAGCCCGTCGTCGTCCACAGTGGTGCTGCTCGTTGCTAACTAGGCTGCCTCCAAGCCCACAGGTACGTCCCCTCCCTCTCCTCCTCCTCCTCCCCCCTCCTCCTCCACTTCATGCTCTATTTTTAACTCCACTCTGCAGGATCCTTCCCCATGATTCTCCCTTTCCAACCCCAACTCACATCTCTGTCGGCACCTCTCTGCCATTCCAGCCAAGTGGGAGGATACTGTAGACCAATACCTGTTTATTAATTTATGCCCATGCTTGCTCTTCAACTTTGTTGTTGAGGATGTGCTGCTGTCTCTAATTCAGTTTGTCTTATCTATCTATGAAATATGAGTGGGGCGGCATCCACTTTGTTACCATAACAACATTAGATGCTCTTTTCAACTGCTCTTCCCATAATATACAGTAGATCTGAAACAGATAGAATGCATGGTTAAAAAACATGAGTGGTGGGGTTATTTGGGGAAGGAAGACTATGACCAATAGCGTGATTAGGACTCAAACCCACTATCATATAAGCACATGTAATGCACCAACACCTGCTGAGAGACACTCTGGCTTACATCGTTGGCTTGAGCTGATGTCTCTTATCAGAGGATACATTCATTCACGTCTTAAATGGTTTGCTTTGTTAAGCTGCCACCTTTCCCTGCATGGAGCCTGGCAGCCATCTCAGCTCCCCCACTAGTGGAAACATAATGCACTTGTTGGACTGTATAGCTGAATTCCAGGGCCCCGTCAGCTTTCCTCCTCAGCCTCTTGTCTTTTTAAGACCGCTCGACTGGCTTTTCCTGGTGCATATCCTCCTGACAAGAGCTTACAGCACATAACCTCCTCCAGCGGATAAGTACCGCGCTCTCCATGCGCTCTGTGTTTGTGTGGAAGAAGCTCATTGGCTTTATTTTATACAGGTTGAGAGGGTGTGCAGTTCTCTCATGTAAACAGCTGCTGAGGTTATTTATACTCCTCTGAAGGTAAAGCATAGATTAAAATGGATTGAACTGTTACTATAGCCATGATAGCAAGAATTGAGTTTTGCTTTTTGGCCTATTTCTGTCTTTTTGTAGAGGCTTTTGTAGAGAATTTAGAATTTATTTTTGAAAAAATGGGCCAAAAAGGATCACTTATTCCCACTGCAAACAAAATGTCCTCATTAGGATGATGCAGCTTGCAGATGCAGCTCTGTCTGTAATAATAACGCTTCCAGGTGGCACAGGTTTTGGATGTGTCTTATCCCACAAGCAGTGATCCTGTAATAGATATGATGTTAGTAAATTCATGCAACATTGATTCTCAGTTATATACTCTCTGTTTATTGGCTGCCACCCCTTAGGCTTTTGAGGCTTAATGGAGAGTCATAGAAAAAAAACAATCTATTTTTCTTATGAACCTGGGGTTTGGTTCCCATGGTAACACTGTTTGTCTTTGATGTGGAGCATTTACATTTAATATGAACTTGATCAAGGTTGTCTTTGATACAAAAGGGAGGAGGGACAAAGAGAAAAACAGTATAAAAAGGCTAGATTGGGGCTCATTTAAAAGTCATTGAAGCCAGGCTTTTGCCTAAGCATTGTTTGCTTTTAATAATGGCCTCTCAGGAACAGATTACACTTTAAATACCTACTGACTTATAAGACGAATTTCCATTTTCAGTTGTGTGATACAGACAATTGAGAGGTCTGGCCATGTCTGAGGTAAACAACATTTTGTCAGCCGTAACCACATGGTCTGACTCGGTAATGATCCTCGTCTGTATTCCCAGACGTGGCATTTAGGACTAAGGACAGACCTGCCTTGCAGCATTCCTGTCTGATTTTCCCATGCAGAACCTACACAGGTAGACGTCTTTTAAGAGAATCCATTTGTCAAAGTCACAGTCCTTCACGGCTATAGACAGCCGCTGTCATTGGGAGGCTTTTGAGTTATTATGTGCCTTACCAAAAGAAGCATGTAGCCTGTTTTTAGAGAGAGGTTTTAGAAGCATTTTATGCATAGGCACTCTGAAATATATACACATACACACACACACATTAAATTTCCCTCCCCCCCACCTGCTGCCTGTCTTAGTCTTTGCCTGTCAATGAGGCACACTCGACAGCAGATGTAATAGGCCAGGCAGTGGCATGCTGAGATAACGTACACAGTAGCGCTGCCAAAGTTGTGATGTTCCATGCAGCAATGAGTCTTGGCTTTGAATGAACAGTGCACTCTCATACTTTGGAATAGGGCTTGCAGCCCTTTCAAAATTTAAAAATTGTTCAGTTGAGTATGTGTATGTCATGTAACCAAAATGTCCTGGCTTAATAATCCAGTTTAAAATGTTTGTTGCATGTCAGCCCTCTTTCTTTTCCCTTCTAGTTTCCCACAGGTCAATAGAAATGCCTCATCTGAAGCAAACCTATCTTTAATGTTTCTTGACTGATTTTGTCTAGGGCAGCAATATTTTAGGTAAAAGCAAGAGACCCAAGCAGCTGCATTAGCAGGAGCTTTGTAAATTGGCTCTCTTCTATGAGCCACGAGGGTCTCCGTGTCTCTCATCATTCTGCTCCACTTTTGCTTCCCCGTTCTCAGCTTTCCTCTGATGTCTGTTTCTCACTCATCTTCATTTACTCCCTCTTTTTTGGGTCTGGCAAAAGCATTAATAGATTAATAGACTTTTCTCCTTCCCGCTCATTGCATTTCATTTCCCTTCCTCTCTTCTTGTCTCCTCCCTCCTCCCTCCTCTGGTGTATGCCTTCTGACAGCCCAGGTACCCTGCAGCCTGCCTTGGCCAGGTATAGCACTAGATGAAAGGTTTGCAGCAGGAGTTCTCTTTCAAAGATGCCTTCTGCTGCATCCCTGCTCTTCATGGGCACTCAGTTGTCCCTGCCAGGCAGTTGGAAAGAAAGAGGGCAAGGAAGGGAGTGGAAAGGAGGAAGGAAGGAGGGGGGGAAAGAGTGAGGAAACATTACTAGAGACACACAGCAAAAGAAAGTAGTGAACAAGAGCGCAAGATCTTGAGTTTAAGTGAGTTATAAAGGAGTTTAGGTGTGTTTTCATCATCTGATGTCTCAGAGTCACACTGAGGTATCAGTTCAATTGACGAAGTAAGATCTTGTGCCTTCAGTTCTATTGAACTTTATCCTTCAAGGTGAAACTTAAATGGCTTGCTCGGCTTCAGTGCCCACTGAAGTCAAAATTGAGGCCGCATATATTAATCCTGGATTTGTTTTTATCAGTTTGTTACAATGCAAGCAAGTGTCTCTTTCTAACATAGGGACATATGGATCACAGGCACTATCTCTGTCTCTGGCTTCAGCCTCCAAACTGTTTTACAAGCCGTTACTAGAACAAATACAAACACAGCATCGTGCTTGCAAATCCAAACAGACATTTATTAGCTTCTGTCTAAAAAGTAATTGCCTTGGAATAACTTAAAACGTTAAATGTAAAAGAGATATTGTTTTTTCCCCGTCAGAATGCAAACGATTTGTGTCTGTGAAAAACCACCCTTGACAACATTCTTCTCGGTGATTAGAGGGAGGACAGGCTGACTCTATGGTATACCTACATAACTCTTATCTGAAGACAAGCTAGATAATGCACTGTAGGTCTGAGCTGAGAGATTTAGCTTCTGGACGTTGCAGTGACAGGAGATACTGAGTGGAGGCAGTGCAGGCAGTAAAACAACTGACAGTTGGTCATTACGAAAGACGCAGGTGGGCCAAAAATCAATCACGCTGAGACTGGCCTGGATTCTGACAGATGCCTGACGTCTGCTTGATGAAGAGCTCTGCTGTTCCTCTGAGTGAGGAGGAGGAGGAGGAGGAGGAGGGGGGATGGAAGGGGAAAGAAGAACGAGGGAATTAGGATGAGTGGGATGATAAGCAAGAGGCATGGAGGAAGAGCAGGTGAGGAGGGAGTGTGAGGACAGTAATGGACCACGATGAAAGAATCAGCAGGGAAGAAACAGAAGGGTTGAGGTACTGTATATGTTAATGAACAGATAAGGGCTGGGGTCTAGGGGAGAGAAGTTGAGGAAGGGCAGGCCAGGACAACAAGGCTCGAGACATTTTTGCCAACACCTGAAGTCAAACTGTCATTTGATGCTGCCACAGTTAGTGTAACAGCACTTTAAAATTGCGTGCAGGTTTTAGAGCAGGCCATAGTCCATGTTTTGACAACACCTTTATGGGCTATTTCACGGTGTCTGCACTAACAGTATGAGAAAGTACTTCAAGTGTGAAATGCCACTGCATTATTGGCCCACACTCAATAACTGAAGGCACTTTATTTAATTTTTTTGTCAATTTTCTACTCATTTAAAAGATGTACATATAAGGGAAATTTCCTACTCAGGATAATGTCGGGGTTGTAAAAGTCCAATGAGATTCATTTCAAATAAGCAGCTGTATTAGTTTCTTGTGAATTTGCTGAGAAATAACTATAATCAAAAAAGGCATTTGTTTTATACTTGGCCTGTTTTACATGACTACCTTATGGGTTATTTGTACATCTGTATTTTCTCTCTTTTTACCATTTCTGAGCCAGTGGGTAGCTTAACACAAAATATGTCCTTGCTTTTCTGTAGTGCATTGAAATTA
The DNA here is from genome assembly GCF_910596095.1 of Thunnus maccoyii. Lineage (NCBI taxonomy): Eukaryota > Metazoa > Chordata > Actinopteri > Scombriformes > Scombridae > Thunnus > Thunnus maccoyii. The sequence goes on from NC_056540.1 coordinate 18,781,323, forward strand.
AATTGCAACACAAGAATACAAAAATAGAGGGGAGCAAGCAACAGTCTTGTGGCAAATGGGCAAATATGTTTACAGAGCATTAAGAGTACTTATTTATTGCATCAATGCCAGCCTGAGGATTCCACAGCAAGGCCAACACACAACATATGAGAAAAAAAACATTTTAGATGTCAGAGTCCTGACACACCATTCTACAAAATAAACTGAACAGCTTTGCCGTTCTTCAAAGTTGGCACCAGTTTGCCCAGTTAACAGTTAATTAAATAGCTGTTAATTTGCAGAATTATTGATTTTGACAGTCATCTTTGTCTTTGTTCACACACAAGCTATCTTCCAAGTAGCCTCTAGTCACTGCAGCTTGCCCTCCTTTCAAATCTCCTAAAGCTCAAGTGACTAGGACCACACCTGGTAGGTACTCACAACAACCTAAAGGGAAATAGTGTGCTATGATAGAAGGATGTGGAATGTTATTAATGTAGGCTGAATGTTGTTGCATGTCATGTTGTTATGCATGTTGTTAATGATTTGCAATTGAGGGTGTGGGTTACGCCCATCTGTCCTGCTCTTTATTGGATTTGGGGAAGTTTACAGTCTAGCAATACCATCTAAACCCATTACCGGAGATTTTTGGAGGCATTACATTTGAAACACATTGGTTTGTCCATATCCTCAAAGCCTTTTCTCCTGAAACATTAAAACTGAAATATACTGTTTGAAAATTAGAACAATAAAGCATAAATCTACTCTATCTTGCTTGTCTGAGTATGTACACTAAGCATCCAAGCAGAGTTATGTTAGAACAAAATAAATAGCTAATAACATCGCTAACAACAGTAAATAGCAAACAAAATAGCTAACAAGCTAATAGGAGCTAACATTAGCTTTATTAGCCAGCTAGCTGCTGAAAAGCTACAGCTATGGTCGCAAATACCAAGTGAACATATGTGCAATGCCAGAATGAAAAGCTTAGCAACAGTAACCAAGGGGGGCGGGGCTTAGTGAGGCCAAACTGATCAAATCTAAGACTCAGATCCTGTCCAGGGCGAGTGGATGTACCGTTACACAACACTTGGGAACACTCCGCACATACACTATGATGTGCATGTCAAGAGAAACTGCCTCAAACCCAGAGATGGCTGATATCTCTTTAAAAAGTCATGAGGTCATTTGCTGTGGAAACCAAGAATTATGCAATTTAAAGAAAGTGAGTAGGACATGCAATCAGTGCTAAATATGAATAATAAATTGAAGGAAAGATTGTGGGGGTTTTCAGTTATTCATCCATGTGGTCCAAAATATACATAAATCCTGCTTTTTCGGTACTGCTACAACTTCTACTACTGTGTTTTACCATACATACAATCTTATTGGCATCTCTTTCTCTTACTGAAAAAACAGAAAAATTTCATGAAAGAATTCACAACCTCACTTGCCATGTGCCAATTAGCATGACACTATTGAAATAATCTGTAGTAATGATTACAGTTCACTGGACAGTTGAGAGAGGGACAGGATGGGAGTAATGGATGATGTATGTGATGCAGTTTCCTCACTGATAAAAAAAAAACCCAAAAACATTGTACAATTGGCATATGCTCAGTAGCAAATGAGAGACCTTACCAATACTGTTGATTATAGTCTGCTTAAATACACATTGTTACCATCATGTGTCACCACCGTGTTGTTGTACAGTATTCGTTTTTACAATGTTGCCACAATGCTTTAATTTTTCACTTTTATGGTCCACGTGTTAAGTAATCACTATTGGTACCAACAATCTTGCACGTCATCCCTGCTTACTTTTGCTCACATCCACATGGTTTGCATATGTAATTTCTACGGTGTCACAAACCTCTAATTCAGATATGATGATATGATATCACATAATGTCATGCAATGTGATAAAAGCTCTGTATGTATTTGTTTGAATATGCAACCCGACAATGTTTCTTTTTATTATTTCCACCCCTGTCTCATGTTAATGACAATTGATCTGCAGTGCTCTTAGCATATATTACACTGTAGAGTCTTAGCTGCACATGTAGACAATCTCTATTTATCTCTCCTCTATAGGATATTCAGTCTATGTTTTGGTGCTTCTTGCATCTCCTATCCCACAACTCCTACCTCCATCTCTGTCCTCTACCTCTCTCCTTTCATCTCCTGCTTTAATCAAGCATCCGATCACAGGCCCAGGAGGACGAGGGATAATGAGATTAGGCCTGTACATGTTTACACATTCTAATTTACATTGAGCTTTCCCTGTCTTTCTCTGTCTGACCCATATTTCTCTGTATCCCTCCTCCGTGTTTTTGCTTTTTATGTCTCCAGTCTCCCTCTCAGGCTCTCTATCTTCTCCACTTCTGTTGCCTTGCTTTTGCTGCAGCAGCGTAAACACGCTTTGTTAACCAATAAACAGCAATTTTATGTACTCTACACCAGCAAGGTTTTAATTCCAGTGCTGCTGTGTCAGATCCAATTCTTTCAGTTCAGTTGATGGTCTCATACATAATCTGTCAATATAATTGTTTGGCTTGTTTTGCATGGGACTGCAGTTGTGCTGTGGGTTATGTAATAAGCATTCACTGTGGGATTTTTCATGGTGGAGACAGTGCCATTAGAGAGGTACATGTGAGTGTATGTGTACATGTGCTGTGTACAGTGACTGATCGCCATGTTGAGCCCTTCTCCTCCAGTCATCTGTCATCGAAACTGTCCTTAGTGCAGCCTCCCCTCATGTCACCTGATAGTCTGAGAACCATAGAACCACTCAATTCTTGCACTATAGAGCTATCCAAATTAAAAAAATGTATTGAGACTACAACTAATGCAATGTCCAGAATCTTAGGTTTTAGCAGCCAACCCTTAAGAGGAAGGCCATAGGGGAAATTAAATTATAAGTGCTTAGCAGGAGGGCCCTATTGATCCACTGTGGCAGATAGAAGGTGAGTTAGCCAATTTTAAGTTAATGTAATCCAAAACGACATCCACAGTTCCCAGGGGATGTGAACTACTCATTTTACATAATTGACCATTTCTCTACACAAGTGACCTACACAGCACATTACTCTCATTTGGAATTTCTCCTAAAGACCTGATCTATGATCCAAATGGGATTAAAATGGTCGTGCCACTGCCAAAAATCATAACCCACCAATACATCACTGTAATTGACAGATCTTTTAATACAAGGACAAACACTTAACAACCTAATGAAAGTAATTTATTGTTTGTTTACATCATTAATGTTTGTAAATATGGTAATGATGCTAGAATTATGATGGACAATAAATGCTGTCCTCTTGAGAATGACTCTAAGATAAAATTTATATTTATATCCTTTGTTTTCTTCGTCAGTTCTTTTGTAATTTGGTTTGAATTTCTGTATTTTAGATGGAAGAATGAATGCAAGTAATGATATGTTAAAGGGGATATATCATGCTTTTTGTGATTTTTTTTTTTTTTTGGTGATTATTATACTTCTATGATGTCAGATGTCCATGTTAAACATGGTCAAGGGTCCAACTTGAGGTGAATGTATGTAAAAAATGCTCTCTTAAGTCAAGAGCTAGGGGCTCAGCTTACCTACTTCCTCCTTGTGATGACATCAGATTGTTGTCCATTCCGTTGCTTTGTTGCTAAGGTTGTTGCTAAGGTTGTTCCATGTGTTGTTCATTCCGGAAACAAACATGAAGATATATTTGAGAAGTTTCCATTTGACTGAAGAAAGAGAAAAAGAAGTGAAAATGTTTACGCAAACTTTGGAACCACTGGAAGTCGGCTAAGACACAGCTTCTGGAAGTTAACCATTCAGAACAGAAAACAGCCTGTTTTAAACAGAGGCTGAACTGAGGAGCTGCATAAAGGGCCAGTATAAGGTAAATAAGTTTTTGAACTGTAAATCATGCAAAGATATTCCAGTAAAGCAAGAAATGTGCATGATATGTTCCCTTTAAAGTTTGTGGGATGCCATCAGACCATCTAGTGTTGTACTAGTAAACTCCTTCATGTCTCTCTTGTCTGTGAAGTCTTGTTCAGATGCAGTTTGCTTTCTATAGGTCTCTTGCTTCACACTACCATCTCTGTGAGCCATTTAAATCCACCTCTGCTGTTCATAAGGTCACTCTAAAGCACAATACATAATATTAATGGCTTTGCGAAAGACACCAGCACCCAAGTAATGTAGTAGCAGCGCAGGACCCACTAATGGTTGAAGTAAAGTCTATGTGTCCCAGTTGGGCTGTATTGTTTGAATCTAACTGCAACACACACAATTAAGTCATTCTCTAGCCTGTGGAAACAAACCACTGATACAGTCTGATGCTACCAGGCTACCAGTATTATTGTAAACAAAAACTCAACTTGTTGCATCATTAGAGAAGAAAGCAGATACCGTGATCCTACAGATTCTGACAGCTGACAACGAGCTGAGTGCTCCCAAGCCGGGCAGCTACTCAAGCATAAAACACAAACATGACATTATAGAAATGTGTTTTTAAAGCTGGATTTGACTTCAGATTCTTTTTTAAAGGTTTGAGACAGCCATGTTAGTATGAAAGCTTGTCAGATGAGGTTACATAAGTATAACATTGTTGTCATGAAACATCGGTTTGGTTTACAAAGAGGATGCTTGTTGGTGAATAATGTTTCTGTTATGTGCTGCTACTCTTTTGATTGCTCTGGATTTATGCTTGTTTCATTTTACAAATCAGGTTGTCAGTTTGCTCTTCCACCATTTTTTCCCTTTTTTAAACTAATTTTCTTGTTCTAAACTCTTTTAGTGCTCGAGTATTAGATTTGCTGTTTTTTTCTTTTTATATTCACTTTAATTATAATGACATTTGAATTCATTAAGTATATCTCCTGGAAGTCAATATAAAAATGCAATTATTTGCAGTTACTGAAGTGTCTAACTTAGATCAGAGGCATGTTATAGGATATTTGAATAGTTTAGATACATTTCTGCACATTAATTTACTCCCAAAATGCATAATTTAGTCAATGTTTCAGGCTCTGGTGTCCATCAGACTTCCAACTATTTTTGACAAATTGGATGTGCATGTTTTTACTCTGCTAATCCTAATGAGGCAAGCCAAATGCCCTGTATGCATTTCAGTAATATAGTGCATAATATGATCATATATTTTATAAATAACTCTGTGGAACTGGCTGCGTAATTATTGAAGTTAGGACAAGTCCAGACTCACATTGCAGCTGCAAAAGTCAAATATATTTAGTTGGATCTTTTTGCCCTTTTAATTGAAATTATTCTTATTGCCTGTGTTGCAAATTTGCTGTATGTAATTTCTCTTTTATTTCACAATTAGCTATGGGTTTCCTGCTATGGATGACATACATGCATTAACCTGGCAACACATGTCTATCTATGTCCATCCGAATTACCTTATAGAGAAGGTGTAAACAGTTCATTTGTTTCTTTTCCATTTTTATATTATTTTTCTTTCTGTGTGGGTACAAACACAGTACTGTAGTAACCACTCCTTAGAGTTGGCCCTGTGTCCATGGACAGCTTGTGTTCAGCTCCAGCCTGTCTTGGTGTGGAGCCAGAGAGGGAAGAAGGCAATGTGACTATGATAAGAAAGTCTGGGCATTCCCTCCCTCAGCTGAGACACATACACACATACACACAGCCATTGCCATTCAAAGGACACAGCATTATTTCATTAGACAGGGGTCACCATGTCTTTTGGATGACATGAGTTTGGCTTACATTGCCAGTTCAAATCCAGTCTTCTCACAGTCTGTCTTCTCCAGTTTAACTTTTTTGAAAATCTGAATTTAGTCTTTTTTAAAGTGCAAAAAACAAAAACAAACAGGATTGTTGCTTATTTGTCTATGTGGGTGGCAGTGAAAACAGAATATCTGCAGCCAGACTCCATCGGTGAAAAATATCAGATTTGAGGTGGCGAGACTAATGGAAAGCTGATGGAGCGATGCCACACCCAGCGACTTGTTTGTTTATGCCCTCTGAGTGTTTTATTGATCTGTTTATGACAGTATCAATTTTAAATTGGGAAAAGTATGACCCAGAGGATGTCACCTTAAACTACATTCAAAATGTTGTTATTACCTACCTGTGGCATTTTATTATTCTAAAATAATGAAGAAATATATATGTTGTTTGAATTACAAGGCTTGTTATTGTTCTGCTCTGTGAAGCACAATTAGATTGCTGGTACATTTGTTGCCAAATGAAGGTGAGACGGCCCAAAATGTTCACAGTATCACATTACATCTCCCAGCTACCTGACTAGGTTAACAATGGGTGATTATAATCAGATAAATGATGATCACAATTCAGTAAAATAGGAGTGAAATAAAATGATTGTCACAGCCACTGAGCAGTGTATATGGCATAATAGCACATCACAATGGTAAGAGACACATGCTGGAACAGAATACTAACAACGCTGGATCACTCTCTTGAGGTGTCTGCACTCGGCCAAAAATTCCTATGTTCTGAAGGGAACAAAAGATTTTTATGTCTCTGCAGTGAGTCTTTTTCTCGATCACTCCATATTGGCACAGTACATAGACAGACCAGTGCTGTACAATAAGTCCCTGATGAGATGCAGGCTGAGGGCTGGGAGAGGAAAGAGGAAGAGAAGAGCTGATGCATTTCCTCTGGACACACACTGTTTGGTGGTGTTGGTGATTTGTCATGCAAGTGTGCACTATTAGTACGAGTGTGTGTGTATACGCAAAGTCAATGTGTGTCTCTCTTAGTCTCTCTCTCACGCACACACATATGCCCACATACACATAAACATTAAGTGCTGGCTGTGATGGTAATTTGATATGTAATATGCCCCATGCCTGGGCCACAGCAGCACAATAGTGAGGCCAAGTCTCAGGTGGCCAGTGTGTTTACTGTCAACAGCAGCCTCAGTCCTCCAGCCCATTGGCACACCTAAAATTCATCTCAGCACCCCTAAAAAAAAAAAAAAAAAAAGAGGAAGAGAGGAGCTGATGCATTTCCTCTGGACACACACATATATGTATATGTGTATATATATATATACATATATATATATATATATATATATATATATATACACATGAGTAGCTAGATAGTAAATTTAGGATTTCATGGCACAGAAATACACAAGTAAGTTGAAATGTTAGCAAATAAAATTGCTTAATGTTCTGACAGAGAACACTGAGTCAAATTGGCCATTATTACTGTGCAGTTGATTCGCTGTATTTAGCAGTGTATCAACATAATTTTAACATAAGGCTTAAAGTTATCAGACACTGACGTTGTTTCAGAATGAGCTATAATGTTAACTGCCGGTAGTTTCAGATGTTAACTTTTTTATCAAGCTCATAAGCTAACTAGCTAGTTAACAGCTAACATCTCTGAGCTAGCTTGCTCGTAAATTTCAGTCACTAATTTCAGATTTTAAACATGGCGGTGTGTGAATGTAATTTGTGTGGGTACTGTTAAAGTTAGTTAATGTTTTTTGTGTCAGTCATAGAGTTATAGCAAAGTTGATTTAAGACTTAGAAAGTCTCTGGTTATAGTTCCATGGTGTGAACAGTGTCAAAGAACATTAGCTGAAGCTGTTCACTAGCTAGCAAACTAGCTAACTAGTCTGCTCGCACACTTGCCAGCTAACAAGCTAACTGATGTACTTTATAATTTTAGGAAAAGTAGTCACAATGTTTCTTATTCTGATAGAATTGGGCCTTATGGTATATTTACAGAAGTTCATGTATTAGACACTGTTTGTTTTTTTTAAAATTGATTTAAGATAAAGATTTTAACAGTTAACATTCCTTCATCCCTTCCCTCGCTCCAAAAAATGTTGAAAAAATACTGAAAAATTTGCTTGAACTTAACTATTTGCCTAAATATATAATAACATCTAGTAAACAGTTAACATTTAACATTCATGTAAATGTAGCTGCATTCACTGTCCTTATACAAATATTCACCTGCTGAGCAAACATAACACATAAAATACAAAGAAAGGAAATATGTATGCTTACTGTAGTAATCATACATTAGGCGTTACTTTAATGTTTGACATTAAAAACACAAACACAATGACAACATCACTACTGACTATAGTTAATGCAGATCAATTTGATGCTAGAAACTCTGATTAATTTAGTTAACATTGAGCACTCCTTATTGCAGAAGGAGGGAAACATCCTTAATTTCATCGTATTTCTTAAGTGTATCAGATCATTGTTATCTTGTAGCTTGCGGAAGATAAAGATGCATACATTTTTCACAACTTTATAACTTACATAAACAACTTGGAGAAAGCCGTTGTGCAACAGTATCCATACCTGCTTTGCATGGGATGTGCGATGACAACAATAGTCCCCCTTCTGAACCTTATTTTTGTGCTACTGAGTGCAGTCAACTACAGTCAATTTACCTTGTGGTAAACTATTAACACTAAAATAAACTAATATATATTCTCTGTCAGCTACACTCAGGAACAAGATGAGGTAGCTACTGAATAAATTGCTGTGTCACACTATATGTAGCAGGAATAACAGGAATTTATTTATTTCTTAAAAAAAGATTTAAAAAAACACCTCAGAAAAGGGCACTTTCTCTCTAGGAGGCCAAACGGCAGGTGCTCAAGTCCTCTTTTGAGGTCTATCTATGCACGTGCCTGTGTACACGTGTGATTTAGAGACTGAAACAATGTTTTGTACATTTCTCCTCATATCTGCTTTGCTATAACTTATCCTCTCTTTAATTACTTTGGTTCCGGTCATTATGAATGAGTCTTTGCCTCAGGTTTCATTAACTGACTGAGGGTCCTCTCTAAAACAGGTGTATTATATTGAAATCTGCGATTGTTCATTCTGAACCATTACTGAAAATTTACTGAAGTTTACTGAAAATATCACAGCAACATATGCCAAAGTGAATTAATAGTTTTTCAAACAACTTTTTATTCATTCATTCAAGAATCATTTCCTGTGCTGTGACAAATATAGCAAGCAAAACTGATATTCTTAAGAAATTACTTGTCCAAAGAGTTGATGTTTGGCATATAGGCTTTGACCTCATCACTCCCCAAGAGGAAACACTGAGCTCAGCACAGCAGGGAGTGGAAGGTGACAGTGATAACTGCCCTTTGCAAGTAGAAAGTAGACTCAGAGCCTACAGATCGATGCTGGGATGGAGGTGGGCTTTTAAGGTGCTTTATGAACAGCATCAAAAATTTGTGGCAACAGAAGCAGCAAGATGCAAAGCTTTCAGGTGAGCAGCGTGGCAGCAAAAGAGTTAACAAAGCACTGAAAGCTTAAGTGCACCTCCATAATCACACGAGTGCGTTGGATATGCAGTAAGAAGAGTGTGATGTGAATGTATCAGCAGACTCCAGTTAACTGCCTGAACTACTAAGACTGTTATCTATTTTTATCCGCTGTATATATGCTGTTGTAGTTGTTGTACTCACATGGGAGCAGTAGCCAGCTACTGTAGTACTACAATGGGAAGTTAATTTAAGGTTAGAGTGACAGACTTAAGTATCTGGGAAAAAAAATGAAATGAGCTCCTATCAGAATGTCAATAGCAATCTTTTCACCAATCACAGCACAGCAACAAAGAGTTGCTTTGCACACACCCTGAATAAACATACACTAGGATTGTCCAGCCCACAAATTGCTGATTTCATTGAGAGTGCTGGACGCTGGAGCTGTCTACAGAGCCAGTCACAAAATTCAGATGTCCACGTGGTCAGGGAGGATATCTCAGTGAAGACTGCACTGATGGATGCCTGGGGCTGGATCCAGGCTAAGTCTGTGCAGTCAATCAGCCAGCCATACTGTCAGGCTCAAAGGGTAAAAGACCCATTTAAATCCAAAATACCCCCGCTGGGAATTAAAGTTTAATATTCACTTGTAGCTTGCTCTAACCATGTGCTCAGGATAAAACGTGTGCTATTAATAAAGTATAATCACACACAGAAACTTTGGGGATTTCACTGTAAAAAGTTTAGATGAGAAAAGGGAATTACGCATATTCTACTGTATGCTGTTAAAATAACCTTGCATTGTTCAACAAAAAAAATCCCTTATGTGCTGTATTTATGATAGGAAGCACAATATTAATCTTTGGTGAACCAAATCCAACTTTATCAAAATGCTATTTGCTAATTCATTTATTTATTTGCTCGTTGTTCATTTTCCAAAGTAAGAAATATACAATTAATTAATCCACACTCTTGGAGCTGGCACAGAATTTGTTATGTACGTTATTTCTGTGATTAGACTGAAATACCAGTCTAATCCAGTCTACCTGTTTTTCTGGTAACACCACCACAGCTTGACAGCAAGTAGCTCTGGTGGAAAAACAGCAGATAGACAGATGACAGATAGTCTCTGTCGTACAGTGCTGAGCATATCAGCAGAATGATTTGCACACTAAGAGGCAGACATTGCAGCAGACATAGAGATATGGGTTTGGCAAAGAGGAGGCCCACAAACAGTTATCAAGACAAGAAAAGGCATGACGTCTGTGTTTGTAGATGTATTAATATAAGACGACGGGTAAATATAGTAAACAGTAAGCTGAAAGAAGGTCAGACGATTTGCAGTGGCACTTGTTGAGAGTTGCAGAGTGCACCTGCTTGTCTGGCCACACCTTGTCTGCCCCTGTTTACCTACTCAGCCTACCTACAGCCATGTCACTCATTCTTCAAGTTCATTTGACTCAATAGCAAATTATTGCATAAATGTTTTTCTTATTTCAGAAGTCTAGCTGCATGACTGACCTCAGTCTCAGTCTATCATTGTGCCAACTCATGATTTCTTGACTTATGATGCTGCATCAAAAGTGAACTCAATAGACTGGCTGGTTTATTGTAATTATGTACTTTATCTAGGCTACCACCTTTGATAAGGGATTAAAAATGTTTAGTCAGAAATTACTCTTCAAAGCATCCTTTGAACTTGGCTTTTAAACGTTGTTTATCGTAAAACCCCAGTGCCAGTTTGTTGAAATGTCCAAAACACCTTTCTAATCTTGTAGGTGCCTAATCTGTTTTAAAAAGACATCCACTGAAAAACATTTGCCTCAAGATTGCATGAGCCTCCGACTTTCTCAGCGGGTACTGGTATACTGCGCATCAGTGTGTTATCACGAGACACCCACAGTGCCTGTATCCCTAATACAGCGAGCAGTGTACAGGGAAGAAATAGTAGTACAACCAGTGTTAGGTCAAACAGGTGCAGGACGGGCTGGCAGAGAGCAGCAGCAACACACCAGAGCAGTCTGCTGGAAAGCTCTGCGAAACCTCTTAACCTCTGCTCTGACCAAAGCAGCAGAACACGCACCTGCATGCAGACACAGCTGGGCAGCACACACATTTCCTCAGAGAGGAGTTATAGAGATGCTGTGATACATTTTTAAGTACTTACCGTATGCTTCCAGTATGTTTGATATCCTGTAGAAATGTAATAAAAACATTACAATAACAACACAATAGAACATATAAACTACAGTTCCATAATGTAACAGACAAACTGTGACATATATGAATACTGTAGTAGTGCTATATAGTGTTTTCTTAGGGTCTACACACACATTAAACACTGGTAGGCTATTGCTTGGCACGTGCACACGCACGCAGTTGTGTAATTAATCCAGGAAATTAAAGTGTGATATTGCCATTATTATAAACCACTTTTGCTCACATTTAAATCTATGAATATTCTAATTGCTGCCTGTGGGCCTTTTTTTGCAATTGGACATGATATTACCTCCCTGTTTTACTTATTGATACTAATGAACAACGTAAGGCTTTTAATATCTGGAGCCTGCTTTATTACCCAGGGTTGCATCATTTTCCAGAATAAGAAAAATGAAGAGCGATCGTGGTCGTTAATTCATTCGTCATCCAGCCGGGAGAATTGCGGTCATCTAGTGTAATGGCTTCTGTTAAGGTGAATTAAGGCGTTTGTGACCTCAGTGTCTGACCCTTATTACTGGGCAGCGGCGCTGGTTGCTACAGTAACGAGTTAACTTGATTCCATAAAGTCGATAGTTGTTATCACCCACTTTTACCCTCTGATTGAAATGTGATTATCCAATAAACTACAAGAATGAGCGTAGGCTGCTGTCCTCGGTGAATAACATGCACATTAAATTAGTTAAAGGCTGCAGTAACAGTGCGTCACACACACACACACACACACACACACACACACACACACACACACACACACACACACACACACACACACACAAGTACGCACAGAAGCCTCTCTATCTGCTGGTTTTTGCTTTTTGTATTGTATGGGTAGGAGGAGCCGCTTTCCTGTGATTGTCTGGCTGCTCTCTCTCTCTCTCTCTCTCTCTCTCTCTCTCTCTTTCTCTCTCTCTCTCTGTCACAGTGTGTCTCTTTCCCTCTCTCGTTTTCCAAAGTTGAATATCCCGCTTGCCTGGGAGCTGTCGCCAGCGGAGCGGTGCAACGCACTGAACGCACCGGGCTGGTATTTTTTTTTCTTCTTGCGTTGCGCCGCGCTGCGCCGTGTGGAACAGACTTTGGGGAGAAGGAGTCCTCCTCTACAGTATCCCGACTCGGCTCAGCCTCCATCTGTCCAACCATCCTGTGTTTCTTCCAACTTCATCTGGGGCTACTTTCAAGATGACAGAAGAAAAGAGTGTTCGGCATGTAAAGCTGGTAGGTGTCTGAAACCCCTCCCCTCCGCACACAGAGGTGTCTGGCTCGGTCTGGCTTTGGCTTCGGTCAGGTTTGTGGCAGCGCGCAGACACGCCGGGGTGAGAAAAGCGCCCGGGAATAGAAACAGGAACCGGTGGTTATTGTTTTTTTTTTTTCCACCATCCATTCGGATTTTCTTGATGTGTTTGCCATAAACTCTCGCCTGAATGGATCCGATTCAAGCGAACATGTCTGAGGTAGGCTGTTGGTATAACGCTCAAACTTGGACACTTGAGGCTCTGTGTATGACCAGGTTTTCTCATGTTTGCGACCCCGTAAAGACACACGGACCCTATCTGATGTTATGCCATGTATGGCACAGAGTTTGTGTTGATTGTTGTTGATTTGGTAGGCTACCAAAGTGGACATCAGCCTCATGTGGAGACACTGGTTTTGGGAGTGAAACATTACATTTAAACTATTTTTTCCCTTAATTGTTATTATACGTACATTAAATCTATTCTACATTCTACTACGTGGTCGTCTAACTCTCATAAGACCACACTGGCGCCCCGGACCCTAGTTTGGGCACCTCAGCTGTACGGAGGATCCAGACTCTTGTTGTTATAGAATGATTCAGCGGAGAGATTCATGTGTTGCTGCCATGCAAAGCATGTGGAGCAGTTTTAACAAGCACGTGTATGCCTCTGCTTATTTTAGGGTTTTTACAGGCTTAGTTGGGGGGGGCTGCAGGCTTTCTGTGCCATGAAACACAGACTCTTTGGTTATTTGCATTTCATCACGTTTTTGTTTGGAATGATATATACATAAGGGCTTTTATGTCATTTAAGAATAAACTTCTACTTTCCAGCTTGATTGGAATTTTTCCAACCAAAAAAGCTGTAGCCCAAATAGTTTTCATAAATATTTATAGGTGTGTCTTTTATATTCAATAGTGAGTTATTGTGATTGTATCCGTGTTGTCTTCGATGAAACCAATTCCTGAAATACACACATTTTTGATTATTGTGCAATAATGTCTTTATGGCATTAATTAAATGTTAACTCATTTTTCCCTGGACGTTGTTTGACATATTTTAAGGTTCCTACTGAGATGATTGATTCTCTGAATTATTATATTTTGACAGAAATACATCTCAGTTCTGATGTAGATGGAGCTGAAATCATTCTCTTTCAATTCCAGCTGATTCCAAGCAACACTGACTTGAAAATGAGAAAATCTGCCACTGGGTAGTGTCAAAGTATGCAGGTGCCCGAGAATTAGTTGTCAGAAGGTTGAAGTGTCGCTACACACAGTTCAGCTTCTGCGGTGCTGAATGCCAAACACTGAATTGAACTGTGTTCTGAGTATCCTGCTGAGCTCAGCTGACAGTATGAGGGAATGTGCTTTTTGTCAGGCTGCTTTGAGTACCTCTGTATGCAGTGAAGTGTTGGGTAGTATTAACAAGGACGGTCAGTACTGTTATGAGATGAATGTGTGCCAGGCTTAAGTAGCTCTTAAGTAGTGTTGTTTGGATTTAAAGTTTATTTAAACCTTTTTTGTGCCTCTGCACTGAACCTTAAGTCCTGTTTACAGATTGATACGCTCTGCCTCGTTCTCTCTCTCTCTCTCTCTCTCTCTCTCTCTGCTTGTGCCAGCGGTTTGAGTGAAGCAAAACCCATGATAGGGTGAACTAAAAGCACAAACCCAATCACCCCTGTGCACGTCCTGTAAGTGCACCGTAGTAGTAGTTTACCAGTTCAGTTTTTCTTTTTTTGGCTAAAAAGCCCCGGAGTTGCCCTGTCTCATACCAATACCCGTTACTCGACATGGCTCATCAGGCCAATTACACATCAGCACACTCATGTATACTTCCATCTAGAAACAGAGTCAGTTCTATACAGTAAGCTGCCACTTATACCTGCAAAAGCCATACGTTCTGTTCCTTGACAGTCTATCTTTAGTGTTGTTTTCCTGTGGTCTCGCTCTCCTTCCTTCCCTCCCTCTCGTTCTGAGTGTCTCTCATTTTTCTCTCTCTTGGTTTATCCATGCATCAATCATCTGTCTCCTGTCGCTCTCCTTTCATTCAACTCTCTGAGTCTCTGAGTTCCCCTAAAAAGAAAGACTCACATAAGGCACATAGAAAAGCTTGATGTTTTGTGTCTTTTTCACCTGCTCTTAACCTATCTCATTCTGCCTTCTGTAAAGTACTGGCTGTTCACAGCAAGGAGATTAAGGGGAAAGTAGTTTTATAGAAACATTGTTGTCCAATGATGTATGGTGTCACTCAGACTGAATTTAATAGACCAAGGGAGATCAAGTTATAGTGTTCATTAAAACAAGGTTCTGGTGGTTGGTGTCTTGTAACAGTCATGGTTTGGACTGTAAAAGGCTTTATGTTGATTGCTAGTGGCTTCGCATAATGTAGCTCTGGGTGTGTGTGTGTGTGTGTGTGTGTGTGCAAGATTAAGAACAAAGTGGGTATGACAAACCTTTCCCTTTACTGCAGAATTGAATAAAAAGACTGAATATCAAACTGGAAAATAATAATGATAATAATAATTACTTTGAATTTGACTTTCTGTGCAGTGAGTGCAACAATCTGGGTTAATAACACAGCACAGCATCTGTTTAACAGAGGAAAACAGCAGCAGATGATGAAATTGGCCTCACTTTGTCCTCACTTCCCACAGTGCTGATTGTCTAAAAAAATATTGCCAATTGCCCTCTGGACATTTTCTCATTAGGTGACTTAAGACATTTAGCTGATTTGTGAAGGTGTCTGTAAGTACTTATTAGATCATAAATTATATTTTATTCCTTCTCTTTTCACGTCCTCAAAAATCCTTGAACACTTTTATATAAAATCTAGTGTTAATTTTCGTTTTAGTAACTCAGATCTGTACTCTGAGAGGACTTCTTTTTTTCATCTTCATTTTGATTTAATTCTAGGTGGTATTAAAACTGGTCTTGAAAGTCATCCATTGACTGTAATGAAACTTTCAAACATACAACCTGACAATCTGAGGTTGGTACTGCTGCTAGTAGTATACCATTATCTGACCCTCATGACAGGAAAAATCACCAAAGACCAGGAAAAAACTGATGTGTATTTGCCCTGAGGTGGTCAATGTCATGAAGCCAATGCACATACCAAAAGAAGCCATGAATCCTCACCCCTGATGTTTTAAAATCCCTGCCCTTCACTCCACGCCTTACCATTCGTCACAGTGTCCCAGCTTTACAACATATCCAGACCACAGAAATTCCACTAATACTTCTCAATGGTTCAAATAAATCATCTCAGAGAGCAGACATGGCCCCTTTAATGAAATGTTCTTACCCTCAGCCAAGTTGTTTGTGCACATATGGATAGTAAATGAGCTGAGAAAACCCTTCTGTACTAGCAAATGTTAGGCCTATAATGAAAGAAGATTTTGGTTTGGTAAAAAGTGAGCACTGAAGCAAGCATAATCACAGTACTGAATACTTTCCAGGGTTTTGTGATTTGTGTAGAGCAGTTGCAAAATCATGTATATCATTGCTTGTTTTCGAAAAAACTGTATGTCTACATATCAAAGTATAAAAAGTGCAAATAACTCTTAGAGATCCTCAACAAGCTTCATATTAACCACAAGAGATGACATAGCAGAGAAGAAATTATGGCCAGGGGCTATGTTAGATGGGAAGTGTCAGAACCAGAGGAACAGCAGTTACATTCCTGCTCTCTAACCAGCCACTGTTTTAGAAGCAACTGACATTTGCTGTTGACAGTCATATGAATCATTTGAGATGCATCACAAATAAATCGCAATAACTAGCAGCCTGAGTGACAAACAACAGTCAAACCTGTCTCCTAGTAATTAGGTTATATATTGCTAAATTGTTTTCTCGATTATGTTGCTGTACCAAATGTAATCACTGCTTGGATTATGGGGTTTTTTTTGAATAAATTAAGGGTTATAGGGAGGTGGTGGGTGGATGGTGGGCGTATGAAAAGCAGGGTGTTGACACCAGTGTCACATGTGGCTAGGTTTAGGAAAGGAAAGCACATTGGTTAAGGTCAGTGAAAGATTGTGGTTTTGGCTAAATGTTAATAAAACATGTTTCTCATGTTTCAAAGTCACTGCTGACATTTTTCTGTATTAAATCAAGACTATGACCTTTCCCTAACCTTAAATCATACGTTCAGTATCAACATCTTCACGACTTGCCAGATGTGTTAATTAACATTTTCGCATAATGCTGACAGAGAATGTCACTCTGAAAGCATTACTATAAAAAAAACAGATAAATTTTGTTTGTCATGAAAAAATTAATCAATTTTATTGTCTTAATGATTAGTACAATTGAGATGAAATGATGCATGAAATGTATATGTGAAAGCAGTAGTAATTAATCATGGCATGTATAAAAACTGAATGCAACTAACAGATTGCCAGGTCTTGATGGGGGAGCTTTCATTAATAGAGGAAATGGTTTCTATGTGATTATAGAACTTATCCAGGGATTGAATGTGGGAGTTCAGGCTGACATAGCATGGATGTATGTGTGTGACAGATTGCCTCCTGTTTTTGTCTCCAGACTCCTTTGATCTCGTCACCGCACTCAGTGCAATGAAGGTCCCTGCCAAGAGAGGCATAGTCTTTCTCCCAGATACGTTCACACTGCACATAAAACAGCAAAAAAGTTCTCATGCTCAGCACCACATTGCTTAATTTTCTCATTCTGGCCAAAAGCCATATTAATATGATTTTATTGTTACACTGATTGGACATTAAACATCTGCCAGTGTCATGGTGAGACAGACAGAAGGCCACACAACTGTTTGAAGTCAGTTTCAGACTGGGACTGAACAGTTGCACCCAGCTGGTCAGCTGGCATGCAACGCTATCTGAGCAGAACAGGGCATACAGAAATAAGGAACAGGCAATGCACTTGGTGGGAAATGCTAAAGAAAAGCATATGCTCTTTGGTCTTGCAGTTAAGATTGATTAATGCTTTTGGAATTGTCAAACTTTTTAAGTTGCCATCCAGTGCAATGCAAAGGCTTGTAGACTAAACTATTAGCCTTCTAAAGCCAGTCTACAAATTTCATTTTGCTTACTGCAGTCTGGCAAAGATCAACAGACATTTGCTTTGGCAAGAGGCATCATACACTGAAATTACATTGCATTCAATTTGGTCAGTTTTTTACCAGCTGAAAACCCAATGCGGTCCTCTTTCCCATCATCATCTAATCCACTTCCCATAGTTTGCCGATTGGTTGAGCTTCCAGCTGTTTTGCTCAATTGATCGTCAGCGGATGTCCTCCAGACTAATATCTTAAAGCTAAAACTTAGTTTCCAAGTCTTTGGCTGGCCTCTGTAAAACAACTATGTGTTAGGAATAAAGTGGTTTGTGTGCCTTTTTTGGAAGAAAACGTGGTACCAGAAGTTAACAGACTTATTGCAGTACCACTCTGGACCACAAAGAAGATGTAGATGTCTGGTTGCTTACTAAAGCAAAACATATTTTAGGCCTAATTCGATACGCTTTCTTCTGTAACTCAAGTATTGGAGGGCCAGAAATGTATCACATGATATGAACCATTGCTTATTTGGTTATAACTTTACATGTGTGGAAGGGTAGCTCAGATGACAAACTAGCAGTGACAGAGAACATGTCATGGTCCAATCCCAAAAGGTAAACCAGTTAAAGCCAATAAGCAGCAGGCAGAGCCCGGGCTTCAGTCTGGGACCCTCTAACCCAAGACAGAGAAATAGAATTTGGAGAACAATAATCTGAAACACATGAAGCCCAGAATAAACTAAAAGAATCATCTCTGGTGTTTTCCTTTTTTTATTTAGTTTTTAGGGGGGGGGTTAAGCTCATTTCGCTGCTGTCTTTGCATTCCTCTCTCTGGCTGCATTTTCTTTCCTTTTTTTTCCATCTCACTTTCTCATCTCAGTGTGTCATCTAGTACAAACTTTTTGAGTTGAGATTAATGACATTGTATTACTGTATACACAAGTGTTGTACACATGGATAACAGATTACATATACAGTAAAAAATAAATGATGTCATGGAGCATACATGCGACAGCCTAAAAGCTCTACTCCAAAGATGTGTCTGCAAAGATCTGTCACAATAACAGGTGAATTGTTTACACATTTTGACTTCATTGAAGGTATATTGGTTGTGTTCCCCTGAGGCAAAGGCTGAATATCCAGAGGGTTTGGATAGCATTACAAGGCATTAGTGTGCACTGGAATCCCATGAGGCTAAAATCAAATTGCCTGCCATCGCTCCTGCTGCAGCTTAAATCTGTTGGTTTAAGGGCTGTGCCCTTTGAAACTCGATTAGCCAGGGGACTCTCTAGATTGAACCTTATTGGACAGATAAATTGGCCACAAGAATAATCTCTTATTTTAAAACTGTCTTCACACCAGGTACATTTAAAGGGGTTAGTTGAAATTTTAGAACGTTTCCTCCAAAGTTTCAGTTTGTTTTGGGAGATGTAAAAAATATAACTTGAGCTCAAGTGACATTGAATAAATGTACTAAGATGCCTCAAAATTTCAGTATCAGCAGGAAGGTTCATTTCAGAAAGGAGTGTGCAGGCAATTGCTTAGACTCCTTATTCCAATAAGAAGAGATCATCTTGAAATTAATATTTGTTATGAATTGAATTAAAACAGCGTCATTCAGGTGTTTGGTTAGATACTGATGTAGGAAATGGGTTAATGAGAAGACCTTTGAAACTGTGGGGAAGAAAAAAACAATTGAAGATTAAATTTGTAATTTAATTTTGACAGATAGGGAAATAAATAGTTTAAATTTACCAGTTGAATGAAAAATATGTGGAGATTGTAGTGATGTTGGAATAGTAATTGGTATCAACTTATACCCTGAATTGAGGTATTGGTATTAGGAGAGAAAAGTCTGAATTATGCAGCCTTAGCTTCAACCCAAACACCTAAATACAAAAATGTAGCAGAAATAATGTTTTCTGTCATGGGTTATGGTTTTAACCAAACAAAACTTGCTGTAGTTGTGATTGCACTTTGTACTTTTTCTTTGAAGCATGCAAAACACAATATACCGCAAAACACTGGAGTCTAAATCCTAAGAATCAACCCAGGAAGAGAGAGGGGGGCTTTTCCACCCCAGCCTAACAGCAGCTGAGGCTGAGCAGGCGGCCAACCTCCCACCGTGCTAGTTAACAGCCAGCTGCTTGTGTGTACTCCTAAAGCATCGCACGTGTTTCCCATGATCTAACCTGCTGGCACCAGGAACCGGGGATCAGGCCCAACTCTGCCGTCATACTGCCCACCCCAGAAAGCTCCCTTCTGGGTGGAGTATTACACCTCCTCTCGCGGGGATGCTTGAGCTATAGAGGTTGTGGAGGTGGGGAGCTCAGCCCAGAGTGTGATGCTGGGAGTGGTGCGACCCAGGGGTAAATACTTGTGTAGTTTAACACAATAATGTTGTGCTGTTTTTCTGGTTTGCAGTGATCACTGAATTTCTGAATTATGAGAGTTTTTAGTATATTTCTAAACATTTAATTAATTATCTGATGATATATATTTAAAGCAGTGTACTAGAATTACAATTCTAACTCGTTTCACATGTCAGTGCATTAGAAGATTGTTTTCATAAACATTTCTCACGTCCAACTATATTAGAAACCTGTTAGTAACCCACTCACCATGGTAATACCAGCACAGGCCAAGATGCAGTTTTGATAAAAATAGAGCAATTGAGCATGGAAAGTGGAGGCAGAGAGAGAGAAATAACTATAAAGAGACGGATTGAGAGGGTAGGTGTAAACAGGAGGACGCATGAAAAAAAGATTTTTGAGCTTCAAGGATGTTTGGAAGGTTCTGAGGAAGGTTTAATAGCTACACATAGCGCAGACCAAAGACAAAAAGTCATGGGGGTAGAGGATGGAAAACAAGCATGTCTTGATTGACTCATGCACTCACATACATACTTTCATCATACACACTCATCCACCCAGCAGACATTTCTAAGGATCACCTTCTTTCTAAAAGCAGCTTTTTTCCTCTCTGCTCCCCTCTGATTAGCTGGTTAGTTCCAGAGATTTGTAGAAATCTCTGATATTCTTCTGAGACTTTCTGCTAAATGTGTATCATCTGTCATGCCTGCTGGAGGTTATACTGTATCACTATTAGTTGCTTAAAATGTGAAATTGTTCCACTGAAGTTGGCCATTTTATCCAGACCCATCATTATCAGGAGTAGGGGGTTCCTGTGAACCTGCCTCAAGCGGGAAAAACCTTTGGACTACGCTCTTGTTTTGTCAGTCTTTGCAGTTCAATATTGATGTAGCAGTAGGCATTGTTAACCTTCACAAGTATTCTCATTGGTTTTGCAGTGCCCAGGGGACCAGCTATTTTTAAAATGCAGCAATGTTGGGCAGCTATTGTTTAACTAACAACCTATTGATTTGTGTCAGCTTTGGTTGCGGAGCTTACAGCGAGGGAGTTTTCTCAGTTCACAAACACATTATTCAAAATGTTTTAGAGAGTGTTTGAGAGCTAACTCCATTAAAAAGATCCTAGATCATCACCTAGAAAAAGACTTTTTTCTTGGTTTCCGTGAGGTCACATTAAAATTTTGTATGCATACTATGATACACTTGCATTTTATGTGGTTTTATTTGTTAGAAGGATTGTATTACATTACATTGCTTGGGTTTTCCTCTTTGTCAGTGAAGTTGTCTGCTCCTTAAGTTCAGAGCGACTTCTTGGAACTGCCTGTGAGGAAATGACTGTGTATGGAAGCCTATAGGGGACTATATTAAAATGATAATGTAAACTTGAAAATGAAAATGTAATTCCACAATAGTATTATAATTTTCCACATATGTATGTGTTATTTGAGTAAAAATGAAAATGAAAATGCAAATGCAATAATCCAATTTTCATTTTCATTTTCACATACTGGTATGGGCGTTCTATGACCATATTCAAATGAAAATAGAAAAGCTGTACAGTGAACAATATTCAAATGTTAATTAATATTTGATTTAAATGCAATATAAACCATGTAACCTGATTTTCCACAATTAAAATTAAAATGTCGTTTTCTAACAATTTCTAACAAAATGAAAACTGCATTTTACATTTAATTTTCAAAGACTTAACCCGCTGTACAGTGGATAATATTCAAATGCAATAAGCGGTACAGTGCCCCCAGTCCATTGCATTTACATCTACATGTCACCATGCTCTTTTGGTG
The DNA here is from genome assembly GCF_910596095.1 of Thunnus maccoyii. Classification (NCBI taxonomy): domain Eukaryota; kingdom Metazoa; phylum Chordata; class Actinopteri; order Scombriformes; family Scombridae; genus Thunnus; species Thunnus maccoyii. The sequence goes on from NC_056540.1 coordinate 18,803,226, forward strand.
TCAAAATGAAAATAAAAATGCAATCTGTCAGTCCTCGCATCAAGATAGATCTTCAGTTATGTGTCATTCTCTGTAGGCGGGACACCATCCTGCTACTCCAAACAACGCGCGGATGTTCTACCACACACCGGCAACCTACAGCATGTATCATATCAATATTTCACAAAGGGTAGAGAAAAAAAACCCTTGATCAATCAAACAGCTGTCTGAGCTCATCCATTGTGTTAAAAAGCACCTTTTCTTTTCACCACTCATGATAATAAGATTTCCCATCTCGAGAAGCAACAAATTAGTGTTTATCAGTGATAAATAAGGCTGATTGAACAAATAGACCTACAAGCCTCTGACATTTCAACGCAAGGAGCCCACAGAGCCAATCGAACAGCAGCCAAAGAAAACAATGGCTCATACTCTTCCCCCCTTGAAGGAAATGCCAAACATTACAGTGCTGTATAAATAGAAGGCTCTGACTTTGTAGAGCGAGAGCGAGATAGAGGACAGGAACCCCCTCCCTGGGGTCACACTGGTGACAAGGTCTCCCACCTCTCCTCCCCTCTCTCTGTCTTTATTGCTCTTTTTGTTTTTCTCTCTCTGTGTGATCTATTTTTGAGCTGATTTCTCTTGACCTCCCTGTGTTTTTCATCTCCTTCGGTTTACTTATGTATTTTTTATCTTCCTCTCCCCCTCTCTTTCACACCTGGTCATCGTAAATAAGTGAAAAGCCTAGTAACACATCACAAACACCTACTGTTTTATTAATGGAACCTTTATTAAGTGGAAATGGCCCTCCTGGATGTATTATGTTGGGGGGGAAGTGTACAGACTTTGACCCAAGGTGAATGCTGTACTTAGAGCAAGAAATCTTGGGTTTAATAGCTTTTGGTCAAGCAGCCTATTCTCAGTGTTGACAGCTCAGTCCAGTTCAATTTACTTTAATGGTTGTGAGAAATTTACCATCACATCAGGCTTAATGCAGCCCTTGTATGGCTGGACACACGTTGTCCTACAACGTGCAGCATGAGGTGTGGCAGTAAGGCCTTTTCACACTGAGGGCAGTAGCGCGGGAATGGAAAATCCATCTAGAGTTAAAAATATTGAATCGTCGATTTCATTTTGTCATTTCACACTGTTTTTTTTTCTTCTCCCCCCCCCACCTCTATTGTGAGAGGGAAGGAGGGAGGCAGAGTCGTCCCCAAAACGAGGTTAGTTGCTCTGACTGTGTGTAATGGGGTTACGGATGATTCAGCCGAGACAACTCCAACAAGTCTTTCATCTGTACTATCTTTTGTATCAAGCGTATAAATGTATTTCTCTCGGCTGGCAGGATGCGCAGACAGTTCGGAAGATTGAACCCCAGCTGTCAGTGTAGGCAGATTTAGGAAACAGCAGGCACACGAGGTAGCACACACACATCCACCACCAAGACATTGAGTCTTTCCTTCATCTTAGTGTTATCAACACACACAAGCAGGATCTAGCTGCAAGAGAGTATAGGTTTCTCTCCTCCTGAACGATTTTGATTTTGTGTCTTAAGCTATACCGAGGAAGAAAAATGTCCATCCTCCTGTCATTTCCAAATAAACAAAAACATTGCAGTTAACAGGCACAGTATCTTTTCTCAGAGATGTTTCTTAATAGGGGCAGCTGTCAAATGAACAGGATTGTCAGGATTTTGATACCTTTGTATTGAGCTGTGTGTCTGTCTCCACTAGAATCAATAACACCAGCTTGGACATATGCTAATACAGTTTGGCAAGCTATTGATAAAGTGGCTGGCACCTTACGGATCAGTTAGCCTGCTCATTTAGAGCACAAATACAATGGATTTGAAGGTGTCAGCTATTTTTCGCAATGAGAAAACTTTTCAGGAATATGTCATCAATCTTCATATAAAAGGTGATTGTTTTCTTGATAGTCTTTCCAGTCTAATATAGGTGTGTAGCACAGGGACTGCAATTTTCCATTGAAAAGATCCTCTTTTTGGAAGCTTAGGATGTCGTTTTATTGGTGCCTAGATTGCCTTTTCACACGATCTGGAGAACATTTGCATATTTATAGAAAATTCCAGTAAAAGGTAAGCTATTAACTTGCAGCACTCGCTTCACACACACAGTTAGATGAAAATATAGAAAAATTGAAGCTGAATTGACATCAACTGTCAATACAAGCAAGTTGGTTTTCTGCAAGACAAGACAATAGATTTCACAAGTTCAGCAGTATGTGCTTTTTCAGTCTATCATCTTATTTTATGTCATTACAGTTTCATCAGTGCATGCAGGGCAATCATTTCACTCCAAAAATTTTGCTACTGTAGACTTCCAACAAGCTTGGTAATAGGAAATAAAACCAAATCAATGCTTCAGCTCTTGGACAATATTCAAGGTGAAGTGGCTTTGGAAATGTTAGTCAGTGTTCTTTGTGTATGTGAACAAACTCAGTAGTCTTACTGAGCTTCAGCAACCAAATGGAGGCTTAAAAGAAAGTATATTTGTCAGATACAAACTACAAGCAGCACCAAATGCGAAACAATGACAGAGAACCATGGTGGCTAAAGAAGAGACTGATCTACCATAAGAAAAGTGATTTTATTTATTTATAACTGGGCATTCAGTCCGAAAACAGCTTTGCCACAACCACACAGGGCTGTATAAGTGATTGTGTGTTGTGTCAGAGACAATGAAATACAATTCAGGAAGTCCAGTTGGAGCAATATATCCATTACTATGAACGTGACCAGCTCTATTTGCCCCGGTCGGTTTTAAACCAGTATCTGTAACTGTAGTATCCAAGTTCTGTGAGTGTGTTACAGGAAAGAAAATATTTGAAGAGAGGAATTACATGGTACTGTCTATTTTAGTGGTGTCTGTCTGAAGAGCCTGACATTGAGGGTCATCTGTTCACAACCCGAACACTAGCCAGTGGGCTTGAAGGCTGCTTCCTGATTACACTTTTGCCTTTGTTAACAGTTAGCGGCACCTTTGTTCTCCCTCTCTCTTCATCTTTTCCTCCTTCCAGCATGCTCAGCCACGTCTAAATATCTAATAAGCTGTTCTCCCAACTTCTGATCCCGGGTTGGTTCTCACCTGGGCAAATACATATGAATAATGGAAGCGGCGTAAAGTGAGGCAGGGGCATGGTTGCTACACAGTGTTGTGTTGAGCCCCGATAAGGCTCTCCACAGCAGCAGAAAGAGCCTACAGAGCTGATGAGACGACGTCTGACAGTATTAACTTTATTACCCACAGGCCAGCAAACTGTAACAGGCAGAAGTATTAAGTGGATGGTAAAAGAGAGGAGGTGTGTTCTACTCACTGGCACAACCCTGTGAAAATCTTATTTAATTCTGCTTTCATGTATAAATGTATTAAACCAATTAGCAAGTCTGGCTCGGCCGCATGCTTGACATGAATTGATTGTTTATTTTATTTTCAGGGTCTTGCATCAGCAGCAATGTCCTTCACAGAGTAGAGCCCTCATCAGCACTGCTGACAGGCAGTGAAAATAATGTAAGAGACAAGTACGGCTGTGAAAGTGACACACAGGTGCACTTAAGGTGACAAGCTTAGAGAGTCATAGGGGTCCATGTTATTGTAACACACACCTGCATGAGAAGTCATGTATCAGAGGCATAAAAACACACACCCATAAGCATAAGGCAGCACTGTGCACATACTGATTCTTGCTTTTTTGAATGCACTAGACATGTATAAGTGACAGAGAAACAGAAGCCATAAACATTATCCCCAATGCACAAGCACAGCTAAATTTATGCAGAATTTGGGCACAGTGACAGGATTCAAAATCCCTTTTAATTTATGTGGGCAGACAGATATGCAGCTTGTACAGTATGTATTACAGTATATTTTTTAATCATGGGTCTTTAATTTCCTTTGGTTCAAATTAGGATCATATGAATATTTTTAAAATGACACTGAAATGTAAGACATCCTGTCAATATCTTATAATGATGTTTCAATGGTATGAAAATATTATATAATACATATTTTTAAAATATCCTCAATTGTTTCAGCTCTCTGTATGTGAGATATTTTTAGTATTATCAGTCTTCAATCATTCCATTACATGCACAAACATGCACTGTATATGCAGTGTATACAGTGAAAACTCAATATCAGTATTTCATCACAATATGAATATATTGACAGGTGATAAATCATGTCAATGCCAAGCTTTACTTTGAATGACATCTAATACGTCAATAACTAGACCAGAACACTATTTCGCTATACTGTGCCAATATCACTCATGCAGTATTGGTGCAAAAAATGATAATGGCAGTTTTCCGTGAGATCGACTTAAGGCACAGTGACGTGAACTGAGATAATTTGTCCCCCAGATGAGTCCCAGCCCATGTTTTCCCATCAAGAGCTAACACTGGTAACCAGGGAATGGAAAAGCTAACTGGTACAGTGAGTCACAAAACTCTGCCTTCTGCCTTTTTCATACTCCACTGATGTAGTAGAGGAGTGCAGGCTGACCTTGAAGCCTGTCAGATGCTTGCTAGGCAATTGAGAAAGTGGATTTTGTTAAAAAGAATATTTTTAAATAATGTGAAATGTTTCCCTTATAGGGACTCTTACTGGCAGTCTGTGATCAAATGATTTGAAACTGCAGTAAAGAAAAATGCATTAATTACAGAATCAATTTGCATTGCACATAATACAGATTGATTTGTTTGTAAAAGTACACTAACTAATGAAAAGACGGCAAACATGATACTTGATATAAGCAATATAATACCTTCAGATATGGCATCATGCAACCTATCATTTTAGAGTTATTTTGAAACTGGTTTTGTAATAGGAGCTATTTCCAATACAGCAGTGAGAGGGTTAAGCTTAAGCCAGTCTACTCAACTGCACTGAATGCGAAATGGAAACACCGGCTTGGCTGCATTACTGTTTACATTCTATGAATAGGAATCACATGTTTGATGAAACCAGCCTGTTCTGAGGTCTGCTCCAGAGAGAGAAAAAGAGAGAAAGTCAGGAAGAGACAGAGGGACAGTGAGGAAAGATCGGGCAAGTGGAGGCGGGAAGATGAGTGAGACTAGAGGAAGAAAAGAGGGGAAGATGAAGGGAAACAGTGAGAAGGAAGGGGAAAGGAATCCAGACCAGAGTCTCATATGTTAAAACATTCCTTTTTATCCCCTGAAGCAGCTGCATGTGGACACATGGCTCCTGTCAAAGACTGCACGGAAATGTAACACAACAAGTTTAATGCGCTACTTGATCCCTCTTATATAATCATATGTACTGTTTTGGTGTGTTCTGGTCAGCTGGAGAACATTTTTGGGGCTGTCCCATTTCCTTTTACCAAAACCATAGCAATGAATAACTGACGTCTCTTGATGTCTGCCAAAACTCAGCAGTGCCTGGTCCTGACATGTATCTTATGCTTGTGGGTATTTTAACCCCGATTGCTCAAATGAATTGCTCTCTGAAAAATGCCAGAATTTCAATCCACTAATGCAGCTGAATTCCGCTGAATCCACTCAAACAATGTCCTGTTTCTTTCTGGTTTAAATACTCAGCTGAGGTGATTAGGGGAAATGCCATGTTTTAGGGCCAAGGCTTGAGAGTTATGAATGCAGACACTGTCACTAATGAAAGTATTCATACAGCAGTGCTACTTTAGGGTGTTTTTATTAGTTATTTTTATGTGTGCACCTTTGATTAGTACCTGTGCCCCGCCAAAAAAAGTGTGTGTAAAAGTCTGATTTACCAACATCGCACAAACAGGCCAGCTATTCTCTGCAAAGACACGTGTTGGCGCCAGGCGTGGTATTTGGTTACCTCTCAAAGTAATGAATGAAAGCTCCTTGTTTTAGGGAGACAGAGAGAGACAAGAGTGCAACGCAGAGAGAGAAATCAAACCATCATCTTATCGTGCCATGTTTAAACATTTTCCCTCCTCCATAAAAATTTCAAGCTCCATTTTTCTTTTTTCTTCCAGGCAGCTTTTTAATTAGTAATGCATTACTGTTTCACATGAGCAAGCATGCAGTGTAAGCTTTTAATTTCTTATTAGCATCTTTATCCTATTGCATGTTTGGAGATATTTGTGGAATGCTCACTGCTCAACAACAGGTCCACGGCAGACTCAACTCACAGACTACACAGTCGGGTTGTCAGTTAGTCATCTGTCTTTGTTTAGCCCCAAACTAGTGTGGAGAATCAACATAAGGGCTACCATGAATGCAGCTGTCCTCTATCAGACCTCTAGCAAACAGCTATTGAACTAGTGCACGCTGGGGTTAAAACATTAAAGTAATATTTAACTAAAAGTGATGATGTTATTGCCATTTTTCTTGAAACAGCATACAGAAAGATTGTTAGAGTTCTTACTATAAGTAGACAAATACCACTCTCACATCTGTACAGCAAATATATGTTTAAAGCCAGCAGCTGGTTCACTTAGATAGCATAAAGAGTGGCAACAGGGCGAAACAGCTAGCCTGGCTCTGTCCAAAGGTAACTAAATCCATTTAACAGCACGTCTAAAGCTCACTAATTAACACGTTATATTGTTAAATCCACACAAAAACAAGTTTTGTTGTCGCATTGAGGTTTCCAGACAGGGATGTGCAGACATCTTGCCCATTGACTGTATATAAATATGGACAACACATCTCCACTTCCTACCGTTATGCAGAAGTGAAGCCAAAATATCTCTCCACGGGGAGCAGCGGTCTTGCTTGTGTGACGTCATTTGGAGTCGGAGTCTGCACAGTAGAGTCACACAAACTTATCAGAAAAATGAGCACTTAGACAAACATCAGCATAATAAGAACTACCTAAAATGACAGAAACCATCTTTGGGAAAAATTTATTTGACATGTACTTTGATTTTTTAGTTTGGCTTATGTCCGATCCACTTACATGAAGGTGGCGGGATTTATGACCTATACTGCAGCCAGCCACCAGGGGGTGTTTCAGATGTTTTGGCTTCACTTTTGGGGAGCTGTCCATGGATGTATAAATGGAAAGAGATACAGGAATAGGGCCGAGCTTTGAAGCAAATTTGACATAGTGGCCAAACGGTGTAATTACACGTGATCAGTGGATAATTTTTTCTGAGCGTCTCAACCCCCGCAAAATGACTCGTTTTACTATCAGAATTTGATCCATTCAGTTCGATCACATTTCGAAAGTCTAGAAGAGCCACAAGATTGAATTGTTTTATCCCCATTCAAGTTAGCCAGAGGGCTAAACCAGACGTTAGCTGTCTCAGCCGGCGGAAGTCTCTAGTGAGCATGCTCCGTGGGCTCATGCAGCCCATAAAGCGTGCGCAGTATGTTTTCATCTGGGTTTTTCTTTACAGCAGGAATTGGCCTTTTTGGCTCATGCACCAGTGAGCAACCTTCGTAGGAATGAACGGGGCCCTGCCCCCAACGCTGTATCCAGTTTTCTTTATACATCCATGGAGCTGTCATGACATCCATATTTATATACAGTCAATGGTCTTGCCAAAAAACAGTTCACCACAAAAAACCACAGTGGGTCATTTTTACACTTTTTGTACCAATTAAACAAATAAGATATAGTGTGATAATTAGGCTGGCTGTTTTCCCCACTCTGTAACTTAAGCTAAAGCTAAAAGTCTACTGGCTAGAGCTTAATATTTAGCATACAGACATGAGAGTGGTATTGATCATCTTTCTACAAGAAAGCAAATAAACATATTTGCCAAAATGTTGAACAAGTTCTTCATCTATCTATGTAAATTGAAACATCAATAAAGTTTGTGTGTCAACATGATTTGCAGTACATACAGGCACTGCTTTGTTCCAGCTTAGTGGTTAAGTGGTTGGCTAATTAGTTGTTAGAGTTCTTAATTCCTTCAATCTTTAGGGAAGTTTTGCATTCATTTGTATTTTTCCATCACCCCCAGTATATTAGAAGACAATGAAAATGTATGGTAAATTATCTCTCTGCCTATGGCTTTAATTAACTATTCTTTAAGCTATTTGTTTAAACAAATTTTCGATACCAAAAAGCACTTTACTACAAAAAACAAATTTCATTCATGACAAATTTATGGTATTTTCCAATAATGAGAATATAAATGTATTTGTAACCGGCTTTGCTGTCCCACAGGGATAAACATGGTGATGTATCAGTGTGTGTTTTCCAAAGCCCCTGCAAAAAGAAGACCGCAGACCCCCTGCTGCTGTTGTTTACTGTTGCCTTGCTCTCTGGAGCCTTTAAACCTCAACTATGTGATTTTCTGCTCCTCTTGCTTTACCGTGATAAACCTGTGATTGACAGCCCCCGAGATGGATAGATTCCAGGTACACCTAGGGAAGAGAGTAGTGGGAGTGTGGATGGAGAGATTGGGGGTGTTCGGGATATGGGGTGGCAGATACACTGTCAATGTGACAATGAAAAACTGATCACAGTGTTGAGATTGAGTCAGTAGCCACTGATGAAAGCTGCTGGTACTAGAGTTGTGACCAAAGGCTCAAAGTACATTTCAGTGTGTGTATTTATGTGTGTCAGTTGGATGCATCTGTCATTAACTGGCTCTGTTTTTATGCATTTGTTAGGTTTAAACCTCGGGTTTAGGTTGTTAATACCCGTGTAATCTAACTTGCACTGAAGCATATGCCTCTCCTGGAAGTAATCTTTTATTCTGCTCTCCTCTCCATGAAGAAGTCTCTTTGATGGATGTCTAACATCTGGCTCTGGCTGCACCTCAGCATGTCTCTTTGTATCATTAATGTGAATTGCTTTCAGTGAAATAAATAGGAGCTATCGCTTGTGTCCAGTCAGTTTTTGCACATTATACAGTGCGTGCTCTATTTTCAACTTTGTAAGGTTTGAAAAGAAAAAAATTGTGTTTTGTCAGATTAGATTAGATTAGATTAGATGTTAATGATGCTGGTGGGGATTTCAGAAGAACTTTTAAATGCAGGATCACCAACATGAAGGAATACCATAGACTGTAAAACAATAAGGGACGTAGCCACCATGACGTCACCCATTGGTTTGTGGATTCTCATTTTGAAGCCTCAAGGCTGCATTTTGACCATCGCCATTTAAGATTTTTGGAGCCAAAAATGATCATATTTTGATGAGAGGGTGGAGCTGACCCTAACGCTTGCGGCTAGCTGCCATCTTGGTAAGCACGTTGCATTTACAACCATACAGTCCATGGTTAACTGTGATAATGCTAATGCTAATTTTCGCTAGTGAAAAAACAGGCTTAAAACTATTAAAACAAAACGCAAATACCTGAAAAAACTGAACATCTTTTTTTAGTCGACCAAAATGTTATAATTAACTTTCATGACCTGAAAACACACTGAAATAGCGATGGCTAAGGCGACACCTATACTGTTTGAATCTAGGGTTAGGACATGGTTACGTTACCCAATCAACATCGTTGCCATGGTAGTACCTGTCACTCAAAGCGGCCACGCCTTTAATTATGCATAATACGGGGAAATTAGCTATAGAGACTAAAACCATTTTTTGTACCAGGCTGTAATATCTTGGGCATTTTAACACAGGGGTTTATGGGGATTGACTCATTTTTGGAGCCGGCCTCAAGTGGCCATTCAAAGAACTGCAGGTTTTGGCACTTTGCAATGGCTTCATTTTTCAGCCCTGGAGGTTGCCACTTGAGGAATACAAGAACTGAGCCATTGTGGTCTTAACAATAGTCCCTTAAGAAATAAATGTAACTGCTGCAGTGGGGATGCACTTGTTTCTTTGGTTCAGAGGCCCAGGTGTGGTGATTTGTTTTAACTGTTGCCCCCTCATCCCTAAATCATCAAGTGTCCATTAAGCTCTCGTTTTGGCTCGGCAGCTGTGCTACTGTAATTCAGAGGGGAGCAATTTGGTTTTTACAAGTAGATTGTTTATACAAGGATAATCATCTTTGTTCCACAAATGCCTTTTCTTTAGACTGATGCATGCGTCAGCAAAGTGAATTCATACTCATGCATCCATAGACTCAGGGGGCCATGACTGTGCTTTAAAATAAACAGCCTCTTTTATTGTTTCTGTGTTTGCAAGATTATGAAATGACAGAAAGCGTGACTTCAGTGTTTTCTATTTTGGGGCATTCCCCAAGGCCATGTCTCATAAACGTGTGGTGGAATATATTACTACTGCTATATGTATTGCATCTGACTGAAGGATAAAAATACCTCCATACACAGATACATACTACACATAGGTCCTTGGAGGATTGCAGTGGGTTCATAAAATTTTATTGCAAATCAGGATTATTAATAGTGTTTTAATCCCGGATTTCTGTCAGTTTAATTTGAGGTTACAGACACCACTTTTCCCAATAACTGCAAATATTTACGCAGCATAAATTAACAGCATAAAATGTTTCCTTAACAGCAATTGGTCAGCATCACTTCATGACCTAAATCTTTTGACCCCCATAGCAGTAAAGTAGCTGCTTGATTATCCTATCAGACCCATGATATTTCCTAAAGTAGAAGTGACTAAGAGTTGACCATGTTTGATTGTATGTTGTGCTAGAACACAAAACCGCATGACATAAAGATATGGTAGGGTCTCTTTTGACAAAGCAAACACAAAAAGGACTTTTGTTAGGCCCACACAAGAAATCATATCTAGTATTATCTATTTTTAGTGTGTCATCTATGTTAGAGTGGAATTTATTACTGTCTTGCAAGCAAATAGCAACAACCTATCATGTACCCAATGGCTGTCTAAATTTGTTAGCAGCTAGTCCATTTCCCCTCCCCACAGTCTGAAAAGAGCAGGACTGAGATGGTTTTCTCGTTATGGGTGTTTGCATATTTCAGGATGTTTGAAGAAAAAGTATAAAGCATGAGCAGATTAAAATTCACAGTGTGAGTGTGTGTATGCGTGTACTAAAAAATATATGTATCCAGCCTTTCCTCTTCAGATGGACTAATGAATCATCAGTGATGTCCCTGTTGTTGTTGTTGTTGTTTCATCTGTTTCACTGCAAGCTCTGAGTGAGACCAAAAACTCTTGCTACAGTAATCAGCACAACAATAGATCAGAGTGAGTGCCATACAGCTTTATATCTGTATGTGTATGTGACTGTGTGTGTGTGTATGCTTGTGATGTGTGGTTTTTTTTCCCTCAAGCAACAGCTCAAGCTGTTATCCATCCAGATGGGACACTTCACCTTAACAAGAATGGCAGATGAAGAGAGACAGCGAGACAGAGAAAGTTTGTGCTTGTAAATGTGTAGTTCTGGCTGTGTGTGTACGTTTTTTGTGAATGTATATGTGTTTCTGTGTCGGCCTGTCTGCAAGACACCTTTACCATGAAGCTAGTGATTCGGCCCCTAAGTGGCTCCTATCATAGCCAGCCATTGTTTCCCCAGAGTGACATAGCTAAAGCTTAATGGGCCTGCTGATGGTGTGTTAAAGCTTGGTGTTAATTATAACACCATGCTCCGTTAAACACAGTCACATTAACATCAGCATAAGCAGCACTGGTGAATTCTGTCCTAGGGAATAAAGTGAGACTGCTGATTCAGTCAACACTTGAATTGGACAGTTGTAGAAGTCCAGCCTAAGGGTGAGGCACTCATCTCTATCGATTTGATGAGCTTAATAATTGAGGGTTTTGATTCTGTTTCGGTCTCTCTGATTGTTTTCTTGCTTTCTTGATAGATGTACAATTCCACAGCATATTTGTGGTAATGACACATGGTTTATGTTTGTAAGTGAGAAGGGAACTGTGGGATTTGTGTTATTTCCTTTGTTTTATTTGTCAAATGCCAATAAAGAGGTGGAGAAAATGATATTCTGAAATGTAATAGGAAAGTATTGATTGACTTTGATTTTTCTCTTGAAGACCACATACTGTGATGCAAAGATATTGTTGTTCACAGTTGGTATTACTTTTACCTGAATCTAGAGTAAAGTTCACATGGTCGTGCGATGACCTGATGATCTTGAGTCACTGCACGTCCGGAGAAGCTTAATGAATGTGTGCCTTGTTTCCTGTTGTTGACATACATGCTTACTGAAACAGCAGTCATATGGAGCTTGACTGTTGCTCTCAGTGAGAATTTCATTCCTTGTGAAAATATTAATCACACAGATCACACACAATTTGCTTCTTTAATTTTATAAATCAGTGTTTTAAAAGAGAGTGGAAAGATGTTGTAGCAGTAAAAATTGAAAATGATAAAGCATAAAAGAAATGTTTCGTCAGTTTGTCTTGATAAAAGAACTGAAGAAAAGATATCTACTGCAAAATCAAATGAAAATGAAAAAAACAGTTTTGTGCAGTGCAAAGGCTAAAGGTTTATGTGGAGAATCATGTCATATTTGTACCTGGAGTCTATAACCTCAGGGTCAGGTGACCTTACTTGTCATCGAAAGGTCGTAAAGGTTGTCCTTGCCTGCCTTCATCACCTCCCCCCACATCCTGTTTCTCTTGTTATTTCCATTTGTCTGCCGCTGATTATCAACTCGCTGATACAGTGGAGATAAATTAGACCTATTGTTGGTGTGATGAAGCAGGACCTCATGCTTGCTCGCTCAGTGGTAGCTTGCCACTCAACTCTCTCTCTCTCTCTTTATACCTAACATGGCCAGGTTCTGTGATAACAACCACATAAAGCATCTGATAAACAGCAGCCAAGGTGAATATGAGAGGAGGACATTATGTATGTATGTGTGGACAGCCACAGTCACTGCTCTCTCACAGATAACCACCCATACACTCATACACAGCCTCACACACACACACACACACATTTATTTGCACACAAGAACAATGCCCATCGCCTTTTTATCAGTGTAATATCTGCCTGATTGACTCCAAGCAGTTATTTATTTCTTTTCCAGATAATGAATTTTGTAACGAAGCTGCTGCGTGCATATAACTACTTTCTCCAGTTGAGTGCCTTTCCTGAGCACTTAGCTGCTGCTCACATCATGTTTGCTTTGAACACAGCTCAATGTCGAAGCATGGTTCTGGTGCAGCAGAAGGGAGGAGACTTTTGTTAGTGCAAATGAGTTTGAGCCTTTGAGGTCTGTTTCTGTCTTATGCAGTAGTCAGACGTTCTGGTCCTTCTCTGGTTTCAGAGATTATGTGTTGCTGTGTAATGCTTGGTTCACTATGCAACTGAATGCACACAAGTTATGATGGTTTCTGCACAATAGTTATTGCAAACGAGCTGTGAATGGCAGAGCTAACTTAATATACCTTAATATGAGGAATAAGGTGGACTTTGTGTTGTCACTTCAGCATGATGTTTGACAACAACTTCTGAATTTTGTTATCCATCAGGAATCAGGTGTATCTGATTAAGGCATGGAACATATTGTTGGTCTCTTATAGTTGCATAGTAATTAATAGATTTTTATGTTTTTTGACAAAGAGCTAGCAAGGCCATAGTGCTATAATGTTGAAAAAGAGAAGAATGAAACACATGTTTGGACAGTTTAAAGTTGCTTTATGTCGAGTAGTATCTTGCACGCGATGACCAAAAGTTCAGAGAGGTCACCCACAGGAGTAGAGACCCAGTCCCAGGAGTGAAAAGTAGTTTTTGATTAGTCATAACCACTAAACCCAGTCATCAGTAATTCCTGCATGACTGGTGCAGAGGGAGACAAGGCCGGTCTTTCGCTTAATGAGATTGTCACTGTCAGCTATCTGAGGTCGTCCGGTTTAATACTATAGTTTCACGGTGTCTGCTTTGTGTCTTTAAAAGGATAGAGAGCAACTGTGAGCTACACTCTTGTGCCACTGAATCAGCAGGGTAAGGAGGGGGGTTATTGGTGATTTCTCATGTCAGTGATTTTAAGGCTACCCCTGGGAGACAGCTTGATATGCAGCTTCCAAGATACTGAGATTTGGAGGGCTTGGAGAAATAGGAGGGGGATCTGAAATCAATTTTATTGTTTTGCTCAGGCACTGTTTTCACTGTCCCACTCGAAATTGTTTTTGGGATGTGAGCTGGTCATGGAGTTAAGTGTTTGTTGCAAAGTTATTGGTGATCCAGAGAAAGAAAAATGGAAAGGAAATGAAAGAAAAATGGATCAGGAAGAATGAATAGTAAAAAAAAATCTGAAGAATAAGAGGCTGACAGGGTGTTAGAGAAATGCAGAGACCCTCTACAAGTTTTCCTCAGGTTCCTTTAAATCCTTTTCTGCTGCTGTGCGTCTTTATCTCCTTTCATCTGTCATTCTCTTCACTCGATTTATTTTTACCTTCCGCCCTACTGTTCAGGCAAACCTCTGTCCTTTTCCTCAACACATTCAGTCATTCTTCGTCTCATACAGCTCTGCAGGAGGAATTGTGTGTTAAAGGCTGCAACAGGTTGTGCAGGCTGAGAGGCTGAAATATAACTATACATGAAAAGGTTTGTTTGTGATGTTTCTGCTAAATTTGTACAAGCCATTCCTTCTTACCAAGCCAATATCTCACGAGTCATTCATTCAAAATCAGAAAAGCATGAATGGACAGATTGATGACTTGCGTACATTTTCTGCTGCACTATTCAATAAAACATTCCCCAAGAACAAAAGTACAGTAAGTTGAAGTTCCTAAACAGAGGCCTATTTAATCAGTAACTGTAAATACTCATACCTTTCTTTTTCCTCTTTATGCAGGTAACTGGCCAGCTTCCGTGGGATTTGATGTCACCTTTAGATTGGTTCAACTGAAGATGGAAACACTGGAGTCTGAGCTGACCTGCCCGATCTGCCTGGAGTTGTTTGAAGATCCCCTGCTCTTGCCCTGTGCCCACAGCCTGTGCTTTAACTGCGCCCACCGTATCCTGGTTTCTCACTGCTCCACCAGCAAGCCCCTTGAGTCCATCTCGGCCTTTCAGTGCCCCACGTGCCGTTACGTCATCACGCTGAATCACCGCGGCCTGGAGGGCCTTAAGCGCAATGTGACGCTGCAGAACATCATTGACCGCTTTCAAAAGGCCTCCCTTAGCGGCCCCAACTCCCCCACCGAGAGCCGGCGCCTGCAGCCGCAGCGGCCCTTCACCGCCACCATTAGCGGAACAATAGCTGGAACAATTGGCGGTGGTGGTGGCACAAGTGGAAGCAGCGCCCGCGGCAGCCCGGCCACTTCCAGCCACTCCCATCCGCACGCCAATCACACCAATCACTCCAATCACACCAACGCTAACCACAGCCCAGCTGTCGTGGCTAAAATGGATCCACGCATCAGCTGCCAGTTCTGTGAGCAAGATCCACCGCGTGAGGCTGTCAAAACGTGCGTCACATGTGAGGTATCGTACTGTGACCGCTGCCTGCGCGCAACACACCCAAATAAGAAGCCCTTCACCAGCCACCGCCTGGTGGAGCCAGTGCCAGACACTCACATTCGTGGCCTGACCTGTCTGGAGCATGAGAATGAGAAGGTCAACATGTACTGCTTGGTGGATGACCAGCTCATTTGTGCCCTCTGCAAGCTGGTGGGGCGCCACCGAGAGCACCAGGTGTCCTCACTCACTGAACGCTTTGACAAGCTCAAGGTGAGTCCACCATGTCCCCCTCAGTTTACAAAGCATGCGATAAGGTTATCAGCAACATTTTCTGTGTGTTGCCCCTATTTTTCTTGTTTGACTTCTGTATTAGTGCAGCAAGGTAAGTCACATCTGTAACAGGAGCAGATTGAAAAAGAATGATTATTTACTGTTGAGCTTCGAAACTATTCCCATTCTCATAATGAGCTTCTCATTTTTAGCCTGCGACATTCATTTTTAGATCTTTGTTTGCAGTTTGCCAAACAGCTAAATCTTGAATCCATCCATTCCTACCATGGGGATATTCATTTTGTGCATTTCTGTTGACAATGAACTTTTAGTGCTGCCACAATTGCATCCTACACACTCACACCAGCCTTTGTCCAGCAAGAAGGACAGAAAGACAGATTGCAAAGAGAGAGAGACAATTGGGATGGTGTGCTGGTGAGAAGGGCAGAGAGAGACGGAGAGCAATAGGGAGGCCGTCATTATAATAGTCGATGAGCTGGCATTCCCTGTGGCCGCTGAGCTTTCAGAGGCTCTGCGTAAAGACCAGGACTGCTGAATCAGGGTGAAAAACAACAGAGAGAGAGGCACTAGCTGGAGCTAATTCCACCACTAAAGACCTAAAGCAGCCTGCCGGCATCAGCTGGCCTAAAAACTTTTACCATGAGTGTGTGTTGAGCATATGTACAAATAATCACAAGTGTCTCACTTTTTGCATATCTTTATACGTCTTAATGCATTCCTTTTCCAAAAACAACAGAATAAAAGTCAAACATGAAGCATCTTGTAACTGAAATATGTAGTCTGACTGAACACAAGCATTTTTTAAATTAGTTAATAGCATAGCATCATATAGAAAGGAAATTCTTCTCTGTTTACCTCTTTCTGTTACCACTTACTATACTCTGGTTGAGGCCATGTGCCAGTTAAACTGTTTTCATGCACCCTTGATACCCTGTGAACAAATCCTTATTGCTACAATAAACCATTTAACATAATAATTCTGTATACTAGAGGTGGTCCCACTACTGTCACAGTGCCTTAGCAAAATTAGCATACTGGGGGGTAATATAACAGTGATAATAGCAACCACTTTATGATTATCTTTATTTTCTATTTTCAAACAGTAAAAGCAGTAAACTTAAAGCTTCTCTGTACATGTTAATGTAGTAACTGAAATTATGCCCAGACATTAATTTTTGATGTAGAGATGCTGCCTCAGGTATTTGCCCTGTAGTCTGGTAGACTAAACTTGCATGTTACTATCTGACAACATAATGTGTAAAGGGTGAAAGCTGAAGATGTTCAGTCATTGTGTGAAAGAAGCACTACACACTAACTACTTGATATACCATTATGTAGATTAACTTCCTTTTCAAAGAGTAAATCCTCTATTTGAAGACACAGTCCTTTGTACTTCATATCGTAAATCTCCAAAGTCACCGAGATTAAGGAAATTCTGTTGATGTTTTCTGTCCCCAGGGTGCATAGGTGTTACCACGGATTGATTGTGTGAGATGAATGGTATTGTGTAGTACAATGAGAGAAATGGACACCTGAGAAAGTGCTACACTGGCAGGGCCTTAGCTGCAGAGGAGTGTGCAGTTTTGCTGGAAAACAGGAATGAATTTTAATGGTTTCACATTTGGGCTTTTTTGTCACTTTATGCTACAAAAGTGTGGGTGTAAGAATATATTAGCAACATTTCAAGAGACATTGTTAACATTCCACATGCAACAAAAATCCATCTCATCGGGTCTCAAAGGTGAACGCCACAGCAGTGATGTTGCAACATCACAGCTGCAACATCAGTTTTAGATTTTTAGAGAAAACGCAATCCAACATTCTGCATTATTGATGATTTGTGCTACTAAAACTTAGGTTCTCACTGTCAGTTTTGCACGAACATGTCAGCAAAATCCCACCTGCTCAGCACCTCTCATCAACTTAATCCACAGGAGCACAGAGTTTATTTTCACTAGCATTTACCCCTTTTTTTGTACCCCCCTCTTTCTCTGCTGACTGTGAGAGAGTTTACTGTAAGTAGCTAGCTCTCCCCCTCCTTTCCTCTCCACTTCATGGCTGGCTGTGGTTCTTTTGAATGTTCCCTAGCCAAGGCTTTGAACTTGCTTGACTTTGAAATCCCCAATCTACTTCAAATCTGGGAGAAGACCAGCCACAGTCCAAGCTCCAGCTCAGCTCACCAGTGGCAGTGGCAGTGGCAGCTAACTTATAATCTGCTTCTCACTCATGGCAAGGCAGTGGAGAGGAAGTCCTATTTGTGCATAGCTAATCATGGAAGATATAGGTCAAGAAGTGGTGTGTGCCTTCCACTGAATTCTCTTTTTCCTCTATTTCTTTCTCTCTGTCTGAGACTAAGAGTCATTGAAAGACTCATGGCTACATTTTCAGGCATATGTAACCAATATTGATTAATATCATGTAATTCCTAAATCAGCTATTCTAATTTGCCAGTGGTCAATACTTCTCCGTTGCCTCTGTCTGCATTTGATCTTTGACCTGTGTATTACCTTGCACTTTATTTCCTCTGTCTGGTGTGTACTCCGGGAGCAACACTGTCACTAAATGATTTCTCACACATGAGGGGAAGGTAAGCTTCCCTTAGGCAAGGAGGGTGGATATTTCAGGAGAGACAATGCCAACAAGTGCCAGACAAAATGTAGCACAGTTGAAACTGCAGGGAAGTGAGTTAATTCCCCAGGCGGCTGTTAAGCAGAGCTCTTTGCTCAGAAGCAAAGAGATTTGTGTCTTATAATTGGCAGACCTCAGTAATAGTGTTTTACTTTGATATCTTTAAAAGACTGCAGCTTAAAGGTACTGCGCTTTAGATTTTTATTTGTTTTCACACAATCAGATTCATGGAAACCACTTCCAGCCTAGATACGTTCTGTTGTACCAGTGAATATCTCATCACCTGCTGCTTTGGAAGCTGCTTTGCAGGATCATTAGATTGTAATTTAGGTAAATTTTGTGGCAGCCTAACAGCCGCTTTCAGAGGCTGGGGAGACAAAATTAAGAAGCTGAAGTTTGTGTTGTGTGCACTCAGCATGGAATAGCTATAGCTACATCTGTGATGTAACACTAAGAGGTGAAAAACTGTAACACCATAGATGAATCACTATCACGTAGTTCACGATGGGCTCATCAAGTATTGTACGTCTTATTTTTAGAGGTGACACATCTGTTGGAAAGTGTTAAAGCCTACAACAGTCATGAGTGAGGCGAGAAATGTGTTATTGCTGTGTTGAAGCATTAAGACAGGTGAGTTTTGTAAGGAGGACAAGTCCAATTGCCAAACCTGGGCGAATGTATCCATGAAGCTGCATTACACGGACTATTGCCCAGTGTTTTTGCCCCTCCATTCCAGAAGAATTCCTTTGTTGTTCCCATTTATGTTGGCATCTATGTGTTTTTTAGCTTGGCCGGGAACAGCTGCCAGCTAACCAGCAGTGACCCCGGCCAAGCAATGCTTCAACACATAACCCATTGTAAAACACTTAATTGTCATTTTTACGCATAAGGTTAGCTGTTTCCCCATTTCCGATCATTAAACTAAGTTGCTGGCTCTAGCTACTTCCTTACCTTACATCTAACTCTCAGTAAGAAAGCAAATTATTTCTCAAAACTATTTAAACTATTCCTTTAATAATGAACTGTTGAAGAGGGCAGAAACTTGGATACTTGGACCAAAGTTTTGCTAGCCAGCAACATAAATTATAATCTGTTATCCCAGGCTTTCAGCATACCTGTATTTATCTCACCTGC